>NC_080840.1:22721914-23327191 GCF_030435755.1 Ochotona princeps | reverse complement strand
CTCAATCTTGATTATAAATCATTAATCTCGAATGCACCCGTTCACATGTTAATATTAAGTATTACAGTGATATCTACTCACTTTCTAAGAGAAGCTTTAAAATAGATTTATCGTGTTCATGAAATGTAAGTGAAAAGCTGAAAGTAACATAAGCACCTCAAAAATAAGTACCTTGATGTGGTGGCAAGTGATCCTTGATGGGAAGTGGCCGTCCTTATGCTCACTTGCATTTCTGAGCTGTGAAAGTTCACATACAAATGCATATTTAATTAGTACTTTTAAACTATAAGGTCAATTTTATCTCTTCTTGGACTAAAATCTAATGTATTATTTAAGATTTATTTTATTTTTATTGGAAGGGCAGATGTAGAGAGAGGAGGAGAGACAGAGAGTAAGATCCTCCGTCCAGTAATTCACGCCCCCAAGTGGCTACAACAGTTGGAGTTGAGCTGGTCCAAAGCCAGGAGCCAGGAGCCTCTTCCAGGTCTCCTATGTGGGTACAAGGTTACAAGGCTTTGGGCAGTCTCCAACTGCCTTCCCAGTCCACAAGCAGGGAGCTGGATGGGAAACAGGGCTGCCAGGATTAGAATCAGTGCCCAGATGGGATCCCGGCACATTCAAGGCAAGGACTTTAGCCACTAGATTACCGTGCCAGATCCTAAAATCTAATGCATTTTTTTTTAAGTTTAGTTTAGGATTTTTTTTTTTAATTTAAATGACAGAGAATCCTCATCTGCTGTTACTTTGCGCAAAAGTCTGTGGTGGCATAGGCTGAGCCAGGCTGTACTAGGAGCCAGGGAATGTAGTAAAGGTCTCCCGTGTGGGTAATAGGGACCCAAACACAGGATCCCATTATAAGCTGGAGGTAAGAATCAAACCTGGGCACTTTGATGTAGGATATGGGTGTCCCAATTATTATCTTAATGGCTGTGTGAAATACCTATTTAGATTTCTAAAAGAATTTTCATATAGTCCTTTACCTGGTTATATGCCTGTCAGTGATTTTAACATTCTGCACATTTACTTACTGAGTTTAGGACTGTTGCATATATTAGAAATAGCATACTTTGGGCTTGGCAGCGTGGCCTAGTGGCTAAGGTCCTCGCCTCGATCCCATATGGCTGCTGGTTCTAATCCCGGCAGCTCCACTTCCTCTCTATCTCTCCTCCTCTCAGTATATCTGACTTTGTAATAAAAATAAAATAAATCTTAAAAAAAAAAAAAAAAAAAAGCTCTTTGGGCCCGGCGGCGTGGCCTAGCGGCTAAAGTCCTCGCCTTGAAAGCCCCGGGATCCCATATGGGCGCCGGTTCTAATCCCGGCAGCTCCACTTCCCATCCAGCTCCCTGCTTGTGGCCTGGGAAAGCAGTTGAGAAATAGCATACTTCAAAAAATTGGCTATTCAAAATATGAATGCAGGATATAAAATATAAAGGTTATTCTGTATATTATGAAGCCCATAAAAGAGCAGTGGCTTGTGGGCTTCACTTATAATTCCCTCTTGGGAAAGTTCTATTTATTGTTTTGATTCATAAAGTATTTCAAGTCCAAGAAGATACATTCTTACATTGAAATATGTATGATTGGACTGTATGGTGGCACAGCAAGATAAGCCACCACCTGCAACCTAGCATGTCTTAACTGAGTGTCAGTTTGGGTTCTAGTTGTTCAGCTTCGCATCTAATCTCTTGCTAATGCATCTATGAAGTTATCAAATGGCCCAATTACATAGACCCCTGACACCCACCTGGGACTTAGATGCAATCCCTGGTTTCTGAATTTGCCTTGGCCAGCTTCTGGATGATGCATCCAACTGGGTAGTAAACCAGTGAGTGGAAGATCTGTCTCTTTGTCATTTTCACTCTACCTTTCAAACAAATTAAATAAATATTTTAAAACTAATAAAAATCGAAGTATATAAGGCTTGAAATAATTTAATTACATTAAAGCCTTACTTTTATTGTTTTTCTAAGTAAGGGATGCTGTATAATAAATTTTAAAAGTTGTGAATCACTGATATGATTGGAATAATACTATTTCATTCAAAATTCATTTTTAAAACTTAATCTCTGAGCCTGGTGCCGTAGCCTAGCGGCAAAAATCCTTACCTTGCATGCATCGGAATCCCATGTGGGTGCTGGCTCTAAACCCGGCAGCCCCGCTTACCATCCAGCTTCCTGCTTGTGGCCTGGGAAAGCAGTCAAGGACAGCCCAAAAGCTTGGGAGCCTGCACCCACGTGGGAGACCTGGAAGAGGCTCCTGGCTCCTGACCAGACTGCGCAGCTCTGGCTGTTGAGGCCACTTGGGGAGTGAATCAACGGATGGAAGTTTTTCCTCTCTGTCTCTCCTCCTCTCTGTGTATATCTGACTTTCCAATGAATATAAAATAAATCTTAAAAGAAAACTTAATCCCCAATGCAACAGTACTACAAAAATACTCTTGAGTATAAACTTTGAAAGATGATTAAGTTTTCAGACTGTCACACTCATGAATGGGGATAAAAATTGCTCCAAAAGAGCTTCAGACTGAAGAGAGTTATTTTTTCCCCTTCACATCTTCTCTATATGTGCAAATCCCTCCCCAGAATTCAGAAATTCAGAAATTCAGAAAATGCAGCAACAAAACACAGGCTTGAGAGCAGAATGGCTCTTACCATATTAATACTGCCAATAATTTTGCATTGGACTTCTCGTTTTCAGAACCACGTAAACTGTTTATAGACTTTTCACCTGCACAAATGAGTGAAGATGATGACATGGATAGAGATTTTGTTACATCCTGAGAATGACTGAAATATCAATCATCTCAAGGAATGAACTTTCAATGACCCAATTACAGAATTTGCATTTTTATTTTCCATTATCTTCAACAGTGTGTGAAAATGCCACTGTCAAAATGTATCAGTTTTTTTTAAAGTATCAATTTGTTATTTGTAAAATGGTGGATCCTGAATTAAATTCAATTTGTGCATATTAATAAGATTGTCACATTTAGTTTTGGCCACTAATTTCAACCTGTGCATTGTTTATTCAAGCATTTGAATTTTCTAAGTGGGAGATGTGCATTTTCTTAATGCTTTTTAGGTTTATGAATCTGTTGTTTTATGCAAAGATTCTACTAATCTATGACATGTTTTGCTTTGTTGTTGCTTTGCATGTCATGTTAAAATCACTGTCATTGATATCTTTGTGACATGGAAGTTTTAGCATTAAAATAAAGAAGCTCTTTGTGATCAATAGCTTTCACGTTTAGAAAAGACATTTTTCAAACATGTGTTTCACATTTAGTTCATTAATCATTAAGGAATTTGTCTTCATGTATAATATAAAATAGGACACCAAATTTATTGTACCTCTAGGATAATACCTACGTATTTCAACATGATTTGCTTAAAAAAATCTGTTCATGTTCTCTGTTCCCAAGTGATTTTTATCTATCAATGTATTTACATGTGTCTGATTCATTTATCTTTTATTGAGCTACTTGTTTAACTTTTTTTTTAAACATATATTTTTATTGCATTTCCTTTTTGTTAAAACTAATTACATTGCATTATGTGATACATTTTTTTATGCACTGGGATTCCCCCCGCCCCTCCCAAAGCCCTCCCCCCACGGTGGATTGCTCCAACTTGTTGCATTTCCATAGTTCAAATTCAGTTGACATTCTTTCATTGGAGGTATATAAAAATGTCCTGTTTAAATGCTCCAAAATTATGTATTTTTATATCTAATAGAGCAAGCACTCACATTCTTCTATTTTGCATTTTCTTGCTTTTTTACACTCAGTTACATATATGAGAAGAATTATTTAGGCAAAATATTTACCAAACCATAAGTTAGCTAGATTTTAATTAGAGTAAATTATTTTATAAAGATTATTGAAGTTTTTTCAAACAAATTAAGATGCTATGCTCATAAACATGGTTTATCTCTTTACTTTCTATATGTCTTTATTTTGAGGTTTACCATATTTTACAAAAAATACAGGCATTTTGACTCCATAGGTTAAACCCCTACCTGGGAGGCCTACATTTCATAATAGAATTGAGCTTCTCATCTAGGTTCCTGTTAACGTACCTAGGAGACTGTAGACAAAGGGCCAAGTATTTGGGTTCCTGCCACCCACGTGGGAAGCCTGGATGAGTTCCTGGCTTATATCTGAGCTATCTGTGACTTCTAGAATTATTTTCCCAATGCCTTACCGTGGCATGACTCCTGATGGACTCCCAATGACAAAGCCACCTGTACTTGTAGGTAAGCAAACAGACTGAGGCCTCATGGTTTGGAGGGGAGAGACCAGAAGACCTTTATGAATCACACCAATGCCGCAGCCCACATGCTAGTCCTGAGCTGGGCTCACTAGCACAGGACATTGTTGACCACCACATGCCAGCCCATGTGAAAACTAGGACTAAGAACCTGTCTGGTTGGGCTATATCTTAGTACCTGACAGTGAGTGTTACAACAGGGGATAGGTCACATGAGACTAGGCCATAACACTAACCAGCACTGAAGAGAATCTGGTCTGGGAACATGTGAGTCTAACCTTAAGGAAGCACAAGCCCCACTGGTTAGTTTAAGAGTAGGGGTGGTGGGCCCAGCATGGTAGCCTAATGGTTAAAGCCCTTGTCTTGCACGTGCCAAGATCCCATATGGGCACCAGCTGTAATTCTGGCAGTCCAGCTTCCCATCCAGTGCCCTGCTTGTGGCCTGGGAAAGCAGTCAAGGATTGCTAAATGCCTTGGGATTCTGCATCCACAAGGTAGACCTGGAAAAGGTTCTAGGCTTCTAGCTTCAGATTGGCTCAGCTCTGTCATTTGAGGCCACTTGGGGAGTGAATCATCAAATGAAAGATCTTCCTCTCTGTCTCTCCTCCTCTCTGTATATCAGACTTTCCAATAAAAAAAATCTAAGAAAAAAAGTTGGGTTGGATGGTGATGCAATGAGCTAGGCATGATCATGGAACCTGCCAATACACATGGGTACTAGGTCTGGGAATAAGCTGGGCAGGCCCAGGTTGCAGCATCTGCATGCACGTGGTAAAACAAAGTTTGAGTATGCTGGGCCACAACATCCACTAGCGCATACAAAGGCCGGGATGAAGGGGTAGGCTATGCCAGGTAAGGGCCTAGCATCCGCTGGCATGTGTGATATCTGGATCTGGGAATGGGGATCTTGGGAAGTTCCCCTAGTAGGTCATAGTTATCGCTGGTGAGCATGTGGTCCAGGCCTGGGTGTTGAGCAGTCTGGGAAACGTAACTTCATCTGATGGTAACTATGAGAGTTGGTTTTGGAAGAGGGCAGGCTGGGCAAACCTTAGTTTACTGACAAGTGCAAAAACCAGGCTGAAGTGCAGGTCATGTCCGGCTAGGCATATGTATCAGTTTGCATGAGCCAGGGATGGGAGCAGACTAGGCAGCGACAGGTTGTAGCACCCGCCAGTAAGAGTTGGTACATGGGGGCCTGCCAGGTCAAAGGCAAAGGCCAAGACAGATGTGGGACTATGACAAGCTGGGTCAGAGCAACTGCTGGCATGCATGAAATTTGTTACTGGAAACAGACCTGGTTGGGGAGCTGAGGGATAACACTGGCTGGGTTGTAATTCCCACTGGCAAGTGTGAGGGCTAAAATGGGGGCTGCAGTCTGGTTTAGACATGGCTGCAGTGTCCCTCAGCATGGGTGTGGACTAGGTCAAGAGTGCACTAGATTGGGTGAGACTTTAGCATCCACTGGTGCTCATGAGAACCAGGGTGGGTGTAGGATGGGATAGGCTAGGTCTCTGATTCTGCTGAGTCACATATGAGCTTTGACTGGGTGTGGATCAGGCTTGGCTGGACTGTAGTACCCAACAGTAAGAACCAGAATGGGGAGGGCTGGTGAGGAAAGGCCACTCTTCCAGCTATGACAGGAAATGGACTAAGTATGGCTGGCCCATGGACCCACCAACATGTGTGGGATCTGGCATTGGGAGAGGTTCTGATGGAGGAGCTTGGCGATCACCTCTGTCAGGACACAGTCCCTGCAACTGAGCACACAAACCAAGACAGGGAGCAACCCAGGCCAGATCAGGCAAGGGTACCCACTGGCATACATTTGGCTCAGGTCTGGGGCAAGCCAGGCTGGGCCAGTTCATATCACTGCTGGCAAATCCAAAAGCCATTATAGTGTATGTCATGCTGGGTTGGGCCATTATGCCAGCCAGTCCACATTAGGGCTGGGACTGGGGGCTGCCTGGGCTGGGCTGGACCAGGCTACAGTACCCACGGGCAAATACCGAGGCAGGCCATGCCAGACTGAGCCGCAGTGCCCAACCAGCACACATGAGACTGGGGGACGGGAGGAGGTAAATCTGGTAGGGGGATTGCTGGGGACTCCCTTGCTGGACCACTACTCCCAGTGGTGAGCATGAGAGCTCGGTGTGGGAGCAGACCAGACTGGGCATTGCTAAAATACCTGCACGTAAGCTGGATCAGGGGAAAGCCAGGCTGGGTTGACTGTACGTACTGGTGCATGCATAAGCTAGAGTGAGTGTGGGTTGATTGGGCTTAGTCGCAGCATCAGCTGGCAGATACTGGCATGGTGGCAAATTCTGTGAAGCTATACTACAGAAGCACCTGGAGAGTGCAATATCCAGGAGTGGAATTGGGCCCATTAGGGAAACAGTGAGTACCTCCTTCTTGGTTTACAAATTCCACTGGTGGCAGGCATGGCTAGACAAAGAATGGCAACCTCCAGCACCAATGTGGCCTGTGTAGTGAGACTGGTTGAGTCAAACTAGGCTTAAATACCCATTGAAATGCATAAGAGCTGAATGGCATGTGGGACAGACCAGACCAGTCTGATTGGACATACTGGCTATCATGAGAACCAGGTGGGGATTATTGAGGGTCACTCCCACTAGAGTTTTTCTAAAATGATAGAACCACTCCACCTCTTCTACAGAAATTATATTGAACGTTTTTAAACTTTCTTTGTTTTTGTTTATGCCTAAAATATAAACAAAACCCTTGTTTTTGTTTAAGACGATAGATACAGCCGCTTCTCATAGATATATGATGACTTACCCAAGGAGATATAATCAACCTGTTCACAGATGGTATCTTGGTTGGTCAACTGGACTAGACAATTTATAAATTTATAAATTTATGAATTTATGAATTTCTAGAACCCCCCCACAAGGTAATTCAGTTATGTCAAAAAATATTATTGTAGCTTCTTTTATATTTGCCTGAAGGATTATGATCATATAATATATATTAGTTACTAATTAAATTAATATAATTTAATATGACTGTAATAATATTATAATTAGACCTTGATTAATAATGATTGTGAATAATTGTGACAAAAGAAAAATACTCACTTATTCTCTACCTGGAGCATATGGTATTATAACAATTATGAATTTGGATACCTTAATTTGCTAAGCCACTTTTTCTCCAACTTATGGTATCTCTGATATAAAATATATCCCTTAGCATTTTCCTGATTTTATTGTACTCTGTTTTACACATTTTAAGAATTAATCTTTGCACAATTTTTATTTTTATATGCTTAATTTGCAGTTACACAAATTAACAAAGATTACCATCCTTGATATAGAATGTATAATAATGCATTTCTAAAAGTAGTCATTAAAATCATCTTAGTTATAAAATGAACATGTTTATAATTTTATTTTCCTACTCAGTGATTTCACATGAATTAACCCACAGAAATATTAACAGTACAGAAATATATATGATGCAGCTTTTATAGAAAATTTTAATACTTGGCCATCAAATAATGTTCATTATATGTTGGTAGTGCTAAACTGTATCTAGAAGCTCAGATACGGACTTAGGCCTGCCTTGTCCTAAACTGAGACATTAATCATGTGCTAGAGGGATATATGTGTTTATTTTTAGTAAAAAATAAACTCATGATTGTAGTTCACTTTTCATCGACACATAGCTTACAAGCATAAACTTTTAATACAGATAAAAGTATCTTGCACATAGAAAGAAAGCAATCAATTTTCAGCATAATGGAGATATGCATGTAATGAAAATACAGGTGAAATACCCTTTCCTGGATTTCCTATAGCCACATATGAATCTTAGAACATTTGGACAAAGCTAAATTAGCTAATGTGGTAAGGAAAATATTTATTTTCAAGATTTTTTTATTGACTGGTGAATATTTCATTTTAAGTCGTTCTTTTGTGTGTGCTTTCCAAATTCTGTTTATTTCTTTTAATAGTCTTTCTATTCCATCAAATTAATAGAGAAATTCTGTGGGATTCTCCTGTTTTAGAATTCTCAAAATGAATGGATTCTTGTAGCCAGAACAAAAGCCAAGACATCCTTTTGTATAACATAGTATGTCCAGAAATTAGCCAAATTTAACTTGTAGATTTGAACTGCATTAGCTTTTACATTCATACGAGGAAGAAGAAGCAAGAGTGAGACTTTCTCTCATCCACTCATTCCCAATCCAATTCACCTTTATGTCTGTAGGCCCTAAAAGTGTCCCACCTGAGCCATCAAGAAAGCTGAGTATTGATGGTTTCATTGCTGCTGTACTATGTTCCTTGCTGAACTACACCCTGTGCTGCTGCTGTTAACAGAGATATGTAGGTCAAATAAAAACACATCCAATAAACAAACAAATAAAAGGTCTCATGTACCCTACTTCACCGTTTCATGTATGGTCTCTATAATCTCTACCAGGTGTTTCCATCACCAAACCGAGGTGGCTAAATGTGGGAGCAGAGTGAGTGCAGAGCTAGCTTTTATGAAAATTTAAGTTTACAGAGACTGAGAGTGAAGGTGACTGCTAACAGCAACCAGCTCAATGACCGAGTGCACACATTACACCTTCCATTTTCCTTTGGAGTTTTTGTGAATTTTGAATGATATTGCTTACAACACTGAACAAACACTTAACAAATGCTGTCTTACAAGTAAATTTTTTTTTACTGTACTGGATTAAATGAAAAGGGAAATCAAGCAACATATTTAGATATGGGAATTATTTCCAACAATGCAGATTTTGTTCAATTGAGACCCGATGCTGTAGAATGATATTTGACATAGTCATAGACATACACACTCATTTATAATGGGGAGGGAGGAATGGAAGCAAAAAGGAGAAAGTCCTATGCCTACAAAACTGTAAAGAAAAAGAAAAATAGTAAAAATAAAGGATTCTATATGACTAACGCTATATTTGACATCACAGTTGTTTCGGTATAACAAAATAAATTCAGTAAATTGTGCTAACAACAAATGTGCTATGTATATAGACTCAGAAAAAAATGAAGTATCTAAGGAAAGAACTGATACACTATGATTAAGAATAGATATAGTTTTTCCCTGAGAATAATTAATTATACCACAAAAAGACCATGAAATTAAGGAAACTGCATGTAGGTCATTTCCAAATTACTGAAAGTCAGAGACTGCTAATTCCAGTTTTGAGTAAAAGCCAATATGTAATTAAAGTATTAAAAGTGTCAAGCAAATGAAATTCAAGTTATAAATTTTGATGGATGTGTTTAAATGCCCTTGTAGAGGAGTATCTTCAAGCATTTGCCGATATTACTACATGTACTAACACTTTCAATTGCAGTAATAAAGTTGCTGAATTTATCAAGGGACTCTGAAACATTTTTATAGGATCATATGCATTTATTACTTGAAAGCATATTTGCCACAAGTTAACTAAATAATACTCATTTGAATTAATTCATAATCTAAAAGTTATGCATGGAGAAGCAGTATCAACAAATTCATTCCAAAATGAATTGCTAGATCCTGGTGTATGTTACTTATATACTTATATGCTAGATAGAAGTGTACAAATAATAATAAAACTGTGCTTGTATATATATATATAATTTTATAGAGGATGGAAACATGGATGCAAGAAATGTCAATTATGTGCAATTCTTCTCTATTGAGAAAATGATAGGAAAGTCAGGCAGACACAATTAATTTTGTGGTGTAGAATGATGGCTGTGGGATGACTCAGTTAATAAAACAGACAAAAGATACTGCTGGATCAGTTCTCCATATTCTCTATTTCATAGCCTCGGAAAATGTTGTCTTTCCAACTTAGGAGTTTTCAAATCCAAGTCCCTGGATGCGCACTGGAAAGTTTCATGTAACCTTCAAGTAACAGGAGGGAGAGGGGAGCAGCTTTTCTATTTTGGAAACTGATCATTTTGAACTTTATTTTTGAACAACCTAGCCTGCCATATCTATCTACATACTTAGCTATTTATCTATTTATTTAGATTGCCAGGCAGAGATTGTACAGTATATTGCAGAGGAGTTTTGCAATTATGGCTAGTGATGCTTCTTCAACACATACACTAAAATTATGGCTGGAGTTTGTTCATCACTAAAATTCTACTTGCAATTTAGGAGTGTTTTCAAATATTCAAATCATTTGTGCTAAGTAGAGAAAACTCAGATAATTCTATGATTTCTACTTTTCCTCCATATGTTCTCACATTGTTTTGTGCTTATGACTAGAATGTGCCATTTCACTTGGTGGCAGAAGATTTTAAGTTCCTTTAGATACATTTTACCTAAATAGATTATTGCCATTTATATTTAAATGGAAGAATATGGCAGAGAACTGGGTATAAGAGTCATAACAATCTTTTAAGTGAGAAATAATTACCCATATGTGGCTACTTGACTGTGAGAAATTAAAAAGGCTAAGATGCTACGAAAGGCTTCATTCAGCGCCCATCCCTTCCCAGCGTGTTCATGTTCTTCAGTCTGCTGGCTCTTTCTTCCCAGACTAAAGCTCTAAACCACACCATATGCAGCGTTTTGCCCTCTCACACGTTCCAATAACACAGAAAAGCTGAAATCCGTGGTGTAGTCTGGGAAGCAAGAAGTGCTCAAAAAAAAAAAAAAAAAAAAAAACTCCTGCAGAGGAGAGGGTGATAAACACCACAAAAGAGGACAGATAAAATGCTAGAGGAGTAGGCAAAAAGATTGTTTCGGGCCCGGCGGCGTGGCCTAGAGGCTAAAGTCCTCGCCTTGAACGGCCCGGGATCCCATATGGGCACAGGCTCTATTCCCGGCAGCTCCACTTCCCATCCAGCTCCCTGCTTGTGGCCTGGGAAAGCAGTTGAGGACAGCCCAATGCATTGGGACCCTGCACCCGCGTGGGAGACCCAGAAGAGGTTCCTGGTTTCCGGCTTCGGATGGCGCGCACCGGCCGTTGCGGCTCACTTGGGGAGTGAATCATCGGATGGAGGATCTTCCTCTCTGTCTCTCCTCCTCTATGTATATCTAACTTTGTAATAAAATCAATAAATCTTTCAAAAAAAAGATTGTTTCCAGCTGTGAATATATAAAAGGGAATTTTCTATACAGACCTTGAAGCATGGATGAGGGTGGAAGAGTAACTGTAACTGGTCTTCTGTAGGCAATGCTCGTTGGCAGAGGACATAAGCGAGAGCACATCAGGGTGATTCCGGACGAGACCATGCAGCTCCTTCTACCTCTGTGCCCTGACATTTGTGAGCCTCTTCCCACCTATGGGAATACATATGACTCTCCCTGAACTCTGGAATTATGTAAAACCATCCTTAATGATGAATCCTTTTTGCTTTATTTTCAGGTCACAACTTAAATATCATTTTTCATGGGAACTCTTCCAAATTCTCTCTCAAAAAAGTTTAAATTCCCTGGTTGTATTTATTTTCTGTGGGGTTTTCCTTTGGTTGTACTTGACAGTGTCTCAGAAAGTCATTTTTTTTCTTTATATCGTAGTTCTTCCTTAGACTTTGTGCTCCGTGGGATAAGGGACTGTTCATTCTTTATGTGTTCACAGGGACCCGCTCAGAATCCGGATCTTAGAAAGTGCTTCAGGCATGTCATTTAATTAAATTGAGGATTTGGTGGAGGGGTTGCAAAAGTATAAGGCTTTAATTTTTACTTTATAATAGGGGTTGTGAGCTATGAGAAAACAACAAAAATTTGTATTTCAACTTCTCTGGTATGGAGATATTAAAGATAGCTATATTATTTTTCGATGACTGTGTTGACAAATTACATTTCAAGGCTTAAAACAGCACACATTTATTTTCATACAGTTCCTCAGATCAGACTGACCTAAAATCAAGTGCAGGAAAACATTCATTTATTTCTGGAATCTTTAGAAGAAAACCCATTGACTTGACATTTCTGACTTCTAGAAGCTACCCGTTGTCATTGGCTCACATCTCCTCTCCACTTCAATGTTGGCAACACTGGACAGTCTCTCCTCATGCTGCCACCTCTAACTCTTTTTATTCCTTAGACCACTATTAAACACTGCTTAAATCTTGAGTTCAACTGTATGCTCCAGATGACTAACCTCATTCACCATTGTCGCATTAGGTCTCCAGGGTATAAAATGCAGGCACTTGGCTAGTCAAATTAAACCAAAATGAGTATCTTTAATCTCATGAAATTGCTGTTCAAATTATTTTTTGCAATAACTATGTAATAATGTAAATAAGTAAGACCACATGAACCTAAGAAAAGGAAGAAAGGAAGACATCAGCAAAGATGCTGTGAACTAAAATTCACAAACTAGAAACCAGTTAGATTTACAGACTTGTCTACCCAAACTAAGGAAATCAACTCTAATTTGATGCTTCTTTCGTTATAGTTAAACTTACCGTTTTTCTTTCATTATATTAGAGCTAACCATTCCTTCTCTTTTTGCATTTATCCCCATAGGACACAAGCTTATTTGCAATTTCAATTGTGTCATGTCCTTTCTGTTTTTCTCTTACAGACTCATGGGCATGTCCTGAGACTGAATCGCTTTTCTTTTATAAACTCCAGTTAGGTCTGTGCTGATAAATTGGCAGTTAGCACAGTGTCTGCTGTATCCACAGAAATGCAATGTGGATAATATCAAATGGCACAAGCAGTCAAATGATAATATTACATATATTGGAAAAAAAATATCTTGTGATTTCAAGAACACTTGAAACCATCTATGACAGTATCAAATCACCTAGGAGTCATCTATCAATTCTATCAACTCTAACTTTAGCAGAAAAAAGAGGATATTATTAGCATGAATATCACTGCACATAGCAGTTTCATCACTGTAGCTAAATACTGGAAACAGGCCTAGTATTTATCAGTGTGACAAACAAATTATGACTTACTTATTAAAAATATTATTCCATGATAAAAGGTACAAATTATTGATGAAAGAAATATAGGTGAATCTCAAAGTCATCATGTTGGAGACAAAAGCTTTATGCAAAATAATACACATTTTGTAATTTCACTTATACGAAGTTCTAAAACAAGAAGTAACCTGTCATGAGTCAATGATGCTCATGCTTGTCCTCACATCAGGAATTTACTGTGATGGGCCATGATAAATTTTCTGGGATGATAGCAATGCTATTCAACTCCATGGAGGTTATTTATTTCCACAGATCATATTTTTCTCAAAACTGAGTACAGACTTTCACTCATGTAAATTTATATAAAAAGATATAGCTTACAACCTATTCATTGTTGTTCCAATTGACACATTTAGTAGAAAGTTTCCTAACACCTGTGATTCATCTTGAAAATCAACAAAAGTATAAACTGATGGATATAAGAATAGGTTGATGCATGTGAAATAAAACAAGTAAAACAGAATGTTAAGGTGGGTTCAGTGCCTGGTACATTAAGGTTTTTTCAACTTTTCTGTATGTTTGTTGTTTTTTATAACAAAACGTTAAAGAAAAAAACAATCCAGAAGGGAAAAGAAAGAAATCAAAGTTTTAAAAAAGAAAAAAAAAAGTATAGCCTGTTGAATGAGATGTGTTCATCTCTGCTAATATAATCATGAAGCAACTCCCAGAGAGAGGTTTAAATGGATGAGAGACACAATAACTAGATTTGAGATTTTAAGGAACCGCGTTATTGCATTAGGGCTTCATACATGGGGAAGTGATCAGTTCCATGAGTACAGAAATGTGTTAGATGGTGGTCCTGAGAAAGTACGGGAGTTGTACAATCAAATGTACAGCTCCACTGTTTCCCAAAGGTCCTATATATGCAATAAAAAGTTAAAAAGAATGCAGCAACAACTTTGGAACATTAAGTGTGGGGCCAACATTGTGGCTTGGTAGGTAGAGCCACCACCTGCAATGCCAGCATCCCCTATGGGATGCTGTTTGTGTTTCCTAGTGTTCCATTTCTTCTCCATCTTCCTACTAATATTTGGAAAGTAGAAGAAAATAGTCCATGTATTTAGGGAGACCTGGATACAGCTCTTATCTCCTGGCTTTGGCCTGCTCCTGTCCTGGCTATTATAGCCATTTGGGAAGTGAACCAGCAGATGGAAAATCTCTATCTAATCTTCCTCTCTTTCTCTCTCTCTCTCTCTGCAATTTTTATTTTAATAAATACATAAATTTTAAAAGAACTGAAGGCTTTTCCATGGTGTTGTTGTGATGAATACCTGCATGGAAAGATGAACATTCCTTATGCCTCTTCAGTTTTTCAGTCCTGCAGAGCAGGATGTTGAGAGCAGCGGTGGAAGACCCCAAAGTGTCTAAAGTTACACACAATTTTCTGAGATTTAGTTTCTTCTATATATTGCAATTGTGGTTCAAAATGGCAATTAATTTGAGTTACACAGAAACTAAAAATACTCTGTTTCTTGCAATCCCCTTTTGTACTGTGAAATTTAAACTGCTAAGCAAAGACTTCAAAAATCAATACAAGTTACCACAAATAAATAGGGGTCTATTGAAAACGTACAGATTAAAGGCAACAGAATCTCACACAATCCAAGAACCCACATCATATACTTGGACCTTCCAGAGAGTAAAATGTAATTTAAAATCTTGGGCGTAAACAACACCCTAGGGATCAGTTGATCTCTTATGTGCCCTCAATAACACAGCTTTATTACTCTTCTTGGTGGCGATTCAGCTTCTCCCTGTTTTTCTGTTGTTCAAATTGATAATCACCTCACATTCTACAGTTCTTAACCTGACATAATAAGTGTTTGCATTATGTCTGCTTGCTCATATAGTCATTGGATAGTCATAGTTCTTCTGTTGTCAGTTTCTACTATTTTCAATTTATGTATTCAGATTCTCTGCTTTCCATTTCAGAGACCTGATAGGGTGAATCTGAGTGGCCAAGTTACTTATAATTTTTCCATTTGGGCCAACTTAATGGTACCAACCACATCAGGGGCTGTTTTCCATAGTTGAAATACAACATCCTTGTTAGATAATGTTTTTGGTGCTTTCAAAGCTTATATATAGTTGTATCTCTGTCATCAGTGTAATGCAATATTTAAAATGTACTTCTTAGTTTCCTATATTTTTATTATTATATTGTTTTTCAAATTTTGTGACCATTTACTCCTATGAAGAAAAGATTTTAAATACATGTTCTTTAATTTAAGTATATTTATTTAGATGAAATAAACATGAAGTCTTGTGTTAATACCATATAAAACCATCGAACATATTAATCCAATAGAATTCTCAATGGAAAGAATTAAGTGCCAAAACAATTTTTATTTCCTTTCCTCGATTCAAAATAATTTTGTCTAGAGTGCTTTCACCTCCCTTTGTATATCGCTAGAGTAGAATAAAATCCAGGTGAATCATTATAATATAGAAGTTATCAATAAAATCAGAGTAGTGATTGATCATAGTAGTAGCATTGATCATAAAACACAAAAAATGACAGTGGTAATATCAGCAGTGATTACCGAATGAAGAATAGCCATACAATAACTGTGTAAGTGGTCATTAGCACTAAGTATTTCATAACTTTTCTTGATAGGTTTTACATACATATATACATATATTGTCAGTAAGGAAGTTAAGTATGGAACATAAGACTTAAAGGAATTATGTTACTTTGTGTAATGTAAATCATAGTTAATAAATGTCTTGTCAATGTCCAAGTCTATATTATGTTTATTCTCAGTCAGATATCTTGACAATCATATTAATCTCTTCCTACCTACTGCCTTGGAGTTTTTGCCATATGTTATTGGAACCCCCTCACCTTATTATAAGCAATAAGCAATGAGTTTGGATATTAATGTGGCTTAATTGGTCATTCAGCCATTCTGACTAGAGCAGACAAATCTAGCAAACCTGCAATTATACCCAATCAGGAAGACAGAGATTAACAGTGATTTTAGTAAATTATTTTTTAATCAATGCTGAATCCATTTTTCACATATTCTTCTTCTTCCTTTTCCCCTAACTGGAATCTTAGCTTATTTTTTTTGTTTGTTTTTATGACTGTTTCAAAGATACAAGATAAACTTTAATCTACTACTTATTTCATTCTATTACATGGTATGTATTGAATTAATGCCATTATTACTCATCATTTCTTGCACTGGACAGATACAGATGGATCCTCCCAATATCATTGATTGTACGTAGGATAATGAAATACTGTTATCTGTATATACTCAAACCAAGGCAACCTCCAGTGGGACTTAGTTGTCCCAAATGTCCTATTAATAGCTGCACTAATTGCCTACTCTTCATATTTTGGGGAGAGAGAGGCAACAAAGTAAATTTATCTTTTAAGTACACTCTTCCATGTTCTTTTAGAAGCTATTTCATGTTGTCTTTTTCCATGTCTTCTGCACACACATACACTTACCTGATATCCTCTATAATTCTGAGGTTAAAAAAAAAAAACCTCATAGGAAGCAAGTATAATGAAGAGGTGAGAACTCTTTCTGTCACAACACATTTCACATAGTTTCCTATCATGTTTCCATTACATTACAGATCTTTTTCTAATGAAACTTTTTTGTCTGTGCTTCGTTCATTTTATTTCATTGTTAGTGATGGTTTTGGACAGTTACAAGTCTCACTGACAATAAAAAAGTTACCTTACAAAGGAGAAAATGCAATGTGCATTCGTTTATTTAATTGAATGTGTCATTAATTAAAAACAATAATTTTACTGCTGACTTTACAAAGCAGAACAATGAACATGGTTAGTTACAGAGATTACCGCAGAATGTATTTTTCACAAAATGAAGTCTTCCAAGTTGTACAAACAAGATTGTAACTCATGAGTTTTCAAAAATTGAAAAAAATCGCATTAATTATATTTTTATAATTATCTTATGGAAAACATTCACACATGAATCTTAGTTCAGTAGGAAGTGTAGATTTAAAGGTGCCTTCAAAAATTTTCTCCCAGATTGATTAAATTTGATGCTATTTAATTTGAGATTGAATGAACATCCATACAGTTATGAATCAGTGATTCTCTGATAATATTCTCAGTAATGTAAGAAAAATAGGCTTTCTGGGCCTAGCAGGGTAGCCAAGTCACCAAAGTCCTTGCCTTGCATGCACCAGGATGCCATATAGGTGTCTGTTCGTATCCTGGCTGCACCACTTCCCTTCCAGCTCCCTGCTTGTGACACAAAGGATGACCCAAAGCCTTGGGACCTGCACCCATGTGGGAGACACAGAAGTTTCTGGCTCCTGGCTTCGGATTGGCTCAGTTTCAGCTGTTACATCCACTTGGGGAGTGATCCAAAAGATGGAAGATCTTTCTCTCTGTCCTTCCTTTTATCTGTAAACCTTTCCTATATATTTTTTTAGATTTATATATGTATGTATAATATATAAATATATACATATATAAATCTAAAAAAAGAAAAATAGGCTTTCTTTCTTGGTACTTTTGTTGTTCAGTGTAAGTTTGTTCACATCAACAAACATAATGAGAAAGTGTTTTTTTATCTTTTTATCTTATGGACATGAAATATATAAAACTGGTGTTGGAAGCCTGCCACACGAGTAATTTAGCTTGTATCATAAGTGTTTCAGAACAAACTTTCCAAAAATTAGTATTCCTTCCAAACTGCCTGACCTGTTTATTAAGATCATCTGGTTGTGAAAGCAAGTTGCCTATGTTATTGTTACAGTGAGCAAACATAATTTGAAAATTTCCCTTTTTCAATATCTCTTCAAAATTGATTTTGTTTTTTTTGAAAAACAGAGTTACAGGAAAGAGAGGGGAGTAGAGGAATTGGGAAAAAAGAAGGAAAGAGAGAAATATTTCCATCTGCTGGTTCTTTGCCTAAATGGCTACAAAGGCCGGGGTTGGGTGGGCCAGGCTGAAACCAGGATCAAGGACCTTCATCAAGGTTGTCTATGTGGGTGGCAGGGTTTCAGGTATTTGAGACATATTCCAGTTCTTTTTCAGGTGCATTAACAGACAACAGGATTGGAAGTGGAACAGTAAGAATTGTGTAGATACTCATACAAAATGTCGGTATTGCAGAAGGTGACTTAACCCACTGTAGCACAATGACAGCTTGCTTTCCTCATTGTTACAACCTGTTATGAACACACGGGCTGATGGAACTGTCCTGGGGAAGCATTACTAACTTGCTTTCCTTTACATGTCTACCTTTAATAATGAAAATGTACATTAGTAAGAGAACATTTCCACATAAATACCTGTTCTCCAAAGCCCCCACATCTGTGAAGTTTAATGCCATCTCCAGCCAGTATTGATCACATATGCAAACAATTCTACAAGCAAAATATTCCAGTAAAATAATACTGCTTTCTCTATGGAAATCAATGTTCTCAAAGTACTAAATCAATTTCTTCTTTCTGGAACCTCTATTTCTTTGTGTGCATTAGATTTATCACGTCAATCATATTTACACACACTCTCAGTCTTAGTTGCTAGCTATGTTCACGATGTTGTTAAGATCAACCCTGATTAATCACTCAACTTTTATTCAACAGCCATGTGGGCAATGAATAATTAATAATATTTAATATTTACTAATAATAGTTCACAAAATTTTTTCATAGAGAGAACTAATCCCTTGACTCTTCAGTGATTTGCCATTATTGGTTCCCCAGAGAAAGAACTTTTTTTTTGCAATTTTACTTTTGGTAATGTTTATATATACTTGATTAGGATGGGAGGGGTCAAGAATTAGGGAAACATGGGTGAGACCATTGTTTCCAAGTTTTCTTTTTCTTCTTCCTATATCTAGGGAAAGGAGGAGATAAGTCACACCATGTCACCCAATCACCTTGGTACCCAGGGAAGGGGAACGGCCACCCAATGTCATTCCAGAGTACACGATGTGGATCATGCTCTGAGAGTTCTGCTCAAGTGGTTTTCATAGTTCTGAAATGCTGTTGCTTTCATTGCTCCAAGGTGAGGATATCCTTCCAAGGTCCATCTTGGAAGGTCTCCATTCACCCAGATATTTGCTGCCAATGTTTCTTGGGGTAGTTGATCAATTTGTTTTACCCTCCTTCGTTTGCTATGGTACCAGGTATACTCTGCAGGCACTAATAGGTTGCCATATCCTCAATATGCATCTGGGTATGCCATTCACTTCAAGCCACTGATGAGTCCCAGTTCTCTGACAGATACACTTTATGGTCAAACCACTGACTGCAATTCTCCCAAAAGTTAAAGTTCTGGGTCCAGTGATTCAGTTGTGGGCATCCTTGTCTGAAGTGATCCCAGATCTGACTCGTGTGTGTGATTGCCAGTACGGGGTCCAGCTCAGTTCATCACCCACCTCAGCCTACGCATTTACTGGTAGTTTCAATTTCAGAGTCAGTTCTATCTTTATCCCCATCTCCTATGCAAAACAATTGGTGCTAAGGCCCAGCCCAACCCTACACACCACACACTGGGCCCTCACATACACTAGTGGGAACTTCAATCCAGTTAGAGCAACCTCTAATAACCCCCATTGGACCAGCTCCATCCCTCTTTCCTGTACTTGTTAGTATGTCCACTAGACTGATATGTTTTTTTCTGCATCCCATTCCAGCTCTCATACATGTCAATGGGTATTAAAGCCTACTTCAACCCAACCAGACCCACTATAATAGCCCACACTCATGCCAGCAAGTGCCACCACTTGTCTGGCCAAGCCAACCCCAAACCTCAGATCTTGCATTCTCCAGGTAGTTGTGTATTCTAGCTTGACAGAACTTGCCCCCCAGTTCCAGAGCTTTCCAGCTGAAGCTATGGTAAAGCACAACCAGCCTGCGCTTAATCTGGTTCATGCATGCACCAGTTGATACAGTTAGCCTAGGCTGGCTCTCCCCCTAATTCAGTTCAATTGCAGTCCAGCAAGTATTGTAGATCTACCTAACCCGGTCTTCCTCTCATTTCAGTTCTCATGCTCAACAGTGGGAAGAGTGGCCCATCAAGGGAGTCCTCTGTGGCACCCCCATCTGGCTCAGCCCCCACCCCCAACCCCTCCGGGTTTCAGGTTTCACATGTGCAGCAGCCCAGTTTGTCATGGCTTACCTCACCTCGGCATTTGCCAGCAGGTTCTGTAGCCTGGATTGGCCTAGTATGCACCAGTTCCCATTGTGCTGGGGGTGCTACAGCCTAACCCAGTCCAGCCAGCACCTAGTCCCTGCCAAAATGTGAACAGGCTGGTGTTGCAGCCAGACCTAGCCCGTCATGCACCCTGCCCTTGTTTTCAGATCTGCCAGTGGGTGTTATGAACTGGCCCAGTCTGGCCTGCCCCCAGACCTGATCCACACATGTGCTGGCGAGTATCATAACCTGGCCTGGTCTGGGCTGTTAGAAGACTTATTTCTTGTGCTCACCTGCAGGGACTGCATCCTGACAAAGGAGTTCCCCATGATCCTCTATCAGATCTCCAAGTGGCAGATCCCGTGCACACTGGTGGGTCCTTAGAACAACCTGACTTACTCCACTTCATATCCTGGCAGGAACAGTGGCTTACCCAACTGGCCCACACCCATTCTGCTTTTTACTCTTGGGTGCTATAGCCCAGTCATACCTGGTCCACATCAAGACACAGCTTTTGCATGGTTCAGCAGATGCCAAGACCTATCTCAGCCCATGCTGCACCTACCCTGGCTCTTACGATTACCAGTGGGTGTTGGAGCCTAACCCAGTCTGCATACACCAGACTCAGTCCATGCCCTTGCTAACAGCCAGGCTGGCTCTCCCTCTAACTCAGTTCAAACGCAATATAATAAGTGTTGTAAATTTGCCTAGCCTGGTCTATTTCAGAGGTACTGAAGTCTCTAGCCCAGATTGCTGCCCCCATTCCAGCTCTTGTGCACTCATCAGTGGTAACTACAAGCTAGCCAGGGCTTCTCCTTAGCTCCCCAGCCAGACCTGCTCTCACATACAAATCCTGTTCATGCCAAAATTTGCTCTGATCTATCATGGCACATCCCATTCCCGGTGAGAAAGAATCTTGATTTAAAATACCAGGGCAAACTTTGGTGCATTTTTAATAGGCTTCTTAAAATGCACACACCAATATCAGAGAGCCTAGGTTTGATTTCTGGCTCTCCTTCAGGTGCCAGCTTCATACTAATGTATGCTAATGTACATTTAGTGATTAATTACTGGTCATGAAATAATATTGATTGAAATCTAGAATAATCATTTGATTTTTTTCATAATTCTTACTACCAAGCTTTTAATTCAGATTTCTGTGATATCTTCCCAAGCCCAGTTCTGGCTATCATAAGCATTTGAGGCAGAAAAATGAACAACCTCTGTCTCTCTTCACGTTCTCTCTCTGTGTCTTTTTAAAGTACTTCTTAATTTGAAATTCATCTATTTTTTTTCATAATGCACATTTTCTGTGAACATTTAAAGGTCCCTTAATATGTATTCACATGCCTATCACTGAGAAAACTATTTCTAATTTATTGGGCACAAAAGTTCTTAATTAAAAAGTTCATACATGGGCCCGGCGGCGTGGCCTAGCGGCTAAAGTCCTCGCCTTGAACGCGCCCCGGGATCCCATATGGGCACAGGTTCTAATCCCAGCAGCTCCACTTCCCATCCAGCTCCCTGCTTGTGGCCTGGGAAAGCAGTTGAGGATGGCCCAAAGCTTTGGGACCCTGCACCCTTGTGGGAGACCTGGAAGAGGTTCCTGGTACTCGGCTTTGGATCGGCGCAGCACCGGCCATTGCAACCACTTGGGGAGTGAATCATCGGATGGAAGATCTTTCTCTCTGTCTCTCCTCTTCTCTGTATATCTGACTTTGTAATAAAAATAAATAAATCTTTTAAAAATGTTCATACATGATATTTTTTTCCTATAATACCATATTTAGAAGGATTTATTTTCTTTCTTCAGGTGGTGATCAAAAGACCTACAGGTTACAGAAAGATTTGGATCTCTGGTCTCTGAGATCATGGATTTCTGAACTCTCCAATCATCTTCAATCATTGCAATGGTTTGCTTACAGCTTTGGTGAACGCTTCTAATCTTGTCCTCTACATGGTTACTTCGTGCTGCTCCCACCAGCACCACCCTCTCACCTTTTTCCCATTGGCTTATTTAAATCCTTTACATAGTTCTGTAAATATTTCCTAATAAAATTTTCCTAAATTGTCCCTTTTAAATGTACCATTCATTCCTACAAACCCTATGTGATCTACACAGCCAGCCTTAAGCTTCCGTTTCTCATGAAAAAACAAAACAGACTACATAATCTTGCTTTCCCACACTGAAGAAGATACACTTTAATCAACTTAACAATTCCAAATAAACGATGAAGGACGTTTTTCAATGAATAGATTTTATTTCACTCAGTTAAACAGATGTTCCCTGAAAAAAAGCAGAAACACAGTTATTGATTAAAGAAAATAGTATCAGCTGTTATAAATCATATATAAATTATCTCCTGTCAAAAGGAGGCCTGAAAATGTAGTTGAAATTATTTCTGAGTAGCTAAAACTTCTATGAAATGGGATGGAATGAGCTTCTACTGTGTGTAGTGCTGGTTCTATTGTTAATAATTGGTTGTGAGTTTCCATAGCAATCTAACCTAATCCATTATAAATATTTATGCCCCAATCCCACATAACACCTATTGTGTTACATGAGGAAGTAGTATATTAGTGAGCAGTGAAGACTTTGAGTTTCATTCAAAATCATTTTACTGGTTGGACAACTTTAGCAATCTACATAAGGTGTGATTTAAAAGAATACATAACAAAAATTATAAACACATGAATCTTTGAAAACACAAGGATATGTTTTTCTTGATATGTAAGGGAATTTAGGTTTCTTGGTTAACTTAAGCCATATACATATATGTACTATAGATTCAAGTGTAAAGACATATGATCCCATGTATGTGTTATTGATGTGTATGATAATGGCAGCTATTAATTTTTCTTTAAAGTCTGATAACTTTCTACTTGAGAATTTTATATAATTTCTTTTTTAAACACTGTTTTCTCTGTTTATTGTGATTTTTTAAGTTGCCTCCATTTATTTGAAAGTTAGAGTTTCAGAGAGGGAGAAACTGAGAGACAGATGGATAGAGAGAGATATATACAAAGAGGACTTCTATCTGCTATTCTGGTACCCAGATGCCTTGCAATGGCTGGGTTTGGCAGAGGCTGTTCCAGGAGTTAGGAACTTCATACGGGACTCCCATGTGGGTGGCAAGCGTGTAAACTCTTGGATTGTCTTGCACTTGTTCCCAGCCTATTTGCAATAAAATAGGAATTGGAGCAATCACTTCCTATATGAGCTGGGTAACTCATATGAAGTGTGATATCAACAGTGGCTCCACCTGCTTAGTTATGAAATTGACCCTGATTTTCTCTTTTTTCTTTATTAATGTTTTGGTTTCCATATCAGAAGTGATTTTATTTGTTTTCTATTTTATATAAGTGTGACTAGATTCACAGATTCTCTATATTTATTTACTGCTTAACTTCTCACTTTATGTCTTCTTCCCAGAACTACTTTACTTTCTCTGTATTTCTACTATAGTTCATTAGTTTTGTAATCATAACAAGACAAAGCTGAGCTTAGAGAGATTTTCAGTGTAAGTTAGGTCCTTCCATTGAGTTCAAGAGCAAATATTTATGATACTTACTTTTCTGCAAAATGTAAGCAAAATAGTGACCTTAACAAAGAAATAGAACCACTATTATGATTTGAAAGTTTGTGTGCCCTCCAAATTCATGTTGAAATTTAATTCTACATGCAACGAAGTTGAAACTATGGGGATATGATTCATATTCCTGCAGTTATACAGGAATTTGAGGGAGTTAATTTAGTCATTTTTGCATTTCTACCTAACAATTATGTGGACCCAAGAGTCAAGGCACTAATAAGGAAGCAATGACAAAACTCTTACTAGACACTGAAACTTGACTTCAGATTTACCAGGTTCTAGAGCACTGAGAAAGAATTTTCTAATCGTTATAAGTTACTGTGCTTTAGTATTGTTTACAGCAACAATCATAATTATAGTTCATATCTTTTTTTAACCACATTCTGGCAGAAGTATATACATGAAGCTTGTGCTTTTCAGAAAATATCCATTTGCATGAATTCACATATTTCCTGATGAAAATAAAATAAAATTGACAAAGTTGAAAGGAAAAATGAGAGCAGAAGAAGACAGGAAAAAGGAAAATGATGTTTTGGGTTTTCTCCCTGTTAAGCTTGAACACCCAAGAGCAAACTGACATCATTTGAAAATATTCAATTATTGAGTCATTTAGTTAACAAAGATTCTGAAATATTTTTCATTATTGGTAGGAAGAGGAAGCAGGAGACTGAAGATAATAACTTGGGGAAACATTTTATTTCGTGCTTAAGCTGTATAAAACTAGAGTTAAAGATAATCATGACAGATCACTTTCATATTTCCCAGAATTATGAGTGATCTTTAATTCTAGTCAACAGGCTAGTAGTAATGGCTTACCATATTTCTTCCACATTTAGACACATACATAAGTTTTACATTATAACATCTCAAAAATTATAATATATGCCATCAATAACACCATAAAAATCAGCCAGGTGGCAATTATGATGTAGTGATCATTACCTCTGCATGGGTCAATTTGATCCTAGGCGATGATGTGAATACTTTGAGTTATATTCAGATAGCATTAAAAATATCTTCCACAATACGTTACATTTCAATATTGAAAAGAATAATAAAGCTAATGCTTGTGATTAGAGCAATGAATGACTATTGCATATATTACTTTCCAAGTAACCAGCAGATTATAGAAACTAAGATGAAAATTGAAAGTTTGTTAATAAGATGTGAAAGAGAGAGGAAAGACTGAATTTCTGGTACAAAATAATTAAACTGAAGGAAGGAGAAATTGCAAATGTCTCAGGATAGATGAAAGAAATGTCAAAGCATCAGCAATTCTATGATCAATGCTTGCACTGCCTAGGGCTCCCAATAAAGCATTGTGTCATAGCCTAAAGTGTCTAAAAGGTACACAGAATAATAGTACCACTTACAATCAATGAAGTCTTATTTCGTTAAATACCATGTTTGACTCCAAGCCTCTTATCACCTTTGTGATTTGAGTAAATCAAATGGGTAGTCTGAGTGGAGTTAACTTTTGTATGGGACTTGGTCGGCTTTATTTTGAATTGACATTGCACATATTTGGATGTATTTCATTGAAAGCTCTGAATTACTGCAAAAAGCATATCATGCTTAAGATTTGATTTTGTTCTGGATGGAAAGGTTTTGGAGCCATTGATTTATAAGCTAGCATTAATAATACTGTATTCTCTAGTCACTAGGACTAGCACAGACGATTCACCTCCAAAACAATATGCTTGCATGTGTGTGTCTGTGTTGTGTGTGTGGAGGGTGGCGAGGGTGCTCATTTAGAAATTTATGTAAAAGAGGCATGCTTTAAAAATGAAAATATATTTTATTCCATGGCTGGACAATACACAAATGGATGTGTATATCCAAGACATACTAGCTAAGAAACACAACACAAAATGCCCCATCTTAAAACACATTTGTCATTACAAATCTTACAACTGAACCAAAAAAAAGGAAAGTATGAAAAGCTATGAAGTTATTTCACTCCGTTTTCTTCTAATAGAATCCTGACACACAAAATATTATCTGTCTTTACAAGTATTTGGAAACAGCGGTCTATTAAGCAAAATAGTCTTATCTTTAAAACACTCCACAATTTATTCCATGTCTATGATAAACATTTCAGTGATAGAAATATGCAGGTTGTAATGTCATGATAAACTTTTCACTCATCTTTTCTGGCAGTACACTATGAACAGGCAAAACTAATCTGGTATCTCGGGCTATTTTTTACTTTCAAAGCAAAGATAAAGCATGTTTCATTAATATGTGTATTTATCAGTTCTCTAGGTAAGCTATGTAACAATGTGTTAGCCAAAATATTTAGGAAAAGTTTGTTAATTTGACCTCATTCAAATTTAACTGTATCAGAATGATCTTAGGAAGAGATGATTGTTATGTATTCAAAACTTGCCTCACTAATCTAAAATATAATGAGGGCAGCAGAGTTGAAATTTCACACAGAATTGCTAGAAAATACATTTTATTTTTATTTAGACACATTTTGGATAGATCATTTAATAACAAATCCAGATATACTTTCTTCCTGTCTGTGTGAAAAGCTTTGTGCTAGGGCTTGGCAGGGTAGCCTAGTGGTAAAGTCCTCACCTTGTGCGCACTGGGATCCCATATGGGCACTGGTTCAAATCTTGGCGGCCCTGCTTCTAATCCAGCTCACTTTTATTAGCCTGGGAGAGTAGTCGAGGATAGCCCAAAGCTGTGGGACCCTGTGCCTGTAAGGGAGACCCAGAAGAGTCTCTGGGCTCCTGGTTTCAGATTGATGCAGCTCAGGGTGTTGCAATCGCTTGGGGAGTGAATCGATGGACAGAGGATCTTCCTCTCTGTCTCTCTTGCTCTCCATATATGTGACTTTCCAATAAAAATAAATAAAACTTAAAAAAAGAATGAAATCAAAAAAGAAAAGCCTTGTACTAATGTTTAGAAAAGATTGAATACAAAGAACTCTAGAAAACCTTGACAGTGCTGTTTTGCCCCATGAACAACAGAACTAGAGAATGGAGTCCAGTCTGGTACAGTCTAAGTTAGGTTTTCATGCAAGCCAGATGACGATAAAGCTCAAGAACACAATCTGGAATGACAGTTTAGATAGTGGATAAATTTCCAACAATTTGCTTAGTTAACTAGTTTTAGTGATTTTAAATCTATTTACACAATGCTTGTTTTATAGTGCAGAGCAATTAAACATGAAAATTCTAATATTTTTGGCTAGTAAATATTATTCTGTCATTTAAAAGCATTGATTTATAATTACTACTCTACCTGCATTTTATATATTGCTCCCCCATATCCTTCAGATACCTAGATATTTGGATTAATTATGATTTTCCTTTATCATGACATTTTCCCTGTTAACATTTCCCCATAAAAACCTGAGGGGCTCATGGACCCAGCACTCACTGCACAGGTAGATCCCAGTGGACACCTGCCACCGGGGCTCACAGACTCAGCACCCATTGCTCTGGGGGCAGGGGTAAAGACAAGAATCAGGCAATATGGGCTCCACTGATACCCCCACCTATGCGGCTCAAGGACCTAGCCCCAACTGTACAGGGAGGTTCACGTGACCTGAGTTCCACTGGATCCCCTCCACCACCACCAGTGCTCACAGACCTGGCACCCACCATGCTCAGAAGGACACGACTTGCCTCACATCAACATCCACCAGTGAATAATTTAACCTGGCTCTGTCCAGCATACTCCCAGTGCCAGGTCCTGATGGTGGGTACTGTAGCGAACCCTAGTCCAGCCAATACTCAGTCCCAAAATTGATGTAGTCTCGTTGGTGTTGTTGCCTAACCTGGCATATCATGCGTTCACCCTGTTTCTCAGATCAGCCAGTGGATGTCATGAACTAACCTAGCCTGGCCCTCTCCCAGCCCTGACCTACATGTGTGTCAGTGGGTACTGTAACCTGTTATGGTCTGGGCTGCTTCTTTCCTTGGTTCTTGTGCTCACCTGCAGGGACCGTTTCCTGACAAAGGAGTTCCCCAAGCTCCTCTTTCAAGTCTCCTCCCAGTGGCAGATCTCACACACACAGGTGGGTCCTTGGCTCAGGTTGACTTTGTCTACCTCCTATCCTGGAAGGAACAATCAGCTTGCTCAAACTGCATATGCCCTTTCTGGTCCTTACCATTAGGTGTTGCAGCCCAGCCACATCTGGCCCATGACGGCACACAAGTGGTTCAGCCAGAACAGAGGCCTAGACCAGCCCATTCTACACCCACCCTGGCTCTCATGATTACCAGTAGGTGTTGGAATCCAGCCCAGTTGAGTGTTCCCCAGACCCAATCCACATCCAGACTGAGGGAGAGTGTAGCCGTGTTCAACCCAACCTTCTGCCTCCATTCCAGGTCTTGGGCTCACTAGTGGGAACCCCAAACCCAGCTTGGGCATTCCCTTAGGTCCGCAACCAGGCCTGTTTCCAGCCTCAGATCTTGCATGTGCCAGTGGAGATTGTAGTTGCATTACAGTAAGCCCGTATACCTTCCGTCCCCCAACATATTCTGCACCCAGACGTGCTTCTCTCATGTGTTCATTAGTGTCAACACCAAGCCTAACATTATCCACCCTCTGTTCTGACAGTCACTGGTGAGTACTATGATCTAGTCATGCCAGGTAGGCCTCCAGTTCTAGTTTCAATGTGTGCCAGTTAGTGGCATTCATTAATGGTTGCTGCTAACTACCCCAGTTCAGTTCTCCCACGTGTGCTGATGCTTCAATCTGACCTTTAAAAGTCTTCCCATTCCCCCTCCAAACTGCTCGCTCTCAGCACTCTCGCTAACCTGCAAGTACAGTGGCCATGCCCGTGGATGTCCATCAGTAGTCATTCCTCACCCAAACATGAAACTTCAGGCCCCCACTTGGCCTTACTTGTGCAATACCACATGCCCCGTATAAGCCCACATGCTCAAGTCCACAGAGCAGGCCATTGACTGGCAGTCCAAACTGGAGTCGCCTTTGCCGCTGGGTGGCCAAAGGCAAGAGGACCCCAAGTAGGATGTCCCCAAGTCACTCACTGCCCCTGCTGGGCATACAGGGTCAAGGTGACTCTGAGCAGGCCCAGTCTACAGTTGTCTCTTCTGCCGTCTCTGCTGCCACCTCTGCTGCTTGCCCCTTGCAGAAGCAAGAGGACCCTGTGCTAGTCCCCTGCTTAAAGGCCTTTTGCTATTAATCAGCTTCTCAATATGTTTATCTGCTTCATATGTCATCATCGATAGAACCAGTTCCCAACATTCAGATCAGGTGAAATAACTTGATATTCCAGGTGGACATCCTGGTAAAAAAAAGGTGGTCCACTCTGCATTTAGACTGGAGTTTTTAAGCATTTGGAACTGGTATGTACGTTTTCACTGTTGTTTTCCTTCTTTCTGTCTGCTGGGTGAAAGACTTTCATCCAATTTCATTGTGCAAAACAAGATTTATTAAAGATATTAAAAATAGGAACCACCACCTGCACAACATTCAGGAGATTTTTAAGAAAGACCCCAGAAAATGGTGGAAGTGGTATTTTTTAAGCACAGTTCTGAAGAGCAGAACAATGGCTAACATTCAGCAAGAGGGAAGGAATAGTGCTCATCAGAGGCCACATCTGTAATCCTGTCTGGTTTGCTCTTGATGAAACAAAAAGTCATCCAAATAAATGTGACTGGCAACTTTTTCTTTCCATTCTCATGATAACCCAAAAACTCAAAGGGTAGGAAGGCACTTTAGTTTTGCTAGAAGTACCTTCTGAACAGAAGCAAGCATTTTGTAAAGTTTTAAAGACACTCCCCCTTTTCTTATTCGAACACAAATGTAACCCAGATATCTATTAGCCCATGCAAGTGTCACACTTCTAGAGTTCTTCCCTCATTCAGAAGACTCATCTGATAAGGTTATGGAGCAAAAGCAATACTTCACATAATTGTGGCTTGTTTCTACACTTTCGCTCACTTTGCAACCTGGAAACACATATTTTCTTTGGGGTCAGGCCCTGACTGGGATGAGCAAAGTGGAGTCCATTTAAGATTGGACCAGGTGCTTACTCCCCAGAGGCTGCTTTCTCATGTTTAATTATGACAACAGGCTAGACAGGGCTAACAATTCCAGCTTTCTGATGGATATTTCCCTGCCTGCTGTTTGGATGTTAATCTAGATCTTTGGTTAAATCTGGGTGCAATTAGAGAGTCATTTTGTACACAATACACTCAGTATCCCCATGCTTTCTGCACAACTCTTTCCTTATAGTCCCTTTCTTGACTGTTGCAACAGGAGTCAGCCCACTTCAATACATCTTTACTGTCTCTGTAATGGAAATTCTTCTTCCATGCATACTTCTGCATACTGTGTTATTGAGGGATTAATGACAAGGAAAAAAATCTGTACATGCTTCATATGTACACTGAAAGCATATATATATATATAAACATCTATCTATCTATATGCTATAGATAGATAGATATAGATAGATAGATGTTTTTCATCTGTGCCTGATTGGCTGCATGAATGCAAACTCACAGATATGCAGATATGGAAGGTTGGCTAAATACATGGGTCTATGAATAGATATGAATAGAAGTACTATAAACAATCTTTCCTTGAGGGTTTTAGAAATCTCTATATGTAAATCTCTATTTTGCAAACCAGCTTCTAACAATTGCACTGCATTGTGAATTTTTATTTACTTCTTTTTTTGAAAGGAATATATTACAGAGAGGAAAGACCGAGAGAGAGTGATCTTGTATTTGTTGATTCATTCCGCAGATGCCATGACCTAGAGCCAATCTGAAGCCACGAGCTTCTTTCTGCCTCTTCATTTAGGGTTAAGGGTACCAAGGACTTGGACCATCCTCTGCTGCTTTTCAGGTCATAAGCAGGGAGCTGGATTGGAAATGGAGTATCCAGAACAAGAACTGGAGCCCATATGGGATGCCAGCACTTGCACGTGAAGGATTGGCCTGCCACAATACTGTCTTTTCCCTCTATGATTATCCATTTTTAAAGATGAAAATAATGTCACTCATCGTGAAGAACTTACGTGACAATCACAAGGCATAAGCTGAAATTCATCTTTGTGGTTGTCACTTTGTTAAGTGACAGGAGAAAATGAAAGAGGAAATGATCTTATCCTCATTTACTGAATTTAAAAGTTGGTCCATAGAATTTTTCAAGTTTGATGCTAGCTTGCACAAACATTCAGGTTCTTGGATTTTTTAGTTGTGTATGGCTACTGATACTCCTGTGAAAAATGATCTTTGTCTTTTTCTCTGAGCATGATTGAAATAGGTTGATATCAATAACAAGAACAAACCTCAAAGATAAAACTAGTATATTTAAGGATACTGGGGGGAGAATAAACTTTTGCAAATGTAAAAGCAAAAATCATTGCTAGCTAATTGCTCTCAGAGAGAAGCTCTCTCATGTATTCTGCCCATCTTTCCTTTATCCTGTGTGCCTCATTCAGACAATGCAACCCCTGCATTTTTTAGTTTCTATAAGAATGAACTTAAAATGATTTTCATTCAAGATCACTTTCAACTCCCACATTGCACCATGATCCCTGTTTTGATTCGTCATTTGTGATACAGACAAATCCCAGAAATTCCATACAATTTAAAGTCTCACTTAAAACCTTTTATCGAATGATCCACTTGGATGTCAACCATCACACACTTCCTGCTGTGCAGAGTTCTCACTCTGTAGTCAGTTACTCCCATCTAGGAAATTCTGAAGTCTATTTAGACTTCTTTACCTTCTCATCACTCCCCGTTGCCACACACTTGCAGACTGTAACACGTTATTCTCAGCCAACGCTGTGTATCACCTCAGGACACCCTTCCTCTCCCGGCAGCTGGAACGGCCTTGCATCAGGATTGCATAGTCTGCTTTGCATAGCATCATGTCATTTAAGCTCTCTCTTTTTAAAAAAAAAAATCTCTAAACTTCTTGTCCTTAACAATATGGTTCTCTTTTATGCCCTCAAATTAAAGTGTAACAGTCTTATCACAAAATTGTTTCTCGGCTCCCACGCTACTACAGAGACTTGCTAAACTTCCGGAACATAGAATACAGGGTATTTCCTAATATTTTCCTTTCCAAAGCTTCTAGTCTCATCTTTTGCTTTTCTTCTAAAGGCATTGCATGTTTCAGGATCACTAAATAACTATGTTTATTCCTTCTACATGATGTGTCCATGCTCCTAATTTGTCTGTAATCTTCCGCCTTACAACCATACCCCAACATCATTTAACTACCTCTTGTTCCTTTTCATGGCTACATTATTTTACTGTAGGAACTGTAAATCTCTTGCTTCCATATACTTTATGAGGACTTTGTTAGACCCCTTGCCTTGTGACTATTTCTTGATTTGAAATCTGCCTGTGGCTTTAAATAGATAACAGATCAGAGAAAGGCAAGATACTTAGAGAAAGACAATGGTACTTTGGACTTGGATGTATCTGATAAAGGGGTAGGGGAATTATGAATGGGGCTAAGAAAGTTTTAGTAGGTAAAATTACATATTAGAAAATCCTTAACTGAATTAATACACTACTTAAATTAATGCTAAATAAAAGTTTCATTTTTTTTCTGAACCCAAATTTCAGTGCAAGTAATATTACTGTGTAGTGCAAAGTAGAAACTATTTGAAAAGGATAAATTCACCTCTGGCACCCGGGAGCTGGCCCAATGTAGATATCTAAGACTTGGTGTTGTAAAATACTGCCTGACACTGCACCTCAGACCTGAGCTTCCCATGTTGAGAATAAAGAGTTTCACAGATCACCAAAGGCAGGTGACTAGAGTGAATCCAAAGAAAAAATAATACTCCTCAACATTACATTTGAACAAAGGGGAAAAAAGGAATATTTTCCAACACTTAAAATTGACCCAAACGTAGCCAGTGCTGATTAATAGGAATGTTTACAACTTGGCAATTGCAGCTTAACATTTGACCAGCACTCCATCTTCCTTAACATTTACCTTTGAAATACTCAACGATTAGTCATTTTTTAAAGACTTGTTTATTTTTATTGGAAAGTCAGATATACAGAGAGGTGAGAGAGGAGAGAAAAGATCTTCTATTTGCTGATTATCTCCCCAAGTAGCTGCAACTGCCAGAGCTGACTAGATCTGAAGCCAGGAACCAGGAGCCTCCTGCTGGTCTCCAACTCAGGCGCAGCATCTTAAAGCCCCTGGCTGTCCTCGACTGCCCTCTCAGGCCACAAGCAGGGAACTGGTTAGGAAGCGGGGCCGCCAGGTTCAGAATCCGCACCCATATGAGATCCAGACCCATGCAATGCAAGGCCTTCTGCTGCTAGGCTACCATGCTGGGCCCATTAGTCATGTTTCTAACAGTAAAGTCCACTTCCTTGTATTCTCTCAATTTGATTTACAAGGCTCATTCCTTCTCTGCAGTTATAGATGCTAAGTACGATGTATTAATTAAGATAAATAGCTTGATTGAAAAATCTGTAACTTAAAAATGCCAACATCGAAAGTTTGTTTTTGTTAAGATTTATTTATTTTATTGGAAAGGCAGATATACAGTGAGGAGGAGAGGCAGAGAGGAAAATCTTCCATCTGATGATTCACTCCCCAAGTGGCTGCAATGGCCAGAGCTGCGCCCATCCGAAGACAGGACCCAGGAACTTCTTTTCGGGTCTCCCACGCGGGTGCAGGATCCCAAGCCTTTGGGCCATCCTCGACTGCTTTCCCAGGCCACAAGCAGGGAGCTGGATGGGAAGTGGAGCTGCCAGAACTAGAATTGGCGCCCACATGGGATCCCGGCACGTTCAAGGCAAGGACCTTAACCATTACGCTATCGCGTTGGGCCCTAAGCAAGTTTTAATGTGAAAATTTTATGCATATATTTACTTTTTCGACATGTGAAGAGTGAATAAATCAGTTTTTACTAAATTGTTTTCAAGCAATGCTGCCGTTTATGCAATGTCAGTTATGTTCCATGATTAGATATTTTGGAAATATTTCATTTTCACTTTCATTTTCAATATTGCAGATTTATATTAATATATTAATATATTAAATTCCTCCAGAATTTCCAGAAATAATTTTTCCTATTCTAGGTCTTCATAATTGTTTTTCACAGGCAGTTATTTGTCATAGTGTGTAAATGTACTTGTAACATCCACGTTTTATATCAGATGATTTGAGTTCAAGTCCTGGTGCTACTTCTGATTGCAACTTACTGTTAATGTGTACATTGGGAATTCCAAGATGATGACATCAGTGGTTGAATCCCTGCCACCCACTTGGGACATACGCACTGAGTTCATGGATTCTATCTTCAGCCTGGCTCTGCCTGGGATATTGTGGTTATTTGAGGAGTGAACCAGTAGATGGGAGATCTGTTTCTCTATTTCATATAAAGAAACATAAATTAAACAACTTAAAAATTAAACCAGCATGGAACATGTGACTTTTCCTTAACAAAACCAGTTATTCAACACTTGGATCTGTAATGGGATCTTGGCACATGTAATAGATGAGTGCTGGCCTGGATTGCTAGCAATACACTGAAGTAAGGAAGTAGTATTTATCTAATATTACGTACTCAAAAGTATTTTTAAAAATAACATTAATATAAAGCAGTATCACTCAATAAAAGAGGGAGGTTATGCTGTCACAAGCCTTGATTCTACAATTTTACCAGAACTTCTAATATGTGTGTACTATGCATTTAATGCAGCATTCCCAGTTCTAGAAACTGAAGCTGTAGATATATTGTTACAAGCAAGCAATAACAAAGTACAAGATTATTTATTCTGGTACTATTTGTCACAGCTTTAGAATGCCGAAATAAGTATTTATTGACAGGAAGCTTTATGTAATAATGTAAGTATTGTATGTATATATATATGTATATACATATATATGTGTATACATACATATGCGTGCATGTATGCAATGTATACAATGGAATCAGAGTACTTTTTTAATAATATCTTCAGGATATACTACATGAAACAAAATGAGATACATAAACGTGTGTAGAATATGCTGACACTGGTAGTAGTAATAAGAGTAGAAATGTTGCTTATGTTGCTTACTCTATACACCAAAACATCTCTGCAAGAATAACAAGTAAATTAACAAGAAAGAAACTCGTGGCCATTATGAATCAATATGAAGACAGGGTTAAGAGATAATTTTGTTCCATGTAAGTGTTATTTCTTATGTCTCAGAGATGCACTTGCAGTGAAATACAAAAACCTCAATGCAGTCAGTTCTACTCTAATTTGGAGTTTATTTTACTAAAAGTCACTGTGAGGCCCAGCACCATGGCTCAATTGGAAATCAAGTAAAAATAAAAGTTTTATGCAATTTAGATGACTAACATATACATATGTATATATATAAATATATATTTATATATTTAAAATAAAGTAAATGACTATCATGTCTCAGTTTGGAAAAGACCTGATATTATGCTTTTTCAATGTGTGCATATTACTATGCAGCTAGCTTAAGATTTGTACAGTTGTCTCTATACATAGTTGTCTATGGCTTAGTCACTCACATATGAATAAACACAAAATTCAATAATACTGTGTTTTTTCTGACATATCAGTCACATTGGAACAAGTTAAAATTTTCAAGATGTTATTTCAGAATTATTAATTTTCCTACTGCCATTCTATTTGTGTATAAAAATTATTTTGTAGATACCTTGACTACGTTGATTCTTACATATCCTTCCAGTTAATATTCACATAGTTACACTGATAATTTATAACCTATAAGTATACTCTCTGGATACCTGACTGCATTACTGTCACACATGCAATGCCAATCATGGCTAGAGAATCGATAAGGAAATTGCAAATAAGATGTCATGACATCCATAACTAAAAGAGTGTATCAAATTCTCTATAAGTGAAAATGTGGACTTGTTTTTGAAAATAATTGGTACTGTTAACTTCATCACCTGGTGTGCAGTAATGAAATGACATAAAATCATGAAACATCATCTAATATAGAAACTGCTTATTAAATTGGAGAGTATGTGTTTTTGTTTCTTTACAATTCTAAAGAATATTTGATATATCCCTCAATAATAATACCTTATTATGAGCTACATGGCACTATTCAAGATAATAATAGGAAAAATACAACAGAAAACATATTGTGTAATTGCTTCCAGAAAAAAATATATATTGACTCCATAATGATAATAAAAAATAATGATAATAAAAAATAATAATAAAGGAATGATAATAAAAAATAATAATTTAAAAAAACTAATTACTGAGATTGGTTTTGTGGTTTAGTTTGTTAGACTGCCACCTGTGATATTGGGAGCTTGTATGGGCACCAGATCAAGTTCCAACTGCTCTGTTTCCCATCCAGCTCTCTACAAATGAGCCTGGGAGAGCAGTGGAGGAGGGCCCAATGCTTGGACCCTGTGACCACATGGGAGAGATGGAAGAAGCTCCTGGCTCTTGGCTTCAGATCAATCCAGCTCTTATGACCATATGAAAGCAAACCATGTCTCACATCGGGGATCTGGAATGGGTGGGAGGCTGGAGGGGGCTTCTCCCTTTATCTCCCCCCATACCCCAGATACTGAAAAATAATAATAAAAATGTGGACATAATGGTATTACCTACTTTCCTGTAGCCCTTGACCCTTTGTGCCCTACTCAACTATGTAAAGGTTATCAAAATAAAATAATTCCAAAGAAAAAGTAAACCAGTGGATAGGAGACATCTTTGTCTCTTTCCATCTTTCCATCTAATTATGTAACTGCCATTCAAATAATTTCATATTTTTAATCTAAGTTCCAAATAATTTTAATGTTTAAAAGATATTTTATAAACTAGCATTCAGTGTTACACTGCTTTCAGGGAATGTTTTCTAAAATATAAAGCAAACTACATATTTTATTTCTTATTTATTTATGTGAAAGGCAGAGTGACAGAGGAGGAACAGAGTTGAGTGAACTAATAAGAGAAAGAAAGAGAGAGAGAGAGACTAAGAGATAGTTAGAGAGATAGAATGAATCTTGCATTGACCACTTCACTTTCCAAAGGTCAGACACAGCTAGAGCTGGGTCATGCCTATGGCAGGATCCCTGAACTTTGGTTCTCCCATATGGGCAGCAGTGACCCACACATTTGGACTCTCATCTATTGCTTCCCAGTGAAAAACTCTGGAAGCTGGAGCAGAATTGGTGGTAGGTCTTCATCCCAGGCACTCCTGTATTGGATGCATATATCCCAAGTTGATACCTAATGTGCTGTGCCACAACACTTGCTTTAAATCTAAAAACATTGAATGAGGGGCTGACACCATGGCAAAACAGGCTAATCCTCCAACTCCAAAAGCCAGAAGGCATTCTCATGTGGGCACTGATTTGTGTTTGGCTGCTCCACTTGCAATCCAACTCCCTGCTAATGGCCTGTGAAAGCAGTGCAGACGGGCCTCGGCAGGTCCCTGGGACCCTGTACCCACACTGGAAACCTGAAACAGGCTCCTGGCTTCAGATTGCCTCAGCACCTGCTGTTGTGGAAGATGGAAGAGATGTCTCTCTGTTCTCCTCTCTGTAAAATCTGCCTTTCAAATAAAAATAAGTAAAAAAGTACAAATATTGAATCAAATTTTCCTGAATTCTTCACATATTTAGAGGAAAGTTGTTCAAATGAAACAACAACAAATAGACCGGCTTGGTCAATATTCCCATTCTAGGCAATTTTAAGTAAAAAAACATTGATATACAAGAAACTGGTATATAGATCATCTGTTATTCAATGGATTCACATATTTTTCTGAACTTTTAAAATTATGTATATATATACATCCACATAGTATATTTGGCCACTCAATCTCAGAATTTGTTTTTCAAGTTTAGAAATGATAAAATACTTTTGGCTGTTTATTCTGCTTTAAATAAATTATTTATCTGAAAGTCGGAGCTACAAAAAGGAAGGGAGATATAGTGCCAACGAGCTCTTCTGTCCACAGGTTCACTTCCCAACTGGCTGGTTCAGGCTAAAGCCAAAAGCCAGGAACTCCACCCTGTTTCCAACAGGGCGGCACAGACCCAGGCATTCAGCTGTTCACTACTGCCTTCCTGGGCATGTAGCCGGGTGCTCAGTCAGAAGTGGAGAGGCCTGGAATCAAGCTCCATTCAGCACATGTGATGGCTTAACCTGTTGCTCTACACATTGGTCCCCGATTATTTCTTTACTGATTTTTCATAGTGATTCTCCCTATAGACACAGTTTGTCTTGAGTGTCTTACTCTCAGGCTCTTCTCACTTCTACATCTAAGTATCCTTCCTAAAAAATTTGTCACGAAAGTAAAATCCATTTTTAATTTTGTACTGTTTTCATTAAAATATTTATGAAATAAAATTATTACATATGTGTTCTTAGAAAATGAAGAAAAATAAAACATTCATGATAATCATACCTTACTACTGTTTACATTTTATCCTTTGTTTCACAATTTCTCTTTTTATACATGTGAATTTAAGACATAAGGACATTAGGTGGAAAGGGGAAGATAAGAGAGAAAGCTGTTAATTTTGTTGGAAACATTGGATTCTTCATGTTGTTACACATTGAGTTTTAAAAATTAGTTATAAATGTATGGTGGTTTTTAATACAATATCAGATTTGTGAATACTTAGGGTATTGATGGCTTGTTACAATATTCACTATGTGTTAAGAATCAATGCTCTGAAAATTCAGGTCAAATATCTGATTACTCTCTTTGAATAACATATTGAATGGAGTTTCTAGGCACCCTCCCATCCCCTCCAAATATTGGCCTCCTTTACACAGTTGATATAATATAATTCAACCTAAATTTGTACTAAATTTGTCTCAATATTGTGTGTAACTGATTTTTATTGACATTATGGGTACATTTGATTTCAATCAAATTGCAAATGATAGATTATTAATAAATAAAGAATTTATGAATCAATATTCTTAAGGAAATATATACAGGGAAAATAAAACATGTTCTAATGAAAACTCATATACGAGGCTGCAATTAATTTGTCATGAGTATATACATGTTTTCTCTTGTGTCAACTTAACCTAATATTTCTATATCCCATAACCATCAAACTATCAAAATAGTGTAGCATGTCATTCAACAGACTAAAATTTGTCAAATTTTTGTTGTAATTCATAGAAAATTATGTAAAAATGAAAGTGTATGGTCCCAGCACAGTAGCCCAGCAGCTAAAGTGTTTGCCTTGTAAGCACTGGGATCCCATATTGACACCGGTTCTAATCCCGGCAACCCCGCTTCCCTTCCAGGTCTGTGCTTGCGGCCTGGGAAAGCAGTCAAGGAGAGCCCAAAACCTTGGGTCCCTGCACCTGTGTGGGAGAACCAGAAGAGGCTCCTGGCTCCTGGCTCCTGGCTTCAGATCAGCTCAGCTCTGACTGTTGTGGCCACTTGGGGAGTGAATCATGGGATGGAAGATTTTCCTCTCTGTCTCTCTTCTTCTCTGCATATCTGACTTTCCAATAAAAATAAAATAAATCTTTTTTTAAAAATGAAACTGTATATGGGCCAATAAACATACTACGTAAACGTACTTTATGTTATCTGCCTAGATACACTATAATAAATCTTTTAGTAGTTTGAAAGACTTCAAGTTATTTTAGTTTGCAAATATATATTTTACCCTTCTAACCTCCATTAAACCTCATGGTAAAAGAGTACACATATTTTCAATGTTAGAAAACATTTGCTCATCAGCAAATTAATTGGCTAGTGATATTTTAATATTTACACCCACTTCTATGAATTTATTCTTTTAAATTTATTCTCTATCTTTATCTGAGATGCTTCTCTCCTTCCCTCCGAATGTGCTGACTTCAGATCTGGCCACCAAGATCCTAATTTAGAACCCTATGTCAGGAATCTACTGAAAAGAGTACAGTTTTGGCTTCCCCACCACCATACATTTTCTATAAATTCCAAAAGCTGGAATTTATAGAAAATGTACGATGGTTCCATCTGCAAATGGAACTTAAAGAGTTTGTAATCTGGATGGAAAATTTTCTTAAAATTGAACTTCAGCAACCTTTAAAAATTAGGAAATTTCTAGAAATATTCACATAATCCCTGTATTTGTGTAAATCCTATATCCTAACAAAAGTAGATATGGTTTGAGCATTAGTTTAATGAAACTCTTCAAACATTACTGAGTTTTATTTTCCTATGTGAAAACGTTCTGCAGGAATATTAAAAATCACCAGTGGTAATTAAATTAACAGAGTTCTGTTAAATAAAATATATATAGATATGTTGATATTTTTATTTAACCAAATTCTAAGATGAGGTCTTATGGTACCACTATGTTTAGAAAATATATACATATATTTATCTCTAAATGAATATCATATTTAAGACACCATGGAGCTCCATAGAGATGAAAAAACTGAATTTCATATTTATATTATAATCTTGCAGGCATAATAGTTTTAGAGCTTAAAAACCAAATATATGTGGGTTTTTATTACTTTTACTAACCGGTGCAGATCATTTGGAAAAGAATACACATTTTACAAAAGCAATTATCCATTTTTATTGTTTACATTGCACTGAAAATTTACATCATACTTTTACAAATTTTTTTTCATAAAAATATACTTCTTTACAAAAGTGTATGCATTAATATAAGAGGAGTAGCCAGTTGCAGAAGAAACATTGTTTAAACAAGATCTTACATGTATTAACCTTATCATTAGTGAATGAATCATTGTTATTGCAGTCATTTGAATAAACAAGAATAAATAACTGATGGCGTAAAATTTAAAACCGCATCCTGTCTGAAGAGTACAATGTTGAGAAAATTATCGGAATTTCCAAAACAATGTATCTCAAAGTGTTTTACAAGAAATTCGCTAAATGTCGTAGAGCTAGATCCAAGCAGCGCTCCTGGGTGCAGTGGTTTCTTGTAGGCACTCTGTCTCATGACACAAAAAGCTGACTCTTCACAGAGTTATCCACATTGGAAAGGGACAACAACAAAGAGTTCACACTGGGGAGGGGATTGTATTCAATGAACACAAACATGCTCTTAGGACAGTGACCTATTAAATTAAATGGCTGGCGATGCTGGATGATATGGTTGTAAATGAGCCACCAATAATCTACAAGCATACCCTAATCTGACAGTGAAAGAAACTGCTAAATCTGAAACTTGCTTTTTAAGAATGTAGATATAGAAAATTTTAAATTGATGAAAACCAGATAAATGTATCATGTTTAGATGCACATTTATTAGGTGTAATCTGGAAGATGTATATCCTTTTCATTCATGTTAAGGAACTGGAACGATGTATTTCTAAACCATTTGTGGCTAAAGTGTCAATTGCAATGTTAAATATGACGGCTCACCTTAAAGAACATGTAGATACATCATAAACTGAATACAGTAGATTATAGATAGGTCTCATTGGATCTTTGAGAAACATTGGAAAGGATGGTTAAATGTTTTGTGTCTCAGATATTTTTTTCCAGATAAGACAGTAAGATAAGAAAGCAGATAAGAAAGTAAAGCAGGGAGTGAACACTATCTGGTGGCTCACTGAACAAACCTGGGTACTCCAAGAAGGAGAAACTGAGAGGGTAACACGATGACCTTGCCATTTCCACACTGCTGCAACCAATCAAAAGTAAAAAAGAGAAATCTGACATCAAAGAACAGAAGGAGAGTGGGCAGGCTTATCTTTTCTGTGGCATAAATTACTCATAAACGTTTGCAGGCATGATTCAGTCTTAAATAACAATGGAAACAGGGAAAATAATGCTTCAGTTAACAAGAGTGAACAGCCAGTGTTGTGGTATGAAATGCAGACTCGTGCGTGACACAGCTGATGACAGTTAAAGTCAGTGTTCTATTGACTCTTGTAAGTATAGCTCTTATTTTCTACCCTATATCTTTTTTTTAAACCCAGTTCCTCTAATATAGTTTATAAAGCACAGAAATACTGATAGTGGATGCTCCTCCAATATATGCAAATAAGTTTATGTTTTAGAATAATCTCCTTTTTAAAAAAGCAAATAAACTGTGAGTAAGCACTCTCAGAGTGCAGCCAATTTTCTGCAAAACTCTCCATGGTAAACATGAAGAAGGATCATGGTCCAGTTTATGAAAAAAAAAAAAAATCACTCTTCTCTATCATTCCTCAGGAAAAGGTGACCCAGCAAGTCCTGAAAAGTGTGCTTTAATTTGTTTAGCAGTGAACTAAATGTGCACTGTTCTGTGTGTCAATTCCCAAGCTTCTGGAGAAGGCAACGTTTTGCCGTGTTATACCATTGTGCAAACCGTGTTCAAGTTCGGATCGAATCGCACCGCCTTCCCCTCCACTGACTTGGCGTTGGTGTCATACATGGGGTTCTCAAAAGCTGCCTGGCCATTGTTGTTTTCATGAACTGAACATCCTGTGTACTGTGTTTTGGGGGCAGTCCTGTTGAGGAAAGCATGTATTAGTTCCGTATTCACTTCCTTTTAGAAATAGCAGAGCAGGAATCAAACGTAACATATTTCACTTGCCATTTTTTTGAGACTATAAAAGTGTTAATGGAGAAATCATAAATCCAACAAATCATATATGAACAGTTCACTTGTCACTTTGAAATCCCAACTGCTTTTTTATTTTTAAATATAATATACATTTACATAGAACACCAATATATGCAAATGTAAACATAAGTAGATGGTAATACAAACACATGAATTTTCTTATCCCATAATAGCTTACTTTTAAGACTTGTCATTTATATAATAAATAAGTTATGATAATGGTCATGAATTTAAATCTTATTTTTATTTACTTATCAAATATTTACTGAACATGTACTGTAAGGCAGGCACCACTCTAGGCACTGGCTACATTAATTATTTTTTATAAAAGTATTCAAAATCATTTCTCTTTTAGAGCTGCATAATAGGAATAGAAATAATGAAGAAACTGAAGTCAAAACAAGAAAAATGTTAGACAATAAGAACTGTTAAAAATGCAGATGGTTTAGAGGACAAGTATTGGCAGCATTTTAGGAGAAAATTTAAAAGCACTTTTGAAGAGGTGGCATTTAACTTGATGTCTGAAGCATAGGAAGAAGCCAGTTCTTCAATTACAAGGAAAAGGGGACATTATATGTTTGAGCAAATAAATGTAAAAGTCCAAAGAAAAGATTAATATTTTGATACTCAAGTTTTGAAAATAGTTTCGAGTTGTTGGTCATGAAACACTGGCCTTTAGTAAGCATAGGAAACATAAACCAGCTGGTACAGGTTGCTAGTCTCAAATTCTTGCTTTACTTCATATTTTGTCCATCTTTGACTAATGGTTATTCGTACCATGAATTGATCTTAACTCAAAATAAACTGAAGAACTAATTCTACAAAGCTTTTAAGGAAAAAGGTAAAAATTCATGACCCTGAATTGGCAGTGGTTATTGGAATTGGCTATTGTACGAAAAGTGAAAGTAAGCAAAAATAAGAAGATACTGAGATGGATTTCTTAAAAAAAATACAAACCCATTTTGTACATCAAAAGACACTTTCAAGAACATATCAGAAAGAGGAAAATTTGTAAATCATATACACAAATATGTAAAGAAGTCCTATAACTCAACAACACAAACAATCTAAAAGTGAGCATAATATATAATTATATGTTAGATTCATGAGAAGTATAGCATGTTAATTGCATAATCTTCAAAAATTAAAGAAAAAGATTGCCTGGGTAAAATCTGTCAATATTTTGTGGGCTAGTTGGTCTAGACAAATGCCTGTTAGTTTTCTGAGTAAATCTGTCAGTAGATATCACCTTTCCAATTTAAATCTTAATATATATTTTCTATCTCTAAAGTCTCATTATGCAAATTATTAAAATAATTTGTAAAATTAGTTGAAAAAAGCAGGCGAAAGTAGGAACGGTTAGGTTGAATTCTGGTTCAACTTATTAGGGCAATTTCTATAATGTGTATGTGGTGCTCCAGATGTGGACAGGAGAAATAAAAGTTTCAAAAATGTGGCTACATTTGGCACACACAGCTGGCCTGGTTGGCTATTCAAAACCCAGAAAGATGGGTATTAGAATTTGCAGTACAGCAGTAGGAATATAAAACACAAGTTTGGTGAACATTTTATAGATAATGATCCATAAACTTACCTTTGTTTATAAAGATAAAATCCAAATCCTGCAAATATAAGTGCAAAAAAAGGCACAAGAATAGCAATGGCCACAGAACTACTGTTTGTACCATGAGGTTGATTTGAAGAATTCGAACCTTCTGACATATTGAGTCCTACAAATACAAAAAAAATGAATATAGAATCAACTATTTTATCATATTTCATTTCTACTTTTATAAACATTAACTTCCATTCTACATACTATTTATAAGTTTATATGGAAAACAAAAGTAAGTTCTGTTAAATTTAAGTTTTGTTTAGTTTAAGGTTTGAAACTAAATTTCTACTACACTGTAACTGTGATATGAAATTTTTTTTTTCAGTAAAAGACACCAAAAAAAATAAGCTGAGTCCCTGAAATGAGGAATTCATGCAATAGTGGGCCCATTTGTAAAGACACTCCATTAGTGCAATAAGCTTGGTTGGATGAACCATGTGCTTTAGAAAGCGGAACAATAATTCTATCTGGATATGTTCTAGAGGAAAACAGTAGAGAAATGGGTGGAGAAGGAAGTAGGGACATACCAAGCTTAGAAATAAGAAGGGGAATGGTTTGTAGGATGTGGCAAGCACTGAAGTGGGAGGAAAAGGCTAATATTATCAACTATACTTAGATTATGAAGGGGATACATATCTAAAGTTGTCAAACTTACTATTCACCCCAGCGAAGGTGTTTGGAAATAAAAGACCCAGTGAGAACAGGTTTAAAAGAATAGCTACAGTAGAATGCACCTGAGAGAGTACAGATTAGAAATTATACAGGAAGAAAGTTGTAGAACAAGTCAGGTATAAAAGGAAGATAGAATTTAATCTAGAACACTACAAAGAGAATGGAGAGATAGACTTGGAGGACATTTTATAATAAAATCAAAAGCCCTTGCTGTGCGAATGAAAAGCGATGAGTAGGATTCTAAATAAATGGCCATAGATTTTAATAGAGTTAGCAAATGAGAAAATTCAACTTTGTCAAGGTCTTGGCTGAGGGATGGGGAACAGGAAATATTTAACAACTTTTTCAGAAAATAGTCCTTCCTTTTCTTTAGGCTCTTTTAAACATGTAGTGTTTGAGGGACTTTATTTATTTATGCTAAAACTCAAAACAGCAATTTTTAAAAAGTAAATATCAAACAATACACTTTGGAAGCCAAATTTCTACTTAACATATCCAGGCCTGCATGTGACAATAGAAGACTATACTTTAGTAAAATTATACTCCAATAGCAATGCTTATAAATTTCTTCTACTAAATAAATGTTTATGGCACATATAAAAAGAGCTAGAAACAAAAATGAAACAACACATCCCCAACAGAAAATTTGCATGTTTGAAGAATACCAAAGCCACAAATGCTGGCTCATTCTTCAAAGCTATTTTCCTATTAAACCCTGTGAGTCTCTTAGTGGCCCTAGATTTTGTGAGGAATAAGAAAACTACAACAACATTCAAGCTGAAAAAGCATTACAGTTCCTATGAGATAAAATAATTTACAGTTCCATATCATTTTTTGCCTTTTATACTTGCCTATAGGCAAGACAATTTGTCACAATTATCACAAATATGAAAAAAAAAATTCAACGCATTTCAGGGTTAGCACATAGAGAACTTTTGTATTCAAGAATGTGATTATTTTAAGTAGCTACCAATGCATCAAAGTGTAGTCCTGTAAATGAAGAATTAAAAATGCAGTAAGTGTCCATAATGTACAGAATCCACTGTATTTTCTTGTGACATCTATGGCAATAGAGGACTTACATGAAAATCAAAATGAATACATTACCCAGCCTTTGTAGTCCAAATTGCCCATAATCTTTGCCTTGTATAAAGCCTTGAAATACGTAAGTGGCTCCATCAGGCTCAGCAGAAACCTAAAAATATTTGAAAGTCTTATTAAATCTGAAGCCTGGCCATAGCTACACTTACAGAGTCTTAATAAACACCCAGATTTTTTTTCCTGAAGTAGACACTGCACAATGTTCTTTTTCTATGTAACTAACTCTCCTTCACAAACCTCCCTCCCACTCCCTTCAGCACATTGTGCAAATTCTCTTTGCTAAAAGCGCAAGCAAAAACTTCCAATTTGGGAGGCCAGAACAGTGGCCCTTCTGCTTGCACCATTGGCAAATCATTTGGGTTTTGGTTTTCATTCCAGCTGCTCCACTTTCATTCCAGGTTTCTGTTGAGAAATCACAAAGGATGGTTCCAGGCATTGAGCCATATAGCAGACTAAGAAGTCCTGATTCCAGATTGGTTCAGCTCCAGCCATTGTGGCCTTTGAGGAGAGATCCAACCAATACAACTGCCCCTCTCTGCTACTCTGACTTTCAACTACATAAATAAACCTTTAACAATTTTTTTCGAATTTAAAAAATCTTTGTAATATTGGAAAATGAGGATTTTTTGCACATAGGTTTATATAGATCAGCTAAATTCTCATATTTATATTTTCAATAGAACACAATGATTAAAATAAGTCAGAGAAATGGTCTATTAAAATTAAAATAATAAATTCAGATTTATTTCTTAGTTTTTACTGTACACTGAAAATATTTCATGAAGCTAATGAAGAATTCTGCAAAAATCTGTGTCATACAGACACATGCACATACCCATAATCCCCACACTAATCAACATACAAGAATGCAACACTTTTTTTTAGGATTCCAAACAACTATACATACTAATGTTTATTTCATAATAAGTTAATTTTCTTTAATTTTCATTTTTTCTGAAAAGAAATCATAAATTTATAATTGAAATCACCAGCAGGTTAAAGAAGTAAACTTACAAAACCATCCATGGCCCAATTTTCCTCCTTCATTTTCTTTACAGAAGCATGAGCTGGTAGTTTAACCAGATATATGTGCAACATTAGGCGAGCTTCTTGACTTTTATAAACCCCTAAAAAAATGCAAGGATATTTTAGTGTAGTTAATTCTGCAAAATAGTTATGCTGTAATTTTATCATCCATAACTCCATATATAGAGACAGTAAATGATATGTAATAGGAAAAGAAATGAAACTTGGCCCAAATCAAGGCTGACTTTATGCCCATAATATTTTTGACAAATACTGTAATCTCTATTAATGTCTTTTTCAACTGAAATTCTCTACTTAAATTTTATCTGAGGGTCTCAAACTACCATAGTATTAAAATTAATTCATGTTAATTTTTTTCTTTTTTTAAATATTTTTATTTTGAACTTTGACTTATGTGGTACATTTTTGTATAGGCTGGGATTTCCCCCCAAACTCCCACCCCCCCATCAGACTTTCCCCATTTTGTTACAATAGTGTAGTCCTTCATAAGGAATCACAACTCTATCAGTGTCTTATTTAAGTGTACCCCAACATTGATGGTACAGACAATGTCAGTCAGTCAGTCCAGCATCCCATTGTCTACACATGTCCAGCAATTGCATTGGGAATCCATATTTTGTCTAGATGCAGGAATGCATGTTCCATTGTACCCCCATGGCTGTATATGATAGACCCCAGTACTCCATCACTATACATTACCATAAGTGAGAAGCCATGAAACCAGGTCAACAACCAGTCTGAGTTAAAACAGCCACAACCACATCAACAAATTATAGCACCTTGAAAAAATAACGCGCCACTCAGTAACCAACACATGAGTGACAAAAAGAAAACACAGAAGTCTCTTGGGAAAAATGATGCCATTATACAATTCATGAGCCCGTGATGAATTCGACTAGGGAAAAGAGATTATTTGGAAGGAACCAAACTGAAATAAAAAATATCAAAACACATGGAATACAGCCAAAAAAAGCAAACAAACAATCAAAAAACAGTATGGATTGGACTACTGGAGTTACATTTTCCATGTTGGTTTCCTTATATAAGAGAGAATATATGGTATTTGTTCTTTTGTGATTGACTCATTTCACTGAGCATAATGGTCTCTAGTTGGGACCACCTGGTTATTAACAGAATAATTTCATTCTTCTTAATAGCTGAATAATATCCCATGGAGTAGATGAATCACAGTTTCTTTAACCACTCTTCCTTGGACACGTATCTGGATTGTTTCCATATCTTTGCTATTGTAGATTGTGCTGCTGTAAATATAGGATTACAGATCCCATTCTCACATGCAGATTTCACTTCTTTTGGGCATATTCCTAGGAGCGGGATAACTGGGTTATACGGCAGGTTTATTTTCAATTTTCAAGCACTCTCCATAGTCATTTCCACAGTGGTTGTACTAGTCTACACTCCCACCAGCAGTGAAGGAGGGTGCCTTTCTCCCCACATCCATGCCAGCAGGTGTTGTTAGCTGAGCTCTGAATGTAGGCCAGTCTCACAGGAGTTAGGTGGTACCTCAACGTGGTTTTCATTTGTATCTCTCTTATGGCTAGGGAGGCTGAGCATCTTTTCATTTGTCTGTTAGCCATTTGAATCTGTTCTTTTGAGAAATGTCTGTTCATTTCTTTTGCCCATTTTGTTACAGCATTTTTTTTTCTGTCCCTGGGCTTCTGAAGCTCTTTATAGATTCTGGATATTAGTCCCCTATCACTTGTGGAGTATGCAAAAAATTTCTCCCATTCCGTTGGTTGTTTTTTCACTTTGTTAATTATTTCCTTTGCTGTACAGAAGCTTTTTAGTTTGATGTATTCCCATTTGTTCACTTTGACTTTGATTATCATTGCTTTTGGTGTCTTCTCTAAGGAGTCTTTCCAAGTTCCTATATCTTGGCATGTGCTTCCTATGTCTTCCTTCTATAGTTTGATGGTTTCTGGGTGTAGATTCAGTTCCTTGATCCATTTAGAGCTAAGTTTCGTATAATGTGACAGGTGTGGGTCTTGCTTCTTAATTCTGCATGCTGCTATCCAGTTGTCCCATCAGCATTTGTTGAAGAGACCAGGCTTTTTGCCTAGATTGTTTTCAGTTTTCTCGTCAAAGATTAGTTGACTATGCATGTGTGGCTCCCTTCTGGTGTTTCTATTCTGTTCCACTGATCTTCTTCTCTGTTTCTATACCAATACCAGACTGTTTTGATAAGCACTACTCTGTAGTACGTCTTGAGGTCTGGAATTGTGATTCCTTCAGCTTGATTTCTATTTTTCAGGATAGCTTTAGCAATTTGTGGTCTTTTGTGATTCCAGATGAGCTTTTGTATCTTTTCTATTTCTGAGAAGAATGTTGTTGGGATTTTGATTGGTATTGTTTTGAACCTGTATATTGCTTTTGGTAATATGGTCATTTTGAAATATAAAAAGCAAATGAGTTAGGTCCTCATTGTGTGAAACAGAATAAATTAGGTGCTGCTGGAGCTAAAATATGAATATACGTCATTCTATTTAAAAAAATCCATGTCCAGCATGATGGCACAATTGGCTAATCTCCCACCTTCAAGCACTGGCACCCGCATTTCAGAACAGCCCAAAGCCTTGGGATCCTGCATCCTTGTGAGAGAACCGGAACAAGCTCCTGGTTCCTGGTTCCTGGTTCCTGGCTCCTGGCTTAGGTTCAGCTCAGCTCTGGCTGTTATGGCCATTTGAGGAGTGAACTAACAGATGGAAGATCTTTCTCTCTGTGTATATCTCTGTAAATATGTCTTTCCAATAAAAATGAACAAATATTTAAAACTATCTTTCAGAAGTCGGTATAAAGTAAGGTTACAGCTAACTAACATACATATGAGAATGTAATAAACAGAAGACCAGAAAAAAGGGATTCTTTCATACTAGAATTATCAGGAAATACTTACAAGGAAAAAGACTATTCAGTTAAAAGCGGTCTTGGAAAGCAAGCAGGATTTTTAGTTCAAGAGGTAAATAGAGGTTATGGGATGAACATTAGAAGTAAAAATGTATACAGTGATGTTTTTAATAGAGTAACAGTAAGAATGAAAGAGGTGTAAATGTGTTTAAATGTGAATAAATATGAGTACAAAATAGTAAGATTTAGATCTTGACCTGAAGTAAATTACAACAAACAGGGAGAGGACATAAGACAAATCATATGCAATATCATTTGGAAATTGCTGTAAGTTTTATATGGGCAGTGAATTAGAGCAAATTAAGTTAATATAATTATTCATGCATATTTTTCTGTATTTCTATTTTAAAATGCATTTGGATAAACTTAGTTTCATCAAACTCTAACAAAGAATAAAGTAAAAAAACCTTTGCATTTCAATGCTAAGCAAATCACTAGCTACAATTTAAATATATTTAAATATATTATTTTTATCCCTCTAAAGCTTCTTTATTTATGTGTCATAACTGCACACTGATTTTTTAATATGTTTATTTTTTAAAATTCAGGCTATTCAATAATATAGAAAGTTCTGTATTCAGTAATATAGAAAGCTCTGTATTCAATAATACAGAAAGTTCAATATATCATCTAAAATTATAAAATCAATAGAATATAATTTTACGTCTCATCTTAATATAACAAATATGAATTATCAACAAGGTTATAATATGTATTTCATATTTGCACAAATAGCATAGTGCTTAATTTTTTTTAATGGGCAAAATAATTCAAATTCAATCATTGACAATATTAATTGAAGCCCATTTTGTTCCAAATGTTATTATAGCCTTTGGGGATAAAATGACAAATTAGAGGGCAGAAAGCTTCCTTCTTTTGCCTAGATCATTGCAGTAATGACACATAATATGATATAATTTCCAACTATGAAAAGAAAAAAATAGGTTAAAGCTGTTTTATCCGGTTTATGTAGCTTAAGAGTACATGCAACTACATGCTTATAACATGAAGATTATTTTAGACAGGGGGATGGAAAGTGCTACCAAAAGAGATGGCATTGTGTAGAATATCTGAATATAAGGGAAAAAATTAAAGGAAAAAGAGGTACGTATGTACTGAATGGTGAAAACTAGAATTTCCTGAGAATCCCTTGGGTTCCCTCAGCAATTTAAACTAATGTATCTCTGTTTTTGTAAATTTTTGCTTTCCATCTAAACAATGCCATTGGAAAGAATGATTTTCTGGCTGTAAAACAGTTTAGAAATCACCTATCTGGTTTCTGGTTTTATAAGAACTGAGAATTCAAGCTGAATTGAAGTTAAATTAAAAATTCTAATATATGGCATTAAACTCTAACTGCATTGCAACTTTACTAAAAGAATCTCTTTTAAAGCAAGAGTTTCATATTTGTGCAGTAGTATCCTTAAAGAGATCAAAAGCCAGAAAACTTTGTTTCTGACTGAATTATCAAGGTCACTAAAACAGAAATGCTAACAAACATTTCACTGTATAAAGATCATTAGCAAAATGATTAAAGCATGAAAAAATGAAAGCAGGGAGATATTTTTGGTGGTTGTTTTTAAGCGCGATACCTGAAAGCAGCAGTTCCATGTTGCTATTGCTCAATGTCGCATTGACTCTCCCAGTGGAAGCATTGAAACTGGTAACTGTCAAGGTCATGGGTTGTTTCCTTCCTTTGAAATTGTAAGAGCCTTTCCATATATAATTTTGGGCAAATACATCATCAGGAACTGTGAATAAATCAAATAAAGGACACGTTAATTATGCAACATTCTATAAATAAAAGCTTTAAGCTCCTTAATAAAACAATATTAGTCACTGAATAATGATATTTTGCTGATCACACAATAATGCTGAACATGTATTTATAAAATGAATTCTTCAAGTAGAGTGTATATTTGGTTAGAATTAAGGTGTAATCTAGACTTGCTCAAATTTCAATAACAGGAAAATCAGCAGTGCCACCTAAAGTCATGAGCTTATATTTGTAACACGCAAATTTAAAGCTCATTCACTTTACATTTCCATTATCAGGAAAACAAAATGATTTTGCTGAGCAAGTCATCCATACACGAGTCTGAGGGGCCTCGTACCTTGTATAGTCTGAAGAGTTCTGTGCCCACCTCTACCCTTCAATCGGGCCCTGGAAGACCCAGGGAAGAATTGTTTTTTTTCCACCCATTACTTATGCACTCAGTTTTCCCAATAGTAATATACATTTAGCAGCTATGTAGTCAGAATCACAATACATCCATAGTATAGCTTTGCAACCTTTGTCAAACCACCATTCTAAGGATTGTCTAACCAAACCCACAGGACAACACTGTGCTGTGTATGTATGGGGGACCAGTGCTCATGAGCTTGATACAATCTGGAAGTAAAAGTTTTTGATTTGATAAAGATCTTAGAGAGTATTTTTTTTCTAAAGTGTTTCTTCCTAAAAGAGTAATTTGCAGGAGTTAATAATAATCTAAAATGTCTGACATTAGAAAGATAAAGCATATTGGATACTTGTCAGTTGTGGAGATTAAAGGAGAATAAAAGAAAGGTTTTCTAATGGCAGTATCTTGTGAAGAGAAGGCACAGAATACATGTTGTAGCTCATCATTTTGTTTTCCATGGCTTGTTCCTTGATTACCCTGTGCTATCCCCAAAGGTTTGAAATCTGCTGTACCTAATGATCATGTGTCCACAGTGTTTAGGGGAATTATAGAGTGTTGGTTAAAGCAGATGAAAGCAAACCTCAGGAGACCACAGCAATGGAAAGAAATAGGTAGCAACAACAAAAAATCAGGTTTTTTTTTAAAATCAATAAATGATGGGTAGTAAATGTTTCAACCTTTGACTCTAGAGAAAAACACTCTGATTTCTTTGATAAAAAAAATGTTCCCCTAATGGAAATTTTCAAGTTAACAATACAATGTCACTGATTGTGGAGGTAAGAGAATATAGTTAGACTAATGAATGCTGGCAGTACCCTCCAGGTGTACCACATATAACTGGGAGTATAGCACAAGGCAGGCTAGATAGATACAATGTGGTCATGTGCAACTAGAATGAAAATAATTTCTAATTGTCAAATCTATTTTGAGATTTCAATACAATTATGTATCTGGTGATCTGTAAACTCAAACGAGTCATCCGACAAGCAGTGAGGGATCTGTCAGTGAGAAGAAAGATACTGATGGTGACGATCATTTCTTTCAAAACACATGAGATTAAATATAGCTTAAGAGCATTGTCGAATATACTATCACACTCCTGACTCTGCAGAAACCACCAACTTAAATGTTACTTTTGAGCAATCTAATCACAGTGTCATTCATGACGCTAAAAGGTATTCTGAAAAACATTTTATTTAAACGTACATGGTTGCTATAGAGTTTTTATAGATTATCTTCCTCTGAGTAAGGAAATGTTTTCCTTTAAAATGTATTAAATTTTTTAAGAATCATTAAAGGATGGATAACTTTAGCTGGTATTTGCAAACATTGCAATCATTGCAATTTTTGTGTGTTATTTATTTATACACCTGATATTGACCTAACAATAAAATATTCTTTAACATTTATGATGAATATAATATTGTTTCTGATGTATTATTTTTACTAAACTATTGTTTTGTTTGCTAAGATATAAATTTTCATCTGTAATCATGAAGCAAATGATTCTATAATTTATTTACTTGAAACAAATTTATCTGCAATATTACAACTATGTCAGATGCATATAATAATTATATTGTCTGAAAACATTTTATAAAAGATTTCATATTCCTTTACAGTTTGGTAGGACACATCAATACGAACATATCTTTCTTATTTTTCTATGTGTAAATAATTTTAATGAGACCTATATTTGTCATAGGATTATCTAGCCTTTCGTTTACAAATTAAGTCTATTAAAATGTACTTCCGGTGTTTGGTGCGATAGCCTAGCAGCTAAAGTTCTCGTCTTGAACGCACTGGTATCCCATATGGGTGCCGGTTCTAATCCCGGCGGCCATGCTTCCCATCCAGCTCCCTGCTTGTGGCCTGGGAAAGCTGTGGAGGACAGCCCAAAGCTTTGGGACCCTGCACCTGCTTGGGAGACCAGAGGAGGTTCCTGGTTCCTGGCTTTGGATTGGCTCAGGTCCAGCCATTGCGGCCGCTTGGGGAGGGAACCGTCTGAGGGAAGGTCTTCTTTTCTGTGTCTCTCCTCCTCTCTGTATATCTGCCTTTCTAGTAAAAAATAAATACAAATCTTAAAAAAAATGTACTTCCAAATAATTTGTCCTTTCCTTACTCTTGAGAATATTCTCTTAATACATCCCTAATTTGTTTAATCTGCTCTCTATAGAGTTAATGTGAATATTTCCTTCGTCTAATATTATTTTGGTAAGAAATTTTTTTACATTGTTCTTTTTGTTAAAGAAAACCCATGGGCTCTGTTAGGATTTTTCTACTGTATTTTGGGGTTTCAGTTTGACTTTTATCATTGCACTGATCTCAGATTTGTCATGGGTGTTTCTATAAAAATCTTCACATCTTTTTAACAACAGAGTCCATTTATTTTGAGATTTTCATTGTTTCTAATGTAAATATTTCAGGCAAGCGGTTGACATTACAACATTCTTGTTGCTACAATTCTCATGTTTTGATATTTAGCTCATTCATTGCAATTAAATGTGATATACTCGCCCTTTATTCTTTTAAATTTCATGTATGTATGTATGTATGTATGTATTTATCTCCGTCTTGAGTTATTCATCTGCTCTGAATTTCCAACATATGGGAATTTAAAGAAATACTAATTTATTTTTAGCTTGAATTGTGTATAGCCATAAAGTATGTCTGAAAATTAACTCTGCATTGAAACTTTTTTCTTATCAGTTGTTACAGCAGTTTCAGGAAACTCTGAGGACAATATACACTCTTTACTTGTTTCATACTGAACATTTCCTAGATGTCTATTTTATCAGGTTCTAAATCATCTTTTACTTTTTCCATATTGTCATTTAATGTTGTATGCTTGATGTATCTGCTAGGTGACCCCTGCCATTTAGTGCCTAAGACTGACAGGCTTACAAGTGATATGCTGGGGCTAATATAGCATTTATCCACTTTTAGATTAAGTACGTCTCTTGAAAAATTCTAGGTATACATTGACAATTATTTTTCTCAGATTCTAGTGCTAACACCATCTTATAAAGACATGTTCTTTCCTTACCTTACTGGTAATCAAGAAGTTTTCATTGAGTATTAAAAATATTGATAAAAAGCCCCAGAGACTTATGGACACCGTGCTTTTACTAAATGCACATCAAAAAGTTCTAAATCCATCTAAAATTACATTCTTATATTGTCCTTGGCCCAATTAAAGCAGGCGTTTCTGTCTCTGAGTTAAAGATCAGATGTTAAGCCCTTAGTTTTATTTAAAGCTTTATATTTATATCATATAAATATATTTATATCACATAAATAAGATGCTAAGGCTGAGAATGCAACTCTTATATTGGAAGACTTTACTATGGACAAAGCAATTTGCATTTCATTTTCATGAAGCTCATTGTTTAATAATAGTATGTTTATCATTTTTAGAAAGACAAAGAAGCTGAGATTTAGGATAAAGCATACTATCTCTGAGGACACAGTCAGAAACTATTGAAATGATAATTAAAGCTTATAAGATTTCAAAACCCATGTTTTTAATGATGATGTCAGGTTTTGAACACTTCAATTTAAGTCAAATAATGAAAAATAAACTATATAAATTCTAGGAGTCATCTTTCAGTCTCAAACTAAATTCTAAATTTAAGCACATTGAATAAGATCTAATATTTTACTTAAGTACTCTAAATAAAATATTGTCATTATTTTACAACCACTTTCAGATGTTCTTCAACAAGAATTTTATAAGGTAATTATAAACAATATTTTAACAAAGAACTCTAAGCAATATTTTAGAATAATAGTGATATCACAATACTATTAATTCAATACATAATTTTGCCAAAATAAATACATGTTTATATCAAGAATACAAAGGAAAAATTACTTCTAGAAAGATGCATAAAAGTACTAACCACTTAGCTTTGGACTGGGTGTTCCTAGTGCAGGTCTAGGATCTTTCACCAATATTTTAGAACCAGCTAAGAAAAGAAATGGAAGCTTTAACAAGTTTGTATATTAGAAACACACACACACACACACACACACACACACACACACACACACACAGATGTGATATACAACTAATTCTATGATCCGAGAAATATTATTTTCAACAAAATGTTTTTTGATCATGGTATCTCAATCCTTTACTCAATATTGTTTAAAAATGAACACCAATAATTAACACCATTATCATGCAGTTGTCAAGGGACACATTAATGTTGCCCTGTCATCTTGGGATACTGTTTCTTTTATGGGTTTGGGTTAACATGGAAGATAGTTGTTTTCAAAATGGATGCTGGTTGTTTTCAACATGGAAGCTGAGGTCATAGGGTAGACAACTGTTGAGAAAAAGCCACAATGGGGTTCTATTTAAGGATCAAAATTTGTTGAAATAGTTCATGGCATACCAGCACCTGGATAGACTTAAATATGAACATCTTTAAAATTTTAAGTCAAAACAAAAGTATTCTGGCAAAATCATGTGCTGAAATGGACTGGAAAGTTGCAGCAGCTATGATATACAATGTTTTTAGATAATGTATTCTAAAAACACCCTGATGCCTTTAAAAGACTTTAGGAGGAATACTTTGGGATTAACACAACATTAGCTGCAAAGGGACGAAAAGTTTAGCAAGGAGTAAGTATTGATATACCCAGAGGAGGCAAAAGGGCTACTGTTATAACCCCTGTGAAGATAATGCTTCAGCAGTGACAATAAAACAGAAAGCATATTGACAAAAAAGCTGTTGAATTTGTGATGGATATCTAGTGTGATAAACAGACCACTTATTTATAATATTATATGATGTCAGTGTCATTGGGATGGATTATAGCAAAAGAAAATAAATATAAAATATGTATAGCTTTAGTTTTGCATATATTGAGTACTGCAGTGTCCTTGAGAAATTCAACTAGGAGATGACAAGCAAGCAACTATATCTGTTAACCTTATGCTAAACAAAGATGATGAAAGAGCTAGAAATATTCATCTATCAGCAACTGCCTTACAAGGTACTTTGAAGACATTGACTTGAATAATATCCCCTTGATAGGATATGGATGAAAGGAGGAAATGAAAAAGTACTGATCTTCTAGAAAAACATGAGTAGAAGGGAGTGCATTGTTGATATAAGAATTAAGAAGGAGCAAAGCACTCATTCAAAATACATCTACTGAATAGTTTCAATATTAAAGGCACTTGAATGAAATATTGATCCAGAAGGTAATACTACAGGCATAAATAGTTTGAACAAAGCTTGCTGTTACTGACATTACATTCTAGATCTGGAAGTGCAAATAAGACTGGAGAGTGGAGACTGATGATGACAAGAAACAAATAAACTAATAAAACGTTGTCATACAACAAGGAATTCTATCATGAACTTACATTTATAAAGGAGAATAACCAGGGTCATGTTTGGTTGGTCAAGAGAAGATAGGAAAAAAATGATGAAAGAATAAATCTATACCATTTGTGAATATAGAATACCTGGGGTAAGTGTGCTGGGGCAGCACGTTAATTTGCTATTGGCAATGCTGGCATCCCCTATAGATTTGGGTAGTGTCCCAGCTGCTCATCTTCCAAACAAGCTCCCTGCAAGTGTTCCTGGGAACACAGTGGAAGATGGCACGCCAAACTGAGCCTCTGGATGTTTTACTGACGATAAGAAAAAGGAGTTTTAAGTTTGTTGTCAATAAGAGAAAAGACTCTATTAATGATGTCATCAAAAAACTTTTTTCTTTCTTATGGAAATGTAGCCCCCTCTCCTCTGGACTACTCATTACATCTTGTCCAACACAGGATTCTTCTGAACAATCAGCAATGAGAGTGGCTGCTTCTCTTAGAAATGATCAAAATAACATATAATAACTCTGCTTCTGAGTAACAGATTTGGGAATAAGCAACAATCATAGCCTTGCATATGAATTTTTTTCTGAATAAACTGTGGGAAATCCTCTTTCTATTAGGGCAATTCTGGAAGAAGGGATTGAAACCAAGAACTCTGGAACCACTCTTTGAGACTAAGGGATGCATACTATACCTTTCAAGTTTTATGTTTTAAACTAGAACCTCAAAATATGGTCTTATTTGAAAGTATATCGTTGAAGATATAGTTAATTAGAGGTCTTAAGAGGAATTATTACTAAAATGAAGTCATTTAAGAAGAGGATGGTGTCGTTTTAGAAGAGGAGAACACACAGAGAGTCATACATAAAAGGGCAAGTGATGAAGGAGGCAGAAGCTGCTGTGAGGTTATGGGTCAAGATAGCCAACATTTCCAGTGCGCCCATAAGATCGGAACAGCATGGACTGGTTTCTTTCCCTGGTGCTTACAGAAGCTAATGCACTGCAGACAATATCTTCATGTGGCTTTCAGGACTACTAAAAAGATAAATCTTTTCTATTAAGCCAACTAATTTGTTGTACTTGTGAATAAGACCCTAGAAAACAAGTTACAGACCTGGTAAGAGTGAACTGAAAGAAAAAGGGTAGAATAATAATCAGGATAGAATGGATGTTACAGGAAAAAATTCAGTATTATTCCTATGCTTCTGGATTCAGAAGAGTCATACTATTCCAACGTTTTTTGAAGTTGACCAACAAAGTTTTCTTATTCTTTGCTAATCTAAGCTGATTTTCCATCTCTTGCTTCCACGGAGCACCCAATAGTTAAATCTCCTAAGTAAAAAGTTTCTATAGGCAGAACCCACCTTCACAAACGGGAACTTTTCCAGTCCATGTGTTGTCAGATCTACACACTCTATGCTCTGTTCCACCTGCTAAGAAAAAGCCTGGCTGGCAAGTGTAGATTAGTGTATACCCATGGGATGGAAGGTCCATTCCTACTACATTTGCATGAGCAGGAGTTTCTGGTTGTTTACAGCTGTGGGCTATATTAAGAAAAGAGAATGGATTTAATATGCTATAGTCATGTTAAGAACATTTTGAGATAGAAACCACGATATGTATTTCAGACTTAGTTTTATGCTATTTTCCTCAACAAGAGTCAGAATTTAAGGAGAGAGTGAAAGGAAACAAAAACAGATAAAGCTGAAATTCATTTGTTTTTGCATATTTTAAAAGACCATACAGTATCCCTGAGCAATATCCATTTTCAAGTGGTGAAGGAAGTACTATCAACTTGGTATCAGTAACACTTAGAAGCTTCCAGAGATCCTGAGAATCATTTCACAATTCTGTCCAATGTGTTTAGATATATTTCTATTGTTAAATATTTTTAGTTTTCCTCAGACTTTCAAAGGCTATTTATGCAAGTAATTTTTTTAAAAAAAAGTAGGAGTTCTTAGAGCACTTTAAATGGACAGATCCAGATCCATGAACCTATACAACTACTCCCTATCCGCAACTATCAGGTAGCCAAACTAGTTGTAAAAGCTTTATAACAAAACTGTGCTTTGTGCCTTCTGAATTCTTTTAAAACTGCTTTCCATTAGGCATAGCTTATAAAATAGTAAAGCATGCTTGACATAATTAATAATAATCTAAAATCAATTTTATAACCTGGTATATTGATGCAACTATGTTTTCACTCTTAGAAAACAAACCCACGTAAATTTCAACCATGATATGACTCATTCATTACCCTCAGTACTTACGTAGGCATTCAGGCTGAATTCCGCTCCATGTGAGGTCAGGCAGGCAAGTGCGAGTTGTAGATCCTTGTAGAAGGTATCCCTTTTTACAGTGGAACTGTACAACACTTCCCACCTATAGCAATTGAAAGGTAAACAATGAACAATACAACTTTAAATACAGCAGCTATTAGAAAGAAATCTTACTGAAGATAATGGTGCTAATTAGAATGATACCTTGACAGTCCTGATTATACACTGAAATTTTAAGGTTGTAGAGTTTAGATAAACACATAGAACAATTGTTGTCAAAGCATGGATTCCACACTACCATTAACATAACCAAAAGACTTGCCAGAAGTGTAAATTCTAGGGCATTACCACTGAAGCAGGAATTCAGAAACTTGCAGTGGGTACCAATAGTTTTAATAAGGCCTCCAGGTGATTTCAACAGACACTAAAGTTTGAGAATGAGAACATGTAAGTAGAGAAGGTATTATATGAAACTTAAAATATATATCATGTTTTATGAACACAAAAGTACATTTGATTGTTTGGCATGAATATTTCACAAAGTGACCAGGGAAGCTGATGGATAATGTAGAAAGCGTTGGGATGTAGAAAATAAATTAGAGGGTCCCAAAGTAACGTATTTGTGGTTCCAATTCTGCAACTAGCTTTATTTTCATACGTCATATTTCCTCTTGGAGACTCAAATTCTCATTTGTAAATCATATTGTTTGTTTTCAGATTTATTTTAAAGATTAAATTAAATAGGATATATAGTTAACCGTCACACAGGTTCTAAATAAACTATAGTTATAATAACTAGATAATTTGGAAGTCTACATAATAATGAGATTCTGAAGTGTGTCAAATAGCAGGAAATGGTATTTGAAAGATTGAGGATCAGGTATTCTATTCATGAAGATGACCTGTATCATTTGAGATTAAAGTGAAAAGAGCTAGGCTAATTTATGGCAATAAGTTGGGAAGGAAGTGATTTACTCAAAATATATTATTAGGAAGCACTAACAAAATTTACTACACTATTAATGGTAGAAGATAAGGAATATTTACGTCTGCTATTAAAAGTTCCCCTAGCAAATAGTATCTGAGAAGGCAAGTCAGTATTTTGATATTTATTACTCAGTCTCTATTTTCTCCCTTCTTGTTGGTCTCTACTATCACCAAAGTGATGTGAAGCTGACATGAATCTGTTAGAACCTGATTCCTCAGGTTCAATTGCATCGTTGCAACAAATTATTATAATTTCTCTTATAGTCAATGTTATTCAGAACAATACTACAGCAGAAAAATTGAATTTCCATATCCCCTGCTTAGAACAATACTTATCTAACTATCTCATGATCTGTCTCCCATGACATTGTCATTCCGGTTACTAGATATTTTATCTCTTGATGCCCTAGTCTGTTCAACGCTATTGCACTGATGACATCAAGGGCCATCATTCTGGTTGTTTAGGTATGATAGACCCTTTGAACTGTGGTTCAGAGTCCACTATTTACATGCTCTCTCAGGTTGTACAATATGGTATAAAAGATTTTGATCTTTTAAGATAGCTTAGATCATGTCTATTCTTTAGTAAAATCGATTCTATGATATCTTATGTGTTAATTCTTATTAATGAGTCTGTATTTTACTAATTCATGTTCCTCTCATTCAGTTAATCACCAAATTCTAAGAATGTCACCTCCCAAATCCTTCTCTTGCTGTCATCTTCTTTCCTTCTCATCTTGTATTTCCTGTTTCAGTAGTCAATTTCTTCAGAGGCTTTGTTTCTCATACTTGAGCATGCATCATATTTACCAAAAAACCTCCATCAAAGCACAATTACACCCTCTCAGAGTTTCTTTTCCTAGTTCTTACACTAAAAATTTTGGCTCAAAATTGGGGAAAAATATCTCTTTTTGTGTGTTTTCTCAGCAATTTTAAGCGCTGCCACCTGTCCTATGAAGTCATCAATCTAAGTTGACCCAACTAGCTCCAAAATAATCAGATTTTTTAAGCCACAGATTGTCTTTTCCTTGTGCACTCAACTTAAAATTGTCAGCTTAAAAAATTCTGGATAAACATAAGGAAGGCTATCTAATTATTTAATATAAAATTCTCTGATTATTCAATATAAAGCTATTTCAATTATCATCAAAGTGTAGTTATATTACCTGCTGCTATACAAAATTTAAATTGTTCTGTTTACTCTTTAGAGGATGAAATTTGGGCAAATTAATTAAATGTATATATTAGACACAAGGCATATTCCAGATTATATGCATTTTGTTTTAAGATTTTTCCTCATTGCAATAGCTTAAATATTCTGAAGTCACAATAAGTATTCTTTAAAATATTAACCAGATACCATAGATTTTATTTTTTATACAATGTTTTTCACTTTAGTATAAAAATACTACAGTGACACAGTTGTAGGATTTACATTGAAACATCGGAAAACTTATCAGTCCTTTGTCCAGGATGTCTCTTTTAAAGTTGTTTTCCTCATTGTGCTTCAGAGTTCTCTTGTTTTCTTTAGAGAGTCCATTAATTAGGAAAGTTGTTTATTGTAATAAGTGTGTATTTGGATAAAAGTTAAATATGCATCAAAAGGAAAAATTACTTTATTTAAGGATTACTAAATACTTTCTCCAAATACCCGTAGAATAAATATTTCAGGCTTTGAATGCCATATTGGCCTCTGTCAAAAAGACTTAACTCTGCTGTTGTATCTCAAAACAAGCCAGAATTAACATATAAATGAATGAATATGTCCTTCTTGAAATGACACGATTGCAATCACAGAATGGGTCACATTTGATCTGAGTTTGTCAATTCATTGATCATTTCTTTATATGTTTCAGAAAGAACAATTTATAACATTCTTTCACCAGGGTTTGATTTCAGCTGGTTTGTCAAAAATTGCTTGATTATAGATGTATACATTAATTTCTGAGGTTTCTATTCTCTTCCATTGGTCTACATGTCTAATTTCATGCCAATAACAGATTATTTTGACTGTACTCTTCTTGTAGTATGTCTTTTTGTACTTTTATTATTATTATCATTTTATGCTACATTTCCATAGGTCCTGGGATTTTCCTTACCCCCTCGTCAAATTTCCTCCCCCTACACACTGAGTTCTCCTGTTTTATTACTGTAGTATAGCTCTTCATAAACAGTCATATGCCCATCATTGAGGGCATGAACAATTGTAGAGCGTTTAGCATCCTATTGTCAATATATAATTAACAGTTTCCTTGGAAGTTCATCTTTGACTGGAAGTAATGCTACATACTGCATTGTAGACTTTAAATGTATCTAAGAGACCAACATGATGTGCATTGGGTTAGGATACCACCTCTAACATCAACTTCACATACTGAAGTGCCAGTTTGACCTCTAGCTGCTCTGCTTCTCATTCAGTTTCTGGATAACATGTCTGAGAAGGCTGCAAAAAATGGCTCACATGCTTAGGCTATGGCATTCACTTGAAGACCTGGATGGAGCTGCAAAATCCAAGCTTTGACCTATCCCAGCCCTGGCCTGTGCAGCTATTTGGGGAGTAAACCAAGGATGGAAAATCGTTCTCTATTACTCCCTCTCCCTCTGTAACTTACCAAAAGTGAATAAATTGATCTTTAAAGAGAAAGATATTTCTTAAAGATTTATTATTACTTTTATTACTTTAATTTAAAAGATAGATGTTAGAGAGAAAGGAGGGGCAGAGAGGTCTTGATCCACAAGTTCACTCCCCATATTCCTGCAGAGGCTGAAACTGAGACAATCTGGCATTGGGAGCTTCTTCGGGTTCTTCCACACAGATGTAGTGCCCCAATACTTAGGGCCCTCCTCTGTTGCCTGCCCAGGCTGTTAGCAGAGAGCTGGGTGGGAAGTAGAACATCTGGAACACAAACCAGGACCAACATGGGATTCCGGTGCAGCAGGAAAAATGCCAGCTTGCTATGCCACCACAAAATCTTTTTAAAGATGGTCTATTCATCACTAACATTAATGGTGAGAGTTTTACAATACACAAATATCTGTATTAAATATCTAGTACAACTAGAGTGACACAGATTTTATAATTTCAGAATTTGCTATAATCAGATTAATTAATAATATTTTCTCTAAATATTATCAGTGAAATAAATAATTTTAGTAATATAATTACTTCATAGTATATTTACATAAGGTTAAATCCTTTCTCATTTTCTGTGAGCAGTTCTGACTCTGAATAGTCATTAGCATGAATAATATAATTTAATCCTAAAAAGACAAGTAAATAAACAAACATTATAAACCCAACTCTTACAAATCTAGGGAAAATAATTTATTCAAATATGTTTTATCAAGATTTATTATTAGAAGTATGATTAGTATAAACAATTGTATGCATTGTGAAGATTAATATTGAAATATCCTGTTTAAAAGGAATTTAAAGGTTTACATGAAATATCAATAGCAACCAATATTTAAATGAAAATCATTTAAATTGATTTGAATTATTCTGTTAGGCCAAGTTGTGTTGTAGTACCTAAATCCACAGCTTGCAATGCCAGTATTCCCAGCCCTCCGCTTCTGATCTAGTTCTTTGCTGATGGCCTGTGAAAAGCAACAGAAGATGATCCAAGTCCTTGGGCCCCTGCCACCCAGCTGGGAGACCTGGATGAATCTTCTGGTTCCTGGCTTCATCCTTACCCTGCCCTAGGCATTACTGGCACCCTTTGAGTGAACCAACTTTTTCTGTAACAATGGCTTTCACATGAATGTATAAATGAATTGAACTGAAAAATTAATTAGTACACTAAGTAAAAATGCATTTCAAAATTTTAAGTGTTTGTGTAGTAGTAACACAGGCTAATCCTCCTCCTTATGGTGCCAATATCTTAAACAGGGAATTGATTTGTGTCTCCACTGCTCCACCTCCCACCCAGATCTCTGCTTGTAGCCTGGGAATGTAGCAGAACATGGCCCAAGTCCTTACAACCCTGAACTCATGTGGAAAACCAAAAGGAAGCTCTTCGTTCCCAGCTTTGAATCAACTCAGTTTGGGCTGTGGCAGCTATTTTAGGAGTGAACCACTGGATAGAAGACTTCTCTATCTCAACTTCTCTCTGTAAAATCTCCCTTTCAAATAAGAATAAAACTTAAAAAAAAAAAGAATAAAAATAGAATTTTAAGACATGCCTAATTAGTGAATAGCAGCTATCTTTACCTCTCTATTCTCCATTTGTAATAGTTTTATCTTAGTTCCTGCATATTAAATTTTTAATCAAATCATAGAATTACAACATTTTGCATAGTTTTATATTTAAAATAATACCTTTTGGTAGCTTTCAAGAAATTTTATAGCAAATGACTCACTTTCCTAGAATTTTCATTACTTCAGTTACTTGTATCTGATTCTTAACATCAGATTGTTTATCATAGCTCTAACAATTTTGAATATACTTAATTAGACATACATACATATATTTTTAGCTTCAAATATTTATATATTTATTCTTTTATAATATACTTTAAGCAAATATTTTATTATTGTTTTATGTGCCTTCAGTAAATTTTTATCTAAAAATCAACATAGTTTCTAAGAAAACTAATAAACAAATTAACATTCATAAAACTGAAGTAGAAAGGCAAGATCATAAAAGTGAAGGGATAACGTGTATCATAACACAGGTGCCTAAGATAACATGCAAGAAGTTTCGAGCTGCTTCCAAGAAGAGTTGAATTTTTATAATTTTTCCTGTTCAGTAACAGAAACAATGCTCTTCACTGAGAAACATATATTTTGGGACTCTAATTCATTCTACTGTGTTCATCACTTAGATAATAATATACTACATGGTGTATACTTCATTCCATGTACTTACACATACATTTCAGTTACAAACTTGGAATTATACAAGCATCAGAATTATTCTGGTAGGATTAAGTATTTTAGGGCTATTTATCCATTGTATCTTGAGATTAAATATCTAGAGTGTGAGAATTTTAAAAATTCACATGTACATATGCGTATGTCATACGTCCAAAAATTTTTGCAATAAGCACTTCAGTAACCTGATCAATGAACCAGACTGAATATAAAAGGTGGGACATTTTGGTTTTCCTTCTGGAAATTTTGAACTGAGATTGAGATAATCACTTGCTGTTTACAGCTGAGATATAAAAAGAGTGAAGCAGTCTATACGGTTAATCTGCAGAAAGTAAAACTGAAATAGGTAAGCAGACCTAGTGGCAAAGACCCAGTAACACTGGTTAATTGTGGAAGATTGCCCCTGGATTTCCACCTGCCTAACCCATACAGGAGTCGACAGGCACATGACACTCTGTGCCCGTGCTAACAGGATTTCTTTTGTAAACAACTTTAGGAAGTCAAACATTACATTTATTCTGCTTTTCAGCAGATAAGGAGTCTACCCTGAGATATAAATTCCTGTGCTTCCTGACCTTTAACTTCATTGGCAGGTAGAGAAATAGACACATCTGTTAGCCAGTCACAATGTTGTTGCACTGTCGGATCACCCTTCTGCCTGCCCCCTTCTCCTATATGTTAGTGATTTCTCTCAGATAAATGGACATTCTTCACCACCAGTTTGTCTACAGTGCTTCTGCTGCAGGAGAGCATTGTTGCTTCACCCTTTAGTTGTCTCGCCTGCTGGACAGAAGACGCCTGAGGGTTAATGTTCACATGATTTGTAATGCCTTTAACCTTAGTCTAGTCCAAAGTAGTTTCCATTATAGAAAATTATTTTTTTTCTCCATTGATTAAAAAGTCTTTTGAGAGCTGGCATTGTGGCATAGTGGCTTAACCTATGGCCTTAGACACTGGCATCTCATATTAGGGCTGGGTTTGGCTCCAGTTACTAAACTTCCAGTTCAGCTCCCTGCTAATATTTGCAGGAAAGAAGGAGAAGGCGGCTCAAGAACTTTGGCCCCTGCCACTCACGTAGGAGACCTGACGGAGTTCCAGGATCCTGGCTTTGGTTTGGCCCTGTCCTGTGCATTGAGACCATTTCTATCAGTAAATGGAAGATACCTCTCTCTATGTATCTTTCTCCCTCTCAATCTTTCTGTGGGCATTTCCATCCCTTTGCAACTCTGCTTATAACTAACTTAATTAATTACTTTATTAATACTGTCCAAAAAGATGTTTTGTACTTCAGAGTATATTCATTTGGAATCCACTGATAAATTGGTATTGATTAAATTTATATTATTTTTCATAGTGTTGGCACTATGTAGATAATATGTATATCTGCATGCATATTCGCCATGCGCATGTAAGACAGTTGATGTCTCTAACTGCTCGTCCATGGTATATTTTAAATGTAAGTATGTGAGCTTTACAGTTGACGTACTTTATATTAATATTTGTTTAAATATTTGTTTTACAGATTAACAAAATAGAATATAATGGAAGTCTTTACTATATTTGACATCTGGCATATATCATATTTATTGTAGCATATGACTCAATAAATATTTATTAGCTCAAATGATGGAATTTCAAGGTTATATTGGTTATATTATCACATATATGTATGTGATAATATATATAACATTTTAGTAATTTTAAGACTCTTGGAATGCAGTTCATGATTTTAACATTTTTTTGTAGGATTCTTCTAAACTGAATAATTTCCAATTTCATTATTTCAAAGGTTATTTGCTAGAAAGCAAACATATTCTTTATTTTAGCCTGGCTTAATTGCACAGACACTAATAGCAAAAGCTTATATTCTCTCAGGATCCTGTTACCCAAGAGCTCTGTGATCGTAACACACCAGATTGTGCTTAAATTTTCATGTCTGAGAAGAAGGACAAAGGTTGCATAACTAGTTACTCATACTCAGAGTTATGATCAATTAATAAAGCCTTTTATGGAGATATGAATTGAAAGACTTCTAAAAATATTGATAATCGATATGGACTGAGGTGCAGTTTTACATGCTGTATTATCTGGACAGAACTGAAGCAAATGAGCAGAACTGGAAATGCTATCAAATCAAATTTCACACTGTGGCTGAACTGTGGATAAATGGAAACTATTTTTAGTAATGAAAATATGGCACCTTAGATGAGCCCTTCCTTTAGAAATGAACGTTCTTCAGGTTCATACTGACTTTACTCAGAATAGCACAATTTTAAAAACCTTGCAACACAGGCAATTGGTAATGTGTAAATTGGCTATTACCTTTCAGAATCAGTATGCACTTTGTCTGGCCTTAAACCTCTGTTAAATAAAACTTGTGGAATCTCTACATAAAATCTAAATTGGAAAAAGAGAGAACAAAACGGCATTTACACATGACTAGGCATGCTGCAGAATTCTAGCATAACAGTCCAGTTATGTGGTATATGATGGTTTTTTGGTTCAATTATTTTACAGAAATCTCTCACATCAATGTCAGTGTTTAAAAATATTTTAAAATTATATATGACAATTGCCCTATTGAAGTGCCACATTGTTTATTTTCTGTCTCAGCAGTTCTGTATGTAGCCTATTTCCTCCATAATGTTTTCTTATTACCTGCCTTCATCTTCCTGCATGGTGTACTCCTCTGTTCACTCACTTATTCTTACTTCTCTTGCAAACTCTGTCCCACTTCCAGATTTGGTAATTCTCATTGTTATCTCTATTTTTATTGTCATTCCTGTATTCACTTAGAGATTTTTCTTATAGTATATTTTTCTTTTCACAATTTATTTTCACTCATTTATTGTCCATTATCTTTTCTCTTGTGCTTATAAATGCAGAAGTGTAATTCCTCCCCCGCCCTATAAACACAAGAATTAAAGAGGACTTCTGGGTTAGTTGGGTTAGTTTTTTGTTTGTTTGTTTTGTTTTGCTTTTGCTTTTGTTTAACTGAATGGAAATATTTCACTAATGCACTCACTTGAAATCCAAACGTGTTGTTCTGTGATCCATGTCGAGGCACACCAGGATTGTCACAAGAGGTGCGGGTGGGTTCTAAGGAGCAGATTAAAAATTTATAATTTACAATAGCTGTTATTTCTCTTAAACCTTTTAAACAATCTGGTACTTTATGAAAGTGCTTTTGGTAAGAAATGGAATGTAAATCTAATAGCATCTCCTGATGGACAGAGGCCTATTAAACTTGGAGCAAGAATTCAGGCAAACTATAGCTGCTATGCTACAAAATTCTTGAAATTTGAACTCTTTTATATTACATAGCATCTAATTAATTTCGGCTACAAAGGAAAACAAAGTATGTGAAAGAAATTCATAAGCAAAATAGATTTAGCCAAGGACCTTCCTAAATGGTGACCTGAGATAAGATTTTCCTCAAAATACTAAGAGTTTTCATGAGAAACAAAATTTAGTAATTTAAATTTTACTAACACTGGCAAAATATTCAGACATGAGAATTATGGGACTGGTCATTTTTGGGTTAGTTTATTTGAAGGCTTATCTATTTGATAAGTTTACTAAGTGTGGTATTTAATCTTAGGATTATAGAAAGGTATTTACAAACATTTTAAAATCAATACATATTCTCATATAACTTTGAAGCCAGTTCCTATTTATACATATATATATATATATTCTTTTTCATTTTACCAATATATAACAAAATATTATCAATATTTTGGAAGCTTAAATGCTAAAAAAAGTCATATATTACACCAATATTTATTTTCTAATTGCTTGTAATTTTGATTTTTTTATTTAGTCAAGAACTTAGTATAAAGAAAAACCATCAAATGTCATTATTAAATCTCATTATGACTTATTAATTGCAAAATTACTGAGCACCATTAATCTTTAATATTACCAATACAGTGAGGTGATGAACCACTCCATGTTCCATCTGCTTGACATATTCTGGTGCTTGATCCCACTAATATGAAAGGAGAATTGCAGTTGAATGAAACTTCTGACTGGTATATAAAGCTTTTGCCGTCTCGTTTTCCTTGGGCAGGTATGCCTGGGTCACCACAAAACTTGGCTGAAAATGAAAAGAATGACATCTACAGCAAAGGTTTAGTATGAAGCAGAGTAAACAGCTTAGAAAAACTCGTACATCTAACTTCTATATTGCACCAAAGTGATACATTATTCATGATAAGTTATTTCAATAAAATCGTATTTTTACTTTGTAAGTATAGCAAAATCTAGTAAGTAAAAAGGTCTATATGGTACTTAAAACTTGTGACAGGTATTTTTCACTTTGCAGACTTTTAGAAAATTAAACAGTATTTTATTGTTTTATCTTGTTGAGAATAAAATTGTATATTTGTATTAATAGTCTAGGAAGATGAAACGCACTCCTGAAAAGGCATGTGATTCATAGTAACAGCCATGAGGAATCCACAATGTTCCTGGGTGCACTCAACAGATTACACTGCCCTAGTGCGTCCACGAGCGGAAAGGAGCAAGCCAGCCAACGGATCCCAACACTCCCTATTGCATAATTAACAGCAGAAAATGTTTGTCTCATTTTACTGTGAATACTCAAAACATATAATCTAGTATATTAGTTTCTTTTCAAAATGTTGCTGAATATATTAAGACAAAAGACAGCCATCAGAGTTCGAATCTATACAAAACCAAGGCATCTCCATGTTTACAACAACCACTGAAGTGATCAACTTGATAAGACTTCTAAATGCATTCATTAGATAAACTCATTCAACATACATTTACTAACTACTAAAGGTAAATAACCATTCTGCATGGATTTAGGCACTTGGACATATCATTTGTGGAATTTACATTTGTATGAGAATAACAGGGAATGAACATTACAAAAATGAAAGGATGTGTGGGGAATGTAGTAAATCCTGTGAACAAAAATATTTCAGAGGAAGCATATTAAGATTAATGAACTGAACTTGCATGTGTGTGTGTAGTAAAGCAGTATATCACATGTAAAACATTTGAAAAAGAAAGTGTTTTGCTACTGGCATCCCCAAGAGAGTATTCTGGATACAGGAAATACGAAAAATAAGGTCAATGTGAGTGGAACACAAATGAGATCAAATGTTTTAAATTCTAGAAGATATCTTAGGCAAGTATACTTAGAGCAAATGCATTCAAGTTTTATTATTATAGTACAAGCTTTAATACATAATGTGTCATTTTCAGCATTTTAAACTATACTCAATTAGAGCATGCTGATTTAACACCTAAAAGCTTGACTCCCTCTAAAACCCACAAGCAGCAATGGGCAAATGCTCTTACATGTGATTATTGTAAGATATTGTAAACTAAAGGTTGACTATGAAAAGCAGCGTCCAGATCACCACATTTTTGAAAGTGACATCAGGACTCGAAATATCACTGAATAGGATACTTACCAGAGCAGAAATAAACCAGGAATTTCCATGCCAAGGGGACTGTATGCCTACCCTAATCATAGAATAACTTGGTCTGAGGTTCAGTGTTCAAAAAATTCATTTCCAGAAATTCTACAATTTAGGATAAACTTGGATTCTCAAACCTCTTTTTGGTAGCAGTTTTTTCTTTTAAATACAGTTAAGCAGTTTATTGTCTGTTAACTTGAACCTTCAATTAGATATTGCAAATCTGGTTCCAATTTAGCATCCAGCACTTCTCACAATACAGGGCAGGAAAGCTTTCTTAATATTTGTACATTAACCATACTTTGAATGAAATAAATTCCCCCTGTGCACATCATCGATGGCTATTTCAGCTTGAGAAATAGTTTCTGTCACTGTTATTTCACAATGTACTTCAAAGTGTTTCCCTTATTTGTTTGTGCTGTGTCATTTTCCTTGGAATCTTATCTTTCCAAAACAACAGAAGGCAAGGCTGGAGATGCAAACACATAAAACTCCTCAATCATTCTGCCCTTAGCCCTTCTCATCTTTCAATGTGTTATTAAACTATTTTCTATTTGTGGATTTTCACGTAGCAAATCAAACTACCTATTGATATCAGGGTTAGAGACACATGACTTCCTTTTGGATGGCTTCAGTTCAGTCACATTTTAGACAGAATTAAAGAAGAAAGATTTTCTCCTTAAGAAAGCCAACGGAATTAATAAATTTGGCTCTTTGTTAAATTAGGGCATTTCTCTCCTGTCCATCTTTTCTGAACTTTAGTATATATATCTGCTAGTTCCTGTGAATATGCATGTTTGTAACATACAAAAATAGATTTAAAATATGTGCTGGTTAAATTGCTTTATTTTGCCACTAAATTATAATGAAATCAATACTGCTATACATATTATTTTCTGTACATTTACAAAAATTCCTTCAGGGCATATTCCTAGGTATAAGATTTATAAACAGTAAACACTGCACATCTTTAATTTAACTAAATAACAGCAACTAGTTTTCACAAATTACTGTATCAGTTCATAGCTTATAGAAGTTTACATTGCTCTAATCCTTAGCATGAGCTGATGGTGTCTAAGCTTTTCTTTAGTGTAATAATTAGGAAATAACTATCTCTTTTGCCCAATCTATTGTGTAGTCTTATCAAGTTTAGGAAACATTTATATACTCTAGATATTATTAGTATTTTCTTACATTGACTATAAATATTGTTCACATTTGTGATGGGTCTTCGATAATGCAGAATTTTAACCTAAGCATTGCTCATTATTTTGACATTTGCAGGATGGGTTATGTCTTTGTTTAAGGCCATTTTAGATAGATTCTCGCCAGCTAAAACTTTCATTTTTTAACTATTACAAATGCAAATACGACATTGATTTGTATCTGGAATGACATTGAGATTATAGGTTCATGTGGATGTGTTAAACAGCTGTCTTTTGGCACTAATTAAAATGTCCATTCTTTCTTCCACTGTCCTATAATAAGCACTTCTAAACAATTCTGTGCTCTCAACAATACTGATGTATTTTATATTCCTGCACCAATATCATACTGCCTAACAACTACAATGATAAAAGCAAATAGCTGTCAGGGTCTCCTTTATACCAGGGATAGAGCAGCAAATAAAACAAACAAGCATTTTAAAAAATGCCTTCAAAGAGTTAATGTTTACATAGAGTCCAAATAAATAAGAAGAATGTATAGTGTGCTTTAAAGAGAAAACAGATGTGATGAAAGGACACTGTTAAGCAGAATAAGTGACATGTTAAAATCAATATCACATGTCAAAATCAGTCATTTTAACTGAGAGGTCAGAGCAGGTGATGCTCAGAAAAGGGGTTTTAATTGAAATGCTAAAGAAATAAAAGAACATTTCCAGACAAAATGAATGGTACATGTAAAAGCTATAGTTGAAAGAATAGCTGAATACTCAAGAAGTTAGCTTTGTGTGCTACAGAATGGTAGATGAGGAAAGTAGCAGTAAAATATAAAAATAGAGGAGAGCAAAAAACAAGTCCAATAGCCTGATTGAGTTGCCTGACTTTACGACTAGGAGATGGGTAGAATGCTCCTTTATCCCACACGGGGTAGGAAATGAGAGCCACACAGGATAGTTCTACACATTTCTCTGAACAGCTACTGTTCACATCATATGACAAAATAATTTATGTATAATGAAAATGTGAGTTACTTGTTGGGTATGTACAATAGGCTCTATGATAAGGTAATAATCTTTCATCTGTATGCTTACACAGGTAATTTTAGATACATAATCCAAAAATTATAATGACAAATGCCATTGTAGAAGTTTGAATGAATTTGTGAAATGACCTGGAACTACTGCAGCTAAGAGAATTTGAAAATCACAAAATATTACAGAACTGGGCATAATTGCATCAATAAATTAGTCTAAGATAATCCTTACTTTGAGGAATACTTTTGAAAAATAAAACAAGTAAACAAAAAAGTTTTCCTGAAAATTTGAAGTCAGAGATGATCTGTAAAATTTGGAGTATATGAGAAGCAAATAAAGTGTAAATACTGGTTTTGTGTCATTTTTAAAGTAGTGAAATTATACTTACGTAAGCATTGTGGTACTTCACCACTCCAAGTACCATTCCCTACACAGGTCAAAACAGCAGGAAAGGAGAGCTCATAGCCTGGAGAACAGATGTAGCTAATACTAAAACCCCAGTCAAAATTTGTTCCTTCCAGCCTTCCGTTAGAGATCTGGGGAGGAGCAGGGCAGGTAACAGCTGCAATTACATTAAAAGAGATTAGGCACAGCTGTTTGAATGTCCTGAGAGCAAAAAATAATAAATATCATTACAAGAAGCATATGTGCTAATTTAACCTTTGGAGGACAATACAGTGTGACATGTTTTATTCTCCTGGTAGAATTCCTGAAACATCCCTGGAATTAATCTTTCTAGGATGTGACTTTTTCTTGGCAACATAATGGCTACTGGTTATCACAGATTGTCTTACAAAACAGCAAGCTTTCTGACATCTACAAGAAGGCAAACAGAGGGTAACCTTCTCTCTAGGATACTAAAACTGAATAATTATTGCTTTGATGTGAGATTATTTTTCCAGTGACCTTTAGACTGCAGAGCCAGGCTATTGGGCCACATATTGGCTGAGCAGTGTAACCAAAGAAATTCAGTGCGGTTCTCTGACATCATCGAAAATCAAATTATGCATCTGATTAAAATGCTCAAACTTGTTCCCATAGCTACTGAGATTCAAATTTCAAAGCTAATAATAGATTTTATAACTAAGTTTTTAACTTTTAAACTTCATTTTGTTTAAACTGTTTTAGGCTGTCCTCAAGCAAAAACAGGTTAGACAAGATGACGGAGATGAAATGAAAAACAGGGATACCCACTGCAAAATTAAAAAAAAAAAATGAGGCTTGAGGGACTAATGCTGTGGCTCAGCAGCTTTAGCTGATGGGTGCAACACTGGTATTCCATGTCATAGAGTCGATTCAAGCCCCAGCTGGTCTTCTCATCCAGCTCCCAGGTAATGCACTTGGAAACAGAAGCTGTGTCACATACTTGGGTCCCTGTCACCCAAATGGATACAGTTCTGGCTTTTTATTTAAGCCTGGTCATGCCCTAGTTATTGCAGCAATTAAAACTGAGTTAGCAGATATAAGATCTCTTTCTCATTGATGTCCTCTCTCTTCTACTTTTCAAATAAATATTTTTAAATAAAAAACCACAATAGAATAAGGAATACTGTAATATGATTTATAGCAATGTTTAGGACTAGTGGAATTGATTGTCATAAGTTTTTTAAACATGAATGAACAAATATAAAATATAATCCTTAAAATACAAAATTTCTGTTAACACATTTTCAAATACATATCATCAAAAACATTGCAATTAGTTTTATTATATTACTCTTAGGGGATATTAAACTTTGAATTCAAACATTATTTTAAAATCCCAATTAACATTAAAATTATTATGAAACAATATGTTCCCTGGCATTTCACCTCTTGTATTCTAGAAATAATTATAAAAATGTGCAAGAAAAAAAGAAAATATTTCCAGTGGGTAAACAAATCATGTAAAAGAATAAAAAATAACCTTTGCCTACATTGATTAAAAGGTTAATTCTACATTGTACTCTTTAAAGTAATAAGCTCTTTCATTATTTAAAAAAATATAGTTCCATCCTTCAGTGTGGATGTTTTCAAATTGTAGGAAGTTGATTTTCTACATGACAAATGGCTTGATCCAAGTGGCTCAGCAAATTAGTTAAAATTCATTAAGGTTATTTTTGTCAACATAAAAAACAGTGGTGATTGTATTTGTGTACAAGATATTTTTGTCCTTTTTTGGCAGTAAATGTCATTGTCATTACAGTAAGATAATTTTTGTCAAAACATAATTTTAAAACCTATATATGTAAAAATAACAAGATATTTTAAAAATGGAATTAGCATTTTTTCAGTTGCAAAATAGAAAGAAAGCAAAGAATAAAAACACCTTTAAATGTTTCTGGTAAAATACAAGGAATTATGTTATAGCTAGCACTTTAAAATGTTGAAGAAATTAGTATCATACCTCTACAGGTGGGCATCACTCCACTCCAGGTGCCATTGGCAGTGCAAGTTCTGATACTGGAGCCATTTAATTCCAGGGTATAGCCTGGCTGGCACATGTAAGAGACATTTTGTCCAACCACATAATCATCTCCATATCTTAGTCCATTGGCTGGTATACCTGGATCTCCACAACTGATTACTAACAGTATTGGATTAGAAGAGCAGATGGTTGATATGGCATGGGTTTCATAGAGAGAAGTAGGAAACATATAGCATACTTAATATTAAGTATAGAAAATTAGTTTTCATATTCATATTTAATCATACAACATAAACATATTTAAATTACAACTCTTAAAATTAACTCTTTAAATTAAAACTCTTGATACTCAACATTTATTTTATAAATTGTATACATATGGTTCAGAAACTTCATTTAGACCATGAAAAGACTAATATTATAGGGGATTCTGATGCAGTAATTTCTTACAACCTTTATTGTATTACTAAAGAAAAACCACTGGATTTCTAACATCACATTTAAAGTTTGTATTTCTATATAGATCATTTACATTTCTCATTTGTAAGCCTTGCTCATTTGAGAGCCTATCTTCTCTGCAATGTTACTCAACTGGATGTTAAAATAGAATTCTGTGTCTAGAAGGAATATTTTTATTGAATAGATGAAAGAATGAATACAGTAGTAAATGTAGGTTTATCACACATAGCGTGTAATACACAATTCCCAAGGAAAAATGAAAATGTCACACGGTTGGTGGTAGAGAAATTTCTGTTTCCACATTTGTCAACCTATACAGATGGTCAAACATTAAGAAACTAAAAGCTCCACCTAAGTTCATTTGCTAACTGGGTTGTTGGTGAGTGAGAAATTTCCCCTTTCATAATCCTTGTTATATGGCTAATTTCAGACAGGCACAGCCTGTGTTTTGTTCTGTTCTATGACTAAGAATAGGAAAGTGAAAGAGTGCTAGTAAAACCAGGCTGTGGGGAGCAAAAGGCCTAGAACCCAATCTAAGGACACAGGGAGGCAGACTGCAAATGGGAAGAGGCTATAAGTCCTCAACCGGTGCTCCATCGATGGTCCCCAGAGGGCTTGCGCTACAAAAGACAGATTCAAAGAAACATTGCTAGAAACCCTGAAGTGGCTATCACAGAGCACGAAACTCTAAGCATGGGATGTTTCTGTACATGAAGCTTCATCAGTTTTACTGCTCTCACACCTGTGATTGCATACAACATAATATGATATTTTATGGTAGCTCCTCAAAACTTTCATAGAGACTTGAGAGAGCTTACAAAACAAATAACACAATAAATATTTTTAAAAAACTTTAAATAATATTTTATATCAAAATTAGGATTATGCACAGTTTCATATAGTTTAATGTAACCTTCCTGAGAGAGCATTTACATGTGATTAAATCAAAAATCATACCTTTTACTTTCTGAAGTACAAAGCAGTTCTATCGTATACTTGCCTTTTTCCCCCTAGTGAGTCTTTCTAGTTAAACAAGATAACTTATTTTTTCCAGGGAAATTATACACTCTGTCTCTTTCATTTCCTTCCCACTCCCATTCATTCAATATCTCATCCTGCCTCTAGTCCATTCTTCCAATTGTGACAAATATGCCCATTCTTCCCAGTATTGACAGATTGGAGATCCAGTTTGTCAAAGACAAAGTTTAATGTGTTATGCAATGTGAGAATGCAACAGAATTTCCATCACACTGCGCTTATTAATTTGCTATTAAGAATTATCAATGTAAAGTTTTGCTCCATTTATTCTAAAATTCTATGTCTAGGAAGCATTAAAACTATGGCTAATGATAATCAAATTAAACAACAATACAAGGCATTCAATACATTAGTCCTTGGCCCTCTGGAGAGTTAGCTGAAATAAAACTTTTTAAATATTTCAGATTCCCAAGTAGAGTTTTGTATACACAATGAGTTCTTCCCATGATTACTGACAGGGAAAATATTTTCTTAAATGCTACATCTATCTTGGATAGAAAATCAAATACTATTCTAATTTATGTTCATTACTGTTCGTATACTAGTTTTGTTTTCCAAATTTATACTCGTATGCATAATTTATATTATACTTTCAACCAACATTTCTAAAATGATAAAATTGAAGAGAACCCCTATAAATTTTTCTTTTTTACAGGGTGTTTTACAGATTGAATTAGAATCTGGGAAAGAAGGAACAGTTGGCCTGTTTGTAAAGCACAAGAGCTGAAAGGGAGCTGCTCAAGGAAATCACAGAGGGTTTATTTTACAGACACACGAAAAAAGAGTTGTACATAATACTGCAGCACCATGAAGGAAATGCCTGACAACAAAAGCTTCTGAAAGATTGGTTTGGTGACTTCCTAATGAAGCAAAGGCCAGTCAAAAAAGCAGTTTCCAACAGGAACAGTCTTTGTAAATAGCACATGCTCTGAAAGTCAATTTATTCACTACCAGTTTGTTCTCAGCAACAAAAAGAAGCTTTGGGTCTTTTCAGGCTAAATCTCAGAACAGCTCTTTAGGGCCTCACCCTAAATTTCAGAGGCAAACCACAGGGTTCTGTAGCTTATTACAAAAAATTCCCAAATCATCAAAATCGCTAAGCTCATGTCACATAAACACACACACCCACGCATAAGCGCGTGCACGCGCGCACACAGACACACACACACACACACACACAAACACACATACACCCATTCTCTTTACAGACAGATATTGGGTTCCTTTTCTCAGTGCCTGATCTAGTGCATAACTCATAATGTGGGATGCAATTTTTGTTTGACATATAATTAATGGAGTATGCAAAGGGATGATAAAACTCTCCACTCAATTTTTCTAAAATGTATGAATTGCTTTAAAGATTAACATTCTCTCTTGTGGTCTCTGACTCATTTGCTCTTCCTTGATCCCTGTGGGCAAACTCCGGACAGAAGGTAACAATCTCTCAACCTTTCCTTGCTGGCCCACTGTCCCTGGACATGGGCAGCATATGTCTGTGTTCCTCACCTTCCCAATAAACCCTTCCACTTTCTAAAAACTAAAACAAAGATTAGCATGTATTCTGTGGGAGTTTTCTCTCGAGTCTATTATGTGACTGAATAAGTTCATTTACCATTATTTACAATAAATCTAAGTAAATGGCTTCTACACTGAAGATAAAATAATTGTGTGATCATTTTATGCAATCTTTGAAACTTTTCATATACGCAATACAAATATGCATTTTAAAATGAAATAAGATCCTCTTATGAATATTTTAGCCAAATATTTTTACTAGTATCTAAAAAAGATTTTTTCATTTGTAAATGCAATAGAATTTATGTAATAAAATCCCTCTCAATTGATGTTTAAGGTATCCCATCTTATTCCTGCTAGAGACAATGAAGCAATTAAGAAGCTTACTCAGGCTTCACACAAGCTCTTTATCAGATTTTTTGCTTAAAGATCAAACAGTTCTATTGCCACAAAACAATTTTCTACAATCATGGCAAACTGTTTATCTTGTTTGGATTTCAGATTCATTTTTCAGCTAAAAAAATGGCTCTGTTTTTATGGACAGGTTTACTTTCTATAACCTTCGCAATATGGACATTTGTGTTTTAAAAAATGGTACAAATCTGTGAATCCACAATATGGAATGATAGCTGTCATCCCTTGAAGTAATTTAGATTTATTTTTTTTTAACACTGATATATACCCCGGCCCTCTCTTGCATAACATAAGCCCTATCTCCCTGACCTAGTCTAACCAAAAAAAAAAAAAAAAAAAAAAAAAAATCTTTGTGGATTCTTAAGTTTGTGACAAAAACTCCAGTGAGGGTCATTTCTGTTTCTTATCTGGAAGAAGTACCTTAATTTATGTACGACTTCAATTTGATCATGGTGTCCCCAGGATAAGTGAATAACAGATACAAGATCTTGGGCACTGATCATTTTAAAAGCGAAAGTCACTCTGATTGACTTTTTTTTTGGAAAGTTAATCCTTTCCAGATTTGAAAGTTAATCTTTACTCCAGTTAGAAGCCAAGCCTTAGCATAGTTTATGACTTCTTCCCAAAACACTGTGTTCTTTGCCTAGTACAGTCACGGGATACTGACGGTGGCTCTGCTTGTCACACACGGATAGGTTAGAATAACATAAAATCAATCTCCATAGCGTGGGCTTAGCTTTTAGAATGCCTCAGTCTGAATTTCACAAAAAATAACTATTTTTTTTCTGTGAGGGAAAAAAAAAACATTATTTTTGAACTACCTGATATGTAGTATCTTCTTTCTGCACCTTAACTTGATTACATGATATTTCATAACATTTATAATCCCTTCAGAAGTACATATGAGACTGAATTGCAACACCCTTAACTCCACAGTACAATCTTTAGCCAGTCAAGGGGAAAACTAGTTATTTTCAAGAAGTGTCTACTCCAGCATTAGCCAATGGTCTAATAGGCATCAGACTGCAGGTTAATAAAAGATGTGTGTTGAAGGAGGAAAGAAGTTTAGATTGCGATATACTTTGAGTTAAAGATTAATTAAATAAGCAGTTTCCCAACTCAACTACAATGAGGCTGGTTGAATAAAAAAAATGCAGGGGAAACTTATGTGACTAAAATTTGATTCTTTTATCAACATCTCTAGTACACCACTTACTGGGGCTTAGGAGCATTTACATTGTTATTAAATAACATTGATCACCACTACTTAAAATTAAGGTGCTCACTATAAATCACAGCTGATATATCTTCACATGTGACTGAACTGGAGGTTAAAAAAAAGTTCAAAAAAACCTCAGTTGTGTGTGTGTGTTGCTGCTGAATAATTAATCAAATGAAAAGACACACTTTCCAAATCACTCTGTTGTGAAATTTTTAACACAACAAAAGTTCTTGGAATTCCAAAATAGCTTCTGAACTGTTTATTCTTATTTTCTGGCAAAGTGCCCAGTGATACAAGGCCTTGAGTAAATTTTTAAATATTAATTATATTCACATGAAATTCTTGGTTCTGTTGCATTTTCAAGGCCATTTGTCATAACATACATTTTCCATAAACTTTTCTTCCAAAAATTGGGCATAAGGATAACTTCTCTACTAAATCTATTTTCCACAAACACTTGAACAGTCTTTATAAGTTTATACTTTTCTGAGATCTTCACTGTCAACTTGCCACACTATAGTGGTGCAGTTGTTACAATCATTTCCTCTTTGCAGTTATATGTACTTTGCTTTAGACAGCCTAAGCAACTACAACTTATCCTTTGAATATGATATCCTTGGTTAAATAAATCCTGTTTTACTCTATACATAGATATTTGACATAAATTTTAGAATGATACATTTTTCAAATATCTCCCTCAGCAGGTAATGTTATTATAGTGAAAAATCTTTGAACTACCAGGCAGTTTCTAATCGATCAAGTGAGTGAAAATCAGTTGTTTAGATTATGCAAGTACAAGAACATCTAATGGTTATGTCTTTGAAAGTCAAATATGTTACTGATATGTGTTAGATTAGTAAAATAAAATCTAATCTTGATATACTAACTCATCACTATTAAACTTCTGTCACATTATGTTTAACATTGTTGATTTTCTTCCTCTCTTTTGCCAGCTAATGTAGAAATTTAGGCAAACCAAGTGATTTTTCAAAATACTAGTGTACATTCTACACATAAGACCACTACTACCTCTGAAAGGCAATACAAATATTGAAAATCATGCATGGGCTCATTAATTAAAACTCACAATTATACATATTTATATACTCATGAATATTTTATATAAATAATAATTTGAAAATACTGAGAAGCAACTTACTCGAACAGTTTGGTAAACTTCCAGACCATGTTCCATTGGCTGTGCATTGTCTAACTGAAGGTCCAGAAAGGACATATCCCTCCATGCAGGAATAAATGACTGAACTAGAAAATGCTGTGCCATCAATTCGAAAGACCTTCCCATTTGCTGTTGTTCCTGGGTTACCACACTGTACAGCTGTAAAACAAAATGTTCAGATATATATAAAAACACTGATAAACCATTTAAAAAACTTAATGATTTTCAAATTATCCAAAGAAGCAAAACAAAAATCTCTAAAATAAGAAGTGAACTACTTTGATGAGTGATTGAAATTTGAGATGAATTTATGTTGATTAGCTTAATGCCTGGGATGCAAATCGTAAGGGAGTTTTAACGACTTGTTAGTAGCTTCAGTAAAACTTTACAATGTAATTACTTGAAGAATATTGCACTGGGGTATTACAAAATCTTTCTGAGGAGGAGTGTCATAATCTATAACTGAAGAGTAATTAGTAAAAAGTTAGAAGTTACATAAATATAATGAGATATCTTACGTTTGTCCTTGTTAGTGGGCAACTATAAGTTATGTAATTTAAAAATGGGAGGTACTTAACTTAGTCTTTTTACATAAATTTAAAATTGGTTTAGTTTTTAAACTCTATAAACTATTGTTCTGGGACAAGCAGCTAAATTCTTGTAATGGTTTTCATTAATATTTCAATGTTACCCGCAGAGCAATTGCAAGCACAACCGCCTTCATGATGAACTGTTATATATCTTTCATAGCCTTCAATACCATAAGTTTAAGATATCTCAGAAAAAATGTTATATCAAATAAGTTTTAAATTTTTCTGTAGTATCAGAAGGCATTTTATTTCTTTGAAAAACTGAAGATTATCTTTATGAATATGAAATATATATAATTGACAACTTTTTATCTCTATCCCTTGCTTTATATTAAATATTTCATTTTGTCTATCTGTAGAAATCATGTCTATGTGTCCAATTGCATAGAGACAGGAAACATAACATTCTACAAGTTTATACAAAAGCAGGGATTTAGCATTGCCTGAGAAGAAAGCTTCATTTGTATTTTGTATTGGCTACAAAATCATCTGTCCTCAGTCATTTCCCAGCAGTATCGATAGACCTAATCTAATAAAATAATAGTTAACATTCCCTCAACAGTCACTTTGTGCCAGTCAAAACCTTGCTAGTAATATTTCATCCTCACAATGCTGTAAAATTGTGTTGAAATTACCAATTTTCAGTAGAGAACTGAAACACAAGGGAAATTAGTTAACTTGCCAAGTATCACACAGGTAATTTATGACTGTGGCTCATCTGGTACAACATCCTAGAGGTGATTCTCACGGCATTTAGTGGATATTGACTGATAAGCTTAAATACCACGTATTTGTTAGCTGAGTATATTTATGTTAGATAGTTCACAGAAAATATATTTGATGCTTGCCTTCTTTCTGTTACTAGAGATAATTCTTACATAAAATCACTGCACCTTTTATTCTATCAAAATATTGTTACCACCTCTAAATGTCAAAAAAATCAAAAGCATAAAAAATAAAATAAAATCATTTGTAAGTTCAAACTAAGAGGCAATACCTAACAGAGCAATTATATATGTACATATGATAAATAATGCAGAGTATTGCAATTATAAGTCCATTTCAGTATTTATTTTAGACTTTATGCTAGACAGAGTATAAACTAAAGAAATACTAATACTTAAAAAGATAGAATCATAATACCCATGCTGTGTTACAGCACTATTTAACTTAACATTAAATTGTTTTTAATATTTATTTATATGAGAATTAGAGAAAAAGGAGAGACAGAAACAGACGCCTGCCCACTATGCAATAATCAAATGGCCAGAAACAGGGGCTGGGATCCTTGAACTCCATCCACATGAATGCAGGGGCCCAAAGACTGGGGACACATTCTGCTGCTTTCCTAGGAACACTATCAGGGAGCTGGATTGGAAAGGGAGCATCCAGAACTCAACTGGCACACATACAGGGCAATGACTTTACAAGCAGTGTCTTAGAAAACTGCCATATGGTACCTGTCCCAACAATACAGTTTCTGCAATAAGACTGGTGACTGAAGGTTTTCCCATAATGTACATACTAATTAGTTCACCCATTCTGCATTGATAACTTTTGAGTGTCACTGGGATAGTTTTTCATCAGTATGAGTTACAACATACAAACACATATACAGCTCTCTATATAATTCCTACATTTTAAGATAAATGTTGAAAGGAGTAGTAACTAAATTTTAATTTTTATATTTAATTTTAAAATTAACAAGTACTGTTTTCAAATCATGGTCAATGTAACAGTATCCATTGGCAAAAAATATTGCCAAAAGTTTGTTTTCACAAATCCTATATGATACTATTTGCCATCAGTGTTTTTCAAAATGTGCTTGCCATAAATGCTACATTATTTACATTTTCATTTATCTGTATATTAGTTACATTGTCATTTTAATACATTATTTTCTGTTTTTATCTTTACATGTGTTTTATTATTCACATTCTAGGAAAACTTTTGTGTTCTATTATAAATTATTAAATAGTGTAGCAATAATTCAAAACTTCTGTAACAGAATAACTATTATTAACTTTGCAACTGTACTCTATTATTTTTATTTGTTCCTTTAATTTTTCCTTTCAAATTAATATCATTCTCCAAGATTTTAACATAGCTCAATTTTGAATCATTTTGAATGTTGTTTCATGATACATACTTTTTCATGTTGTTTAATGATCTATATGTTAACATGTTACTTACTGTAATAAATACTATAAGCACAATTGTTCATATAATGTTTAATATATACACATTATTTATGTGCATATATTATATATAAAAGTTTTTATAATACTCTGTCCACAACTGCAGGTCTGGATCAAGCTACAGCAAGCACCAGGAACACAGTATTAGACGCCAGGGTGGTTTCTGGAACCTACATACTGTGTCATCACCAGGTGCTTCCAGGGTGTGTATTAGCCAGAAGTTGTATCAGAATCAAGCCAAGCCTCTAATCCAAGGGACATCCTTCTCATGTCATCAAAAGCCCACTTCATGATACATATCTTTAGCAAATTTTCTTTAAAATTTTCAGTCTAAATGTCTGCCATGTCATGAACAATTTTTACATATGATTGATCACTACAATTTTAAAAATATACACAATTTCCACTTACACTTATCTTTCAGAGTGATATAGATATGGAAATACTACTGCTTTTACTATATAGCTGAGGTTAGAATAAACCAGTGGGGGTAATTTCCATACCAGTAATCAACTCAATCAACATTAAATTGTAGCAAGTGCAATATATTTACTTTCTGGTTGGGATTACCTTTACATTCTGGTTGTCTTCCAGTCCAACTGCCATTGGCTAGGCATGTTCTTTCTTCTGAGCCGTGCAGGATATAACCAGTGTCACAAGCAAAACGCACAATACTTTTAGTTCTGAAATCACTCTCCTGTCTAGACCCATGGCCAGGAGTACCTGGGTCACCACATGTACCAGAAGCATCACCTGGAATACAGTATATTTCAAGTTAATACATTTCAATAAGGATTTATGAAGCTTAAAGTTTAGGTGAATTGTCTGGTAGGCATTTGTGTTTGTGTAACTTATATTTTAACATGAAGTAATAAGGAAAGCCTAAAGGAAAAACAAAATGGTCACACGGCACGGTGTCATTTCATGTCAGTGTTATTTGGAGACAATAAATGGGCTGAAGACATTTCATTATAATATTCCCAAAGCCTCGTTGACAACCAAGCTAATGAAAATTTATAACTGAAAACAATATGCACACAAATACTATGGATTTACAAAACTGAAATGGAAAAATAAGATTAATAGTCTACATTATTATTTCTAGAAATTTCATATTTACTATTTTGTTGTTAAATTAAAACTAGTGTGCTAGGATACATAATTCCTACAGTATGGTTCTTTCTATAGCATAAAATTTCTTCCCTTAATTTTCTCTAACAATGCCTATTAATAACCAAACATGAATGAATTCTTTCTTATATATGAAAAAGATTAATTATCAGCAACCAAAAAAATTAAATTCTAATTTCCAATAACAATTTGTTTTCATACCAAGCTAATAACTGCTTCCATGAATTTCTATTTCAGTGTTAAAGATTTACTCAATATGAACTCAATTCTTTTAATACTAGGATAATTTTTATCAGAATTGATAGAGCACTAATGTATGATGAAAAAATGAGCTGAATATATAAGCATTGAAAATGATCTCTATGTGCCTTTTGTTTAAAACCTGAATGTTTGAAACCCTGTATGCATATATACATATATTTATTTACACATGTGTGTTTACTCATTTTCTATAAAGTAGTACTAATAATCACACAAAATTTTAAACCAGAATTTCACTTTTAAATATTCCCATGCATTTTTATTAACTCTGCAGTAGTTTGTGTATTGTGTGTATGTAACTATATGTACAGCCAGTTAGCTGAGAGATAATACACTATGAGTTATTTTAAGGTAAACTTTCATTATCATGAAAATTAATTTTATGGTAACATTTAAAAATGGATTTAAAAGTGCCAGGAAGTGACTTTATATGCATTACCCATTAGTTACAATAAGATTCAGTGATGAATTTCTGTACACAACTTTCACATCTAAGGTAAAACATTGCAAAGCAAAAAACAACACAAAGCAACTCCTTAAACCACCAGCAAGATCTTTAAAGGGACAAGGTAATATAAAAAGTAAAAGATATGTAATTAAAAAGAGCAGACAGAAAATGTACAATATCTGGTTGGTGGGCGAAAATAAAACATATTGATTGTCGAGTCATCCTAGATCTAAAAGCAAAGTTTTTTCTTAACAAAAGCAGTAGCTTATATATCTCAGAAAAAAAATCAAACACTCTGTGAACAAATTATTTTAAAGTAACATAATAATTTATTCAAACAACTCTATTAATGTGAAACTCAAGATTTTGTATTGATTATTACTAATGAATGAATATGTAAATAATTTTCATAAAACTTGCCAGTTTAGCTTAATTAAAACATTTCAGACTTTATTTTCAAATCATGCCAAGAAGTAATCAACTGCTTAAGAGGCTAGACAGCTGAGCTCAGGAAGAAAATCATTAACATAGCATTGTCTGGCAAAACAATATTTGAGGTCTGCTAAAACAGAATAGGGCTTTAGAATGAACAACTCCACCATTTTAATGAGTCAAATCACTTCGATAGTATGCCATCTTCAAATCAAATAATGATTATGTTTATATATCACATTGTTCAAAACGTATTTTTGTAGTTTATCATCTACAAAATTTAGTGGTAATCTATACTCCAAATTTACATTAAGTTAGAAATATTCCTATAAATTTGTAAGCAATTTTCCAGTCTTACTAATAAACACAAAATAAAAAAACACTATGGTTTCCTTTTGTGGAAAGAGAAAGGCATATTTCATCTGCTAGCCTGCTGTCCAGAATCCTGCAATAGGCAGAATGTGGCCAGGCCAAAGCGGACGGCTGCAAACTCACTTTGGGCCTTTCACATGGGTGGCAGACACCCAAGCACATATTCATCACCTTCTGCATTTGAAAATACAGATAAGTAGGAAGACAGCATCAGAAGCAGATCCAGGGACCAAAATCTGGCAATCCAAAATGGGATGCAGGTGTCCTGCTGTGCCAAATAACCACCCCTCTTTGCAAATATTTAAAGGAAAACGTATTGTCTTATGCATTTGTTTTGTGTATATTTCTTGAAGTAATAACATCATGATTTCCCAGTGTATTGTCTGATTTCCCAAATATTACCTGAACAATGAGGTTGTGATCCACTCCAATGACCATTTAATTGGCATGTCCTTGATGACTGGCCTAAAAGGGAACGCTTTCCTGTGCAGGAATAGTGAACAGTAGACCCAAAAGTATACTTCTCGCCAGACAGGACTGCATTAGGAGGAACGCCAGGGTGTCCACAGTCAATCACTACAATACATAATTATTGAATATAAAATTTTTTTATATCTCCTATCGAACAACCTGCACCAAATGGCTTATGAAATTAGATACAATAAATCAGAAGTAAAAATTTTCCCTCAACATCTGAAGTCTACATAAATCAACTATTAAACTACATTTAAAAAATAAAGTGGAGTTTGCAGCTATAGGAGTTATTTTACCAACCCACTTAGACTTGGAGATGAGCATAACAGAAACATTGGAAAGCTAACATAAAAAATAATTAATTATAACAAATCTTATATAGTGTGAGAGGTGAGTGTGTATCCGTATTAATTTGCCTGAAGTGTGTTTACATCTTGAAGTGTGGATGTACAAGTTAGGGGGATAAGTGGTGTGAAATTACTAAATAATGACACACACATACATACAACACCAAAGCCATTTAATATTCAACATGAGGTACTAAATAAATTGAAAGGGACGGGATTTGAAAGTGAAACAGATTTATTATGGTTGAATCTGTAGTTGTTAGTATAGTAATAATGCATAGTCCAAATTCCTTCTACCTCAAATTGCTAATGAAAAATTATTCCGTGCAAAGATATTACTCAGTAGCTTGTAAACCAACATACATTAGTCATAATAAAAGCTGAATCAAACTGTAGGAAATGTCTTAGTATCACAAGGTAAATTGGGAATTTAATCTGTGCTCTATAAGCTGTACTGGAACATAATGAATACCATCTATCTCTAAGGTAACAAACATTATGTAGGGAGACATAAACTTAATAAAACATTTGAGTACTTAGTTCACTACAAAGCATATCTGAAGAGAATAAAAAGGTAGAAAGTATGTGAGAGTTAAAGAACCTAAGGCTTATGTATTTTAAAAACTTTTAATATTGAAATTACATAAGTTCAAGCAACTGAATTCTTTAAATAATTAGACTAATCTTTCAAAAGAAATAAATTTCAATAAGCAAACTATTTTGCAAGTTATTTACATATCTAAGATTTTATAGAAATAGCAAAAGTTTTTTATTAAATCACAAATTTTGACACAAAAGCCATAAAACTCACATCATTAATACAATGAAAATACTTCTAAATTCATAAAATCATAAAATAATTGTATAACTTGGCACAACCAAGCATTTATTGCACAAAACTTATTTATGAATGCTGTCTAGTATCCAGTTATATTTCCTATAATGATTAAGATTCACCAATTCTCAATTTGTCTTCATAAATTTTTTTTTAAAAATGTATGCTAAATTTATTTTTTACTATAGATATTATATACAATTCTGGTAAAATTAATTTTATTTATACCTTACAATTCCTAACATAACAAAGACACAACTATTGATTAGTTGCTGTTTTAAAACGTGACATTTCTTAATAATTATTGCATACATGAATATATGCACTTGTAAGTAAGAATAAGGTGTCAATACTAGGCTAGTAGGTTTTCAATAACATCAAATCATCAAGTATTCTGTAACTGATGGGTGCTTATATGGACTAATTCTGTCTTAGGCAAATTTGAAATGTTAGTGCAAAATTAAAGCCTCTTCTGGGATGGGGACAGCACGGAATTTTTAAAAAAAAAGCCTATTTTTTTATACACTTGTGATCAAATTTCAAGCATGATAAACAAATGTGTATAAGAAAAATGGCTTTCCAGGTCTGGCAGCGTGGCCTAGCAGCTAAAGTCCTCGCCTTGAACACACCGGGATCCCATATGGGCGCCGGTTCTAATCCCAGCAGCTCCACTTCCCATCCAGCTCCCTGCTTGTGGCCTGGGAAAGCAGTAGAGGACGGCCCAGAGCTTTGGGACCCTGCACCCACGTGGGAGACCTGGAAGAGGTTCCAGGTTCCTGGCTTCAGATCGGGGCAGCACCGGCCGTTGTGGTCACTTGAGGAGTGAATTATCAGACGGAAGCTCTTCCTCTCTGTCTCTCCTCTATGTATATCTGACTTTGTAATAAAAATAAATAAATATTTAAAAAAAAGAAAAAGAAAAATGGTTTCCAGCACATGACTTTGCAGGATAGAGGGATGCTCAATTTCAAAAAAAAAAAAAAAAAAGCTAATACAGTTTTTCTTAATATAAAGCTCTAGAAATTTTACGAAGACAGTAAACATCCATACTGCTTCATTGATCTTTTCTTAGGGAACAATTCACATTATCTACTTACTGATACATTCTGGTAAAGGTTTGTCCCATTGTCCATTCGGTTGACATATCAAAACTGAAGATCCAAATAAAAAATATCCAGGATTGCAATCGTAGAATACCACAGTGCCATAGGTGAAATTTCCATGTTCTATTTTACTTTCTCTTTTGGAATTGGCTGGAATTCCAGGATCAGAACAGTTGACCACTTAAGGAAGTGATAAAATGTGTAAGATTTGTTTGGAATAATATGCACAGCTTTTTAGAAACTCATAGACTCTATCTCAAAGGTAAATATAATCAAACAAACCAAGGATTCTAATACTAGATTAATTAATTGAAAATCTTGATAATGGATTAAAATTTGCATGATTGATTTGAAATAGGCAAAGTGTAAAATAGTTCTGGAAAATATTTTGAACAATAGCAGCTACATAAACATTAAGTTGGGCACACATTTAGAGAATGATACTTCTAATTACTGCTTACATCAATTAAAAACAGAAACTAGTACTTCAGTTGTATTTTATCAGAAATTATGAAGTATACACTATTTTCTGCATATTAGATATCACCATAGAATTATCTTTAACCTGTTTTAACAGAAAAAAAGCAAAGCTTTGATCCAGATTTTAAGATAATTCAGGCCTCAAACATGTTTTCTAAAGAAAAAAGTATGGAAAAATAAATGTGTATATCAAGTTATGTTGATTATAAAGCAAATTCTAAGCAAAAATTTTGTCAGTAACTGTTAATATACAATTATAACATAGGTACAGGGTTATAAACAAAGTAAGAAGAGATTAAATCTGCCAGTTAGCAGCATTCAAAAAGAAAAGTTAGAGAAAATGAAAAAAGATTTGCCATTCAGATGACATCAATACTTGGAGCTGCATCTTTTACTGACTGAAAACTTTGTACTGTTTTACCTAAGCTGTTTTGGTGTAATTCACACACGTTTTTTAAAACTGTGATTCAAAGTAGAATCCAGTTAGACATTTACCTTTGCACACAGGAGGAGGATGACTCCACTGTCTGTTGGCCTGGCACTGTGCTTTTGTTGGTCCTTGCATAAGATACCCAATATTGCAAGAGAATGTTACCACATCATTAAAGTTGAATCCATTACCACTTGTTCTTCCATAAATTGGACTGCCAGGGTGACCACAGCTAACAGCTAATAGCATTGGGATGGAGAGGACAAAACAAAACGGAAGAATATTTAGGTACTGTATATCACACATCAATCATATTTCATCTTTTCAAACAAAGTAAAAAGAAGAACACTTCATATGAAGATACATAGTGCTTTTATTAAGACAAAGGAAAACAGAATTACATAATCATCTAATAGAAATATTATCTCAGTAATTACTTAAAATCGGTAATTTTATGGAAGTGATGCACAGATATCTTATGGTACTTAATTTTCTCTCTACTTTGGTATCTTATCTAATGCTGAAATTCAAAGAAATTTAGGGAATGATTGAATTTCATCTCATACATTAGTACAGAAAGGAACAAAACCAACCCAATTTTCTTTCTACAGTTCAGTGTGAAATTTAAAATACTGGAGACTGTACACTTAATTTTGAAATAGCTTAAAAAGATTACCTATAGGGTCAACATTTATGGATAATATAAAGAAATATATAGACGCTTGTATTTGTGACTTGTTCTCGTAAAGTCACATACGAGTTTAATAGTTGGTTCTATTCTCTCACCACTGATACTTGAAAATGTAATGCAATTTTCTTTAGAAATATTGTTCTCAGACAAATTACTCTTATCACGTTATGATCCTAACAAATACATAGATCTGGCTTTACCCAAACATTATGCATTTATAAAAACTAATTTATTGTGCAGTCTCATATAATTAATCGGAGCAACTATAGTGTAATTCTTCGTAATTGGGCACAGCACAAATGTATAGTTATTTTGAATACTTTGTGAAATGACCCAGGTGCACTTGTTTTTCATCTTCACTGTAAATGTCAACTCACTCATTTGGAAATTTAGCTGTATTTTCTTCTTGTTTATAAATACTGACAACAAATTATACCTCAATGGCCAATTCTTATTTCCAGTATCCATCATTCCACAAGAAAAAAAATAGTGATATTATTTGTTATGCTGGAATAATAATGAAGGACAAAAAAATCTAGGATAGACACAAGTAGAATATTGTTCTCTTTAAATCATCAGACTGTGTGTGTTAAGAAAAATTATTTAAATTTGTACCTATTTGGTATACTGTCCTGTTATTTCAACAGAGTATTACACATGAAAATCTAGTAAGCTCCAGGTGCTTCAGAAATTCTTGACAGTGATGAAATTACAGGCGCAGATTAAATTAGCCATAAATTAACTGAAATATTTCCTGTGAAGATACACCAACATTTCTCTCTATTGCTTGTTAAAAATTTCTTTTCAATTGGATGTCAAAGTTACACAGAAGGAAGGCCAAACAGAGATCTTCCATCCAATGGTTCATGTGTAAGTAATGGTAATGGTCAAAGCTTGGCTGATCCAAGCCAAGCATCAGGAGCTTACTCCAAGTTTCTTAAATGGGTGCAAGAGCCCAAGGACTTAAAACATACCCTGCTGCTCCACAGGCCATAATCAAGGAGCTGGGTCAAAAGGAACTGGTGCTCATTTGGGATGCTGGCACTGCAGGGAGAGGATTAGCTTGTTGTGTCATGGTGCCAGCCAATATTACCATGAAGTATTCATCTGTATTAAATACTGGTAAAACTGAATTTGCCATTTTGTTTTTATACTATACAGATAATATACATCAATGTTTTCTTCCATTTCCCAAAGGAAGATGCAAAGATACAATGCAGCATGCATCTCTACTTCCAAATCAAAGGTGGAATCTGAATGAAACTAGTAAATATATCTTGATAATAGATTACTAGACTGTCTGCCATTGTCTGTACCCACAATGTCAGGACATTTAAATAGCCGGATACACTTAAACGATGGACTTATGACTGCTTCAACCAGTGTGTGTAGTAGGGGGGATGGATTTTAGGGAGGAGGTAAATGAAATCCCAGAGCCTAATGCAATCGTATTATAAACAAAATAAAAAATGAAATAAAAAAATGTTTGTTTTATGTATTTGCTTGTCTTGGAAAGACAGCTATACACAGAGGAGATCTGAAAGACCTCCAACTACTGTTTCACTCCCAAAGTAGCCACAATGGCCAGAGCTTTGCTAATGTGAGGCCAGGAACCAGGAACTTCTTCCAGGTCTCCCACACGGGTGCAGAGTCCCAAGGCTTTGGGTCATTGTCCATTTCTTTCCCAGGCCACAAGCAGGAAGCTGGAAGGGAAGTGGAACAGCCAGTACATGAAACACAACCCACATGGGATCCTGAGGATTTAGTCACAAGGCTACTAGTAGCTCTGGCTTCTCAGGGTTTTTGTTGTTTGTTTGTTTTGTTTTGTTTTGTTTTTTATGCATTATTGATTTATTCTCTCAAATGGCTGTAATGACCAGGTCTGGATAACATGGTTGCAGACACTTGAGTAATCTTCTGCAGCTCTCCCAGGCCAGTAGCAGGTAGCAACAGATCTGAACTGTTGACCATCTGGGATACTAATGACATAGGTGGGAGCATCCCTGCATCACCACAATGTTGGCCCTTGTGAATAATTTTATATGCTCTTTAACATACCTCACTTCAAAGGATATTGTGTAACAGTATAAAATGGATTGTTGCAATTTAGTTTATATGTTCATTTACCTATAATCATCTGTGTATGCTTAATAATGTATCCTCCCTAAGAAAAAAATTATTCATTGGTGAGCTCATGGAATCATATGTTGCTAACTTCTTTTGCCATGCTTACTTACGCACACAGGATGGGAGTTGACCAGACCAGTTGTGATCCTGCTGACAAATCCTTACTGAAGAACCAATCAATCGAAAACCAGGATTACACTGGTAGACAACTGTGTCTCTATACCCATAATTTTCTCCAATGACTTGACCATTCACAATGAATTCTGGAATTCCACAATGACCCGCTGAAATGAATCAAAAAGTAATAATGATTACATTGGAATTTGTTCTATGTTACCTTACATACATAAGCAACACTACTAAACATTGTTTTTTTAAAAGACTTATTTATTTGTATTGCAAAGCTAGATATACAGAGAGGAGGAGAGACAGAGAGAAAGATCTTCCATCTGATGATTCATTCCTCAAGCAGCCGCAATGGCTGGAGCTGAGCCAATCTGAAACCAGGAGCCAGGAGCTCTTCAGGGTCTCTTGAGTGGGTACAGGGTCCCAAGGCTTTTGGCCATCCTCGAGTGCTTTCCCAGGCCACAAGCAAGGGGTTGGATGGGAAGCAGGACTGCCAGGATTAGAACTGGTGTCCATATGGGATCCCGGCGCGTGCAAGGCGAGGACTTTAACCACTATGCTATCATGCTGGGCCCTAAACATTGTTTTCTAATTATTTATTTTTTATTGGAAAGGCAGATTCATAGAAAGGATGAGAGACAGAGAGAAAGATCTTTCATCTTGGTACACTCCTCAAGTGTCTGCAATTGCCAGAGCTGAGCAGATCCAAAGCCAGGAGCCAGGAGTAAGGAGAGGATTTAGCCACTAGACTTTCATTTTGGGCCCCATTACTAAACTTTTAATATTCACTTATCAGTAGGCCAAAAAAATTCAAGTGTAATTATACGACAAAAAATAACTTTAAGTTGTTTAGCAAAACACCATGGGAGGAGGACGAGGGCAGAGTGGGAAGTATCACTAGGCTCCAAAATCTGTGAACTATGTGAAACTGCTTCACTTGATGTAAATAAAATAACACAATAAAGTATAGTTAAAAATATCAATATTTAAAAATGAGAAAAGATAACACTTCTAATGACATTTGGATCTAGAAGAAATTATAAACTTTTTCAATGTGCATAAATATTAATCATATCACAATTTTGAAAAACACAAATCAAGAAGTGTTTAGTGAGATCATTAACTGTTTTATAAAAAAGGAAACTATCAGCATTCTAAACAAAAAAATCAACAAAATAAACAGGAAAAAACAAAACAAGCAAACAGAAGGAAATGTTTAAGGCAATAGAGCCATTAAATAAATAGAAAACAGAGGAAAAACAGAAAACATCAATAAAGTAAGACAAAAATTTTTTATTTCAAGATAACATCAAAATTATTCTAGCACAAAGGATTAGCAAGCTAATCCTAAAGCTGCAGCACCAGTATCCCACATGGACATGAGTTTCAGTCTTGGCTGCTCCACTTTGATTCTGCTCTCCAACCAAGGCTGGGAAAGCAGAAGAAGATGGCTCATGCCCTTGGACCTCTGCATCCATGAGAGAAATCAACTAGCCATTGTAGCCATTTTGGGGAATGAACCAGCAGATGGAAGAGCTTTCTCTATCTATCTATCTATCTATCTATCTATCTATCTATCTATCTATCTATCTTTTGGTTTTTCCTTTCTTTCTCTACAACTTTGCCTCTCAGATAAAAATAAGTAATTCTTTTAAAAAAAATAGCAACAAAATTGTTCAACTCCTAGGTACAATTATCAACACCAAAAATGGAGAACAAATATATCTCTAACAAGGAAGAATGAAGTGCTATCACCACCATGTCCACAGAGGGAAATTATAAAACTGACAACAGAATATTAACAGCCTATGTCAATGTATTTTAAAAGTGCATAAGAAAATTACAATTCCTAGAAAATTATAACTTACCAAAGCTAACACAGGATTAGAAAGAACATACAAATATTAATTCAGTTAAGCATTTGAACTTTTTTTTTAAAGAAGCCAATAAAAAATACATAGGAATAGATGTTATCACTGGTAAATCTCAATAATTTAGAAAGAAGAAAATATCAGTCTACACAAAATCTTGTAGAAAACAGCCAAAAGAAAAACGTTAATTCTCAAGATGTTTATGTACCAAACATAGAAACAACAACAACCATAAAAAACGTACATGTAAGAGAGAAATGTCCTTCATGGGTAGAGTTACAAAATACCCTACTGACATTTTAGAATATAATTCTAGTAACATATGTTAAAGATAATACAATGGGATTATCTGGGTTTTATTTGGGAATTAAAATGTGTAAGGTGGAAAGCTAATCACCATCATTTATCATATTGCTATCTAAAAAGGAATAACATCGATGTAAGTATTTGAGTAAATGCAGAGCAAATGTGATAATATTTAGTGTCCATTCAATACAGGAACAAACAAATAAATAGGGAAACTGACTTAATCTACTAAAACATCTTAACACAAATATCTTCTAGCTGATACTATCTGTCAATGAAATATTCAATGATCTTGACATATTGTGAAATAAAACAAGAATTTCTGCTTTTAGTAATTATCTTTAAACTTGTTCTTCACTCCTTTCCAGTGTAAAACATCAATAAGAAAGATGAAAATGGGCAGTTGTTTGGCATAGCTATGAGCATGCTACTTGGAACCCAAAGCAACCCATCCCATACTACTTTGACTGGGTTCAAATACTGGTTTTGCTTTCAATTTAAGCTTACTGTGAATGTACACTGTGGGAAATGCCAGATATTTGCTCAAGATATTTGCCATCCACGAAGGAGACCTGGATAGATTCTACACTCCGGACATGGCATAGCTCTCTCCAGTAGGAGGCACTCAGGAGTGAAGTCCCCTCGCTTCTTGCTTCCTTTCTTCCTCTCCACCTCCATCTAACTCTCTCATCCTGAGTGTGTATCTGTCTTCCAAATGCATAAAATAAATATAAAACCACATGATTATATCAAAAGAGTAAGCATTTGCTAAGTGTAGTTATTTTCATGAAGAAACAACTTTTTGGCAAACTGTGTATTGAAAGAACATTGCTCAACACTACATGATACATGACAAACTCATAGCCAGCATCACACTGAATGGAAATAATTGGAAACATTTTCACTAAAATCTGTGAACCAGACAATGATACCCACTTTCAGTGTTGATATAATATGGTTCTGTGAGTTTTAACTATAAGTATTAGACAAAAAAGAAAAACGAAAGGAAAGAAAAGGGATTCAAATTGGAAAGGAGGAATTCAAATGATCCCTGTGTGCACAGGGCACAACGTTATGTATTATATATAGAGAAACTAAGACTTCCCTAGAAGAATAATTGGCTCTTATAAATTATTTCAATAAAGTTGCAGGATATAAAATCAACATACAAAAATCAATAGGCTGAGAATGTTGTAAGGAAACATTCTGAGATATGCTATTGTTGCTTAGTTACACAGTGTACACATTTATTGAAGAGTTGTTGATTTTTATTGAAAAGTCAGATTTACAGAGAGAAGAGAGACAGAAAGATCTTCCTTCCATCTTGTGGTTCACTCCCTAAGTGGCCACAATGGCCAGAGTTGAGCCAATCTGAAACCAGGAGCCAGGAGCCTCTTCCAGCTCCCTCATGCATGTGCAGGCTCCCAGGCGTTGGGTCTTCTGGTACTGCTTTCTCAGGCCACAAGCAAGGAGCTGGAAGGGAAGTGGAGCAGCCAGGACATAAACCAACACCCATATCGGATCCCATTGCATACAATGCTAGGACTTCAGCCACTAGGCTGCTGCGCTGGATGCAGGTGTACACATTTTAAAAATCTATTTTTATAATGGTTTGGCTACACAGAAGTGCATGTTTTTCAAAGCACATTACAATACAGCATTTATCACATAGGTATTTCACTGTATTTATATTTTTAAAATATATGTAATAAGAGGAAACAATTTATGTAATAAGCGGAAATAAGCACTATAAAAATGCTAAACTCTCGCTAATGATAATCATGATAAAATGCTTAGTAATGAATTATACTGATTGCTGCAATTTCCAAATGGATAAATATGAAATAATGGATTGATGTAAGCTTGCAACGAAGGAGAGATTTGTGGTAAGCAAATACAAATAACCAGGTTTCAGGCTTATGAGTGTTACTTGTTAATTCTTTTTATTAGAACTCTAATAATAAATGTCTGGGATATGGGAGTAAAGTATTATATGTAGAGAAATACTCATAAGTATATTCTAATGAACATATTAGGCCACAAATGTGTAGAGTTATATGAGCAAGTTGAGAAGAATGATCACATGTGTATGATTTTTTCCAACACAAAATTCTAGGATTTACTTGTTTTACAATTACACTTTTCTCCAAACATCTTCTTTTTAAAATGATGTTAGAGGTCACCACTGTAGTTTCCATATTTTATTCATAGTATAAGAGGAAATATTTTTCTCATAAGTATCCCTGTTATGGCATGTATCCTCAATGAATGAAATCAATGTTCGTAACAGGTGAGCAAAACCACATGTCACATACAATTTTTAATAAATAACATCTAATGTGTATTAATAGTTTATTGGCATATATATCCATGAAAGATATTATTTTACTTTAATTTGCATTAAATGCAGATTTTAATATTATAGACATTTGTAACTGAAATCAGCAAAATCAATCATTTAAGAACTTTATATTAATATATTAAATTTAATTATGTAATCACATTTTAATACATAATGATTTGACTTCTGTGCTATTTTTATGCAATCATCCAATAAATGTTTAAATAACTGTGCCTTATTTACAAAAGGCATTACTAGATTTCCAATATCTATTAGCAAATATGCCTAGGTAAGTAACAGTTATGAAATACGTACTATCATGAATATTTTTATACTTAAATACGTCTAAGTTGATATAAAGTACTCACCTTTGCTTATGTATCATTTTCTTATCAGTGACTTTGTGGACACAATTTACTCTACACATTTTTTAATATCCCACTCAGAAAAATTACCAGGTTTTAAATAAGTTAACCAAGATAACAAACCTTTTTCCCAACAGACAAGTGATTGAGCAGTATTCATTATTACCTAATTCAATATGTGCTGTCACATATGTGAATTATTTTAGAGAAAAATAGATCATATATTCTTTTAAACTAAAGAAATTGCTGATACATTTGAAATAAGAAGTTAATTAAAAAACTCACTATTCTTTTCATCATAAAAGAAGAAAGGTAAAAACAATAAGCAAGTTCAATTTCTTTTGTTAATGAATTCAGAGAAACCTAAGAAAAAAAAATATTTGCCTAAAATCACGCTCAAAGTTAGGTTTCAAAAGATTTAATAGAATATTATTTAACATGTCAAAACCCTATGAAATAGAAATGAAGAGAGACATAGATGTAGTTATTACTTTTATTCTTCAATTATTACCTTATGCAAATGGGTGAAAGCAAAATTTGACTAGAGATTACAATGCATTGACTGCTACAGTGATTAATCCAAACAAGTATGGAGACATATAATTTTCAGTAACTTGTTTTCATCTTTTTTATTTTCACCATGACTGGAAGCGAATGTTGTCCTCAATGACATAAGATTCTCAGAGGAAACACTAATTGATTAAGAGTTATCTGTTTTAAATTTTCTATCATGAGCCATTTTTAAGATTAAGAATTTTTTCCATTTTTTTTGCATCCTTATAAAATTACTTTAATTACCATCTCAAATTGGGAAAAAAGATTGGGGGGAGGGGAGGGGAGGAAGAAGAACAGGGAATAAAATGAACTTAACATCTGTACCTAAGCATCTGGTTTCAGATCCACTCCAGAGGCCCGAGGCAAGGCATTCCCGTACAGCTGAGCCCACAAGCATGAATCCCGAATCACAGGTAAAGATAGCTGTAGAGCCATACGAAGTCTGAGTTCCAATCTTATTTCCATTTGGAGGTGTAGGGAGCTCCCCACAGGAAATGACTTAAAGATAATAAATAAGTTTTTAAAAAACCCTTAAAAACATACTCAAAATCATTTAAAACAAAGCCATGCTTTTTCATATTAGGGTTTCCCATGATCTGATGTATTTAGAATTGAAATGTTTGTAATTTGTTTAAATGAGTGTGAAACTACAGAGGAAAGCTCAGTTTTGAAATTAATCTTCTCTATGGGACAAATAAGTTGGGAGGAGGGAATTTGGGGAGGGGGTAGGAGAAATCCCAGAGACTATGGAATTGTACCATAAAATTAAAAAAAAAAATAGAAGGGAAATTATAATTTACAGATTCTTTTGAAATTTGTATAGGCATTCCACTAAATAAATAAAATCATACTTGCCTCTTGCTTTAAAAAAATTAATCCTCTATGCATTACATTCTTCTAACTGGGCCCGGTGCCGTGGCCTAACTGCTAAATCCCTCGCCTTGAATGCACCGGGATCCCATATGGGCGCTGGTTCTAATCCCGGCAGCTCCACTTCCCATCCAGCTCCCTGCTTGTGGCCTGGGAAAGCAGTTGAGGACGGCCCAGAGCTTTGGGACCCTGCACCCACGTGGGAGACCTGGAAGAGGTTCCAGGTTCCTGGCTTCGGATCGGCGCAGCACCGGCCGTTGCGGCTCACTTGGGGAGTGAATTATCGTACGGAAGCTCTTCCTTTCTGTCTCTCCTCTCTGTATATCTGACTTTGTAATAAAAAATTAATAAATCTTTAAAAAATTAATAAAATCTTCTAACTAATTATGACATGACATAAGACAGTGTTGTTTGATTTTTTTTTTTCTTGGCTTAACTAGTATTGATGAGAGAAAAACCACAAACTTAAAGAGAAGATAATTTGTTAAAAACATTTCTCTAATTATGAAATTTAGTTGGGTAAGCCATTGACTTAAATAAACCATGGTTTGCTCCAATCTAAACAAGACTAAGATAGTAAATGCCATTATTATTATTTTTTTAATCAAGGACTCAGGAAAGAGTTTTCAATGATTAATATTTGATTTTTACAAGATTCATTAGTTGTAATTATTTTTCATATATCTATAGATTTAAAATTAGCAAACTTGCTAGACTGCTTATGACTCCTCCATATTTGAAAGGTGTAAGTAAAGGTCATTCTAGGATAAAATAGTGATAGATAATGCTTTATCAGTGCTGCTATGTCCGGGGGCCCTAACATTGCTGATTTCATTTATATAATTCTCAAAACAAATCTCTGAGGTCAGTGTATCAGTATTTAAATGGTTTATACTGAAATATAGGCATTCAGAGTTTAATAATTTACATTAGTCTAAGTATTCTATAAAGTCATAAATGAAGATTTAAATCCAATTTTCGAATTCCAAAGTCCAGTAGCACTATTATTAGTCCACTAACACTATTATTATTTAAATGCAATTTTCTAACTCCAGAGTCCACTATTTAATCATTAGTATATGATAGAGATTCCAGTTGTGACTTCTATCACTAACCTTTAAACAGCTGTTAGATAGAAAATGTAATTTTCACCAAATTCAAAATGTCCTGGTCATTTTGAGATAGCTTGAAAATAATCATTGGTAGCTGCTGTTGTTCTTGCCAACTGCTAATCGTATTGATAATTTTACTATATTCATTATTTTACTTTCAAATATATTTGAAGGACCAGAAAAATAATATTCTCTGGACTTTTTCAATGATTTGCAATTCTTTAGTTCATTGTCATTTCAACATTTTTACTTATAGGCAGTAACTTAATTTTATACAGCAATTAAATCTTCTACACAATAGGGAATCAAGCACAAAGAATTCAGATACTTTGAATGCCCAATTGACTGTTACTGAAGTAGATAATTTTCCTGCTACTGCTTTGAAACATCCCTATCCTTTGTGCATTTTTAATGAAGTTACACTGGAAGAACAGTCTGCAGGCTGAAGAAGATCCAGGCAGAAATCTCAAAGAGTAAGGCAAACATATACAAATGCCACATTTGTGCAGCGGCAACTAAAATTTATTACTGTTTTTAAGATTTTCATTCATTGAAATGATTATAAAACATAACAGTCAAATGTTCATCTTGACATATATTAAGAAAACCATATTCTTATATAGATATATATGTGACAATCTTCATGCAAAATACATTAAATCTATAGGTAAATATATATATATATACACACATTTGCATAGATATGTATGTATATATTCTCACAGATGACTTGCATAATGGAGACTAGCATTCCAAAAGTGAAGATATGTTGTAGTATGCATCTTTATTCCAGAATAAAAGGAGGACTCCCAATAAAACTGTTAAATATATCTTGACAATTGGATACTGGACTTTTTACCATTGTATATACCTATAATGCCATGAAACAGTTAAAAAGAAAAAAGTTGGACCCGTGACTTTTGCTAAATAACATCCAAATAGCTAATGTTCCTTTAGTCTGTTTATATCAGACACTGCAATTTACTATCTAGTAATATACAGAAATAAAATTAGCTATTTGTTTAATTTGATTTTATAATATTTACTGATTTTTCAGTCTTGTTCTAGGTGTATTTCAGACATGTCATTGCATGAAATCTTTAAAACAAGTGTGAGTTAAGTGCTGTTACAGTTTTCTATTTTTTTTAACATTGATTTTATTTTTATTGGAAAATCAGATATACAGAGAGGAGGAGAGACAGAGATGAATATTCTCTGTCCATTGATTCACTTCCCAAGTGGCGACAATGCCCAGTGCTGAACCAATCTGAAGTCAGGGGCCAGGGGCCAGGAGCCTCTTCTAGGTCTCCCACTCAGGTGCAGGGTCACAATGTTTTGGGCCATCCTCGATTGTTTTCCCAGGCCACAAACAGAAAGCTGGTTGGGAAGTGGGATTTCTGGGATTAGAACCCGCACCCATATGGGATCCTGGTGTGTGCAAGGCGACTTTAGCTGCTAGGCTACCATGCTGTGCCCAGTTCTCTATTTTTTTAATTGAAATCAGAATAAAAGTATCACAGATCACAGTGATTAAAAGCCACAATTGTAGTCAACTATTTGGGATAAATACCTTTTTTATTTCATTTATAGGGTCTGTGACTTATGAGAACCAGTTTTTTTTAACAAAAATATGTTTAATAAATAGTGTCTAAAAGCACTACCCAATAAGGACTAAGTACACAATAAACATTGCTTAGTTGTTGGAGTAAATTAAAGATGTTGAACCGAACGTAAGACTTCTGGATCTGAAGTCCACTTCTTAGATTTTTTTCCCTACAAATATTTCCTGAGGAAATGTATTTGGAAAATTTTAAGCTACAATGAGAATAACTACATTCGTAACATTATCTCATTATCACTCTAGTGTGCTTGAGAAAAAAAAAGTTCAAGCTCATGAAATAAGTGTAACACAGTTGTACTTACTCTGGCAATATGGTCTTTCATTTCTCCAACTCCAGGTACCATTTGGAAGACATTCAATAGAAGCAGGACCTAATCCATGATAACCAGGGTCACAGCTGAAAACTACTTTGGTTTTGTATTCATAATGAGAGCCATTCACAATTCTCCATCTCCCGTGTTCCAAGATAAAGGAATTAATGCTTGGACATGTAACAACTACAGAAAACAAGGATATAAATGCTCATAAGTCAAGTAAATCTTTTCTCTTAACTCTACTTCATGTCAACACCATCCTTTGTATCTCTACTGACTTCACTATTGTGCCATGGCTTGTAGAATTCATTCTTTACTTCTTGTTAACATTTTCTTCTGCCCCAACTTACCAGTAACTGAGAATTACTTGAATGTGTTCTGAGTATTCATACAAAATATCCTACCTATCTAGACCTGCAATTACCACCATAATCCATATACACATATTTATTTAGATGTGTTAGAAGAGCTTCAAGAGAATTGCCTTTTAGGCAAGAGCTTTGCTAAAACTTTGGCCAATTCAAAAGTTTCCCAGGTAAGTAAAAGCATTATAAAGAGCTATGCTAAAATTGCATACAATTCATCAATCATCATTTTAAATAAAATCCCAATGAACTTGATACATTCATGCTAATAGAAAGAAATAATTGAAACATACAAAAATCAAGAGCCCTATTTAAAGTAACATTTTCTATTTATTTTGCTATTGCTTTATTATAAATTTTAACAATCTGTGATATTAGTTGCTTAAAATAGCAATAACAGCTACTGCAAATACTTTAAGTGGAAATAACCAAAGAATACTGACAGAGGTGAAAAAATAAGGACAATTATAGCAATGCCATTTATTCTTACAAAAGTCAGAGCTGATAGCCAACAACAGAAACATATTAAATATCTATCAATTAATGAATGGATAAGAAAAATGGTACATATGTATAAAAGATACCATTAGGCCAGAAAGAAAATAAATCTTGTCGCTTGCAACAATATATATGGAACTTAAAATCATTATGTTCTCTAAAATAAGTCAGAAATAGACAAAGTCTGCATATTACTCATATACAGAATCTTAAAAGAGTTGATCTTATAATGATGCTGGTTTCCAATAGCTGGAGAATGAAAGTGGTGGAGGGATCAAGTAAATAGGTAGATTAGAGAACAGTAGCTTAATATTAAATTTAGAACAATATTCTTTGGTTGCTTTGTACAGAAGACTAACTACAGGTGACAATAATGTGTGGTTATTGTTTGCTCACAAATGTTCAATGTTTGCACTATACAGAAAGAAGAAGTGAGAATATAGCCATGTTTACAACTTTGTGAACAATATAAAATACATACTTGTATCAAAATATCATGAACTAGTAGCTCATGAATATTTATAATTTTGATGTATCAGTTAACAATGCATAGGTTAATGCATTAAAATATAATTTTATTAACACAAAGCAAAAAATTCCATCTGTTAAAAATTTCCAAAGGTTCTATACTGAAAACATATAATAGATTTTTACAAAATAAACAGCATATTTTATTTAAATGGAAAACACATTCACCTATTTTACTGCCCTCATATATATTTTATCTTACTAAAGGTTTAAGATATAGCAATATATAACATTCCAAATTATATAAAAATAGAAACATAATTGACAAAAATTCCTTTGCACACATACCGACACAACGGGGGGTTTTGTTGTGATTGCTCCATGTTCCGTCAGATTGGCATACAGCAGTAGTAAGCTCCTTAGATGACAATCTATAGCCATCATTACAAAAATAGGTAACTCTAGTTCCTACTAAGTAGTCTGTTGTGAGTATTCCTCCATTTGTTGGAGCTTTAGGAATTCCACAGGAAATTGCTAGAATAAAGACATGCACAGAAAATGCTTTTTATTAAATGAGTTTGCTTACTGCAAAGTATGGGAAACTAAGGTTTAGTCAACTGCTCTGGACAATTTCAGAATTTACAAAAGCAAGCATTTCTGAAACAAAGTTTGAATAAATTATTCCAAACTCCTACTAAACAAGTGCTTGGATCAGTGAGTTCATAGGTTGTCAATGCTTAATTGTATGTTTCATACTCAGTTTCCTATCATCACATGCCATTGCTGTCGGCATTCATACACGTTACATGAGATCACGAGTTAGGCAACACAGTGTTTCCTGCGTTAATTTACGATAACATTACTTCATAGCAATTTTGGTAACTTTAATAAATGATAATAAAGGAAATAAAAAAGGATTAGAAACCAATATTCTTGTGCTAAGAAACAACAAATACTGTATTTATTTGGAAGTTGGCTATTTTTTATTTTGTGTAAAATATGTTGGCTCAAGTGGTATCCATAGCATGTTGTGTCCATTGGACAATCCAAATAAATATCACAAAACTGTCTTAAAACCTAGTTAGCGTCTTCCTGAATTTAACTGCAGCGTCTTAGAAGTCCAGGTTTTTGTTATGAAGAAAATATGTAAGACTGATCTTTGTCATATTTGTCCTATAAACATGCAATTCAATTTCCACAAACAAAATATACAATCTTTCAAGTAACTTGTTTGACATGAGACTAAAAGCAACATCTTTATACTGTATGCATTATGAACTTTATATATAACTTTAAATTTTGCAAAATATATGTGTATATATACATAATTCTCAACGAGTTCACGCATATTTTTTCATTAAGATGATTAAATATTTGAGTGCTATATCAGAAACAATGGGAGCTATTATCATATAAAGCTTATAAAGTTGCCTTGAATTTTGAAATAGAACTGGCCTAATAATTTGCATAGGAAGAATTCAAAACTTGTATTTTATCATAGAAAAAAAGAAATAACAGAAGGATACAGATATAAACTAAGTGCTACGTGATGTTTTAATCAGCAATGTCCTCTTTTATTCCATTTCTCTTCTAACGCCTATTTACGTGTTTAAATTATTCCATGTGAATTGAATGTGAATTACAAAATCTTTGTAAAATTATATGAAATTTTAAAACTGCATGACAAAATGCATGCTCCTCAATAGTTTGATCTTTTGTAATCTGGCAACCTACAAATTAGAGACAGAAAACCAATAAAAAATTACATAAGAGGGTCTGGTGGCGTGGCCTAGAGGCTAAAGTCCTCGCCTTGAAAGCCCCGGGATCCCATATGGGCGCCGGTTCTAATCCCGGCAGCTCCACTTCCCATCCAGCTCCCTGCTTGTAGCCTGGGAAAGCAGTCGAGGACGGCCCAATGCTTTGGGACCCTGCACCCGCGTGGGAGACCCGGAAGAGGTTCCAGGTTCCCGGCATCGGATTGGCGCAGCACCGGCCCGTTGCGGCTCACTTGGGGAGTGAGTCATCGGATGGAAGATCTTCCTCTCTGTCTCCCCTCCTCTCTGTATATCCGGCTTTCCAATAACAATAAAATCTTTAAAAAAAAATTACATAAGAGATCTCATGTAATTGTGTAGTTATCCCTGCTTTTTAATGATAAATCCACCAGGTAATGGCTCCTGATATCTGTAAAATTAACAATTATATTTTCACTCAGGATCTATAAATGCAGCAAAGCCATGTTTCCACTAGGCCACCACCCAAGAAAATGTATTTACTGACTTAAAACATTTGTGTACTGTTGCGGTGTAGATTGAACCTGAATCAAATTTTTAGAATAAGTAAATATCATTAAATAATGAAAGTTGTCATACATGTATAGTAGAATATGGTTTTATTCTACATCTAAAAAAAGAAAGCATTTTAAAATTATAGAACAGCGACTATGCTTGTGATTGTTTACAATTCAACTCCTCAGCTGAAAGGCAAAAGTAAAACAAGTACAGTTTTGAAGAATAATCTTCACTGAGTGAGTGTTAAAGAGGCTTTTCTATAGCAAACAGCTTAAAGGTAAAGCAGAGACCATAGTGTGATTGCTTCTGTCTAACATCATACAATACTCAGTTGCAAAATTAGATGGGGATGGTTCAACTCTTGAGGAGGAGGAATCAATATAATGGCCTTGGTGTATAGAACTAAAACACCTGATCCAAACAGAGAGAGCTGACTAAATTTTCTACCTATAAGGTGCTCACATTGTACAACTACTGTTATAGTAAATGCATGTGAGGATATATGGAGACCACAGAGGCGAGGAAACTGAAAATGACTAGAGAAGGTAAGTATTTTTGATAAAATCATGCTTCCTAATAACAAAGTACAAATTCATTTTAAATTGATGATGTCCAAACAGATCATATCCTACTAAAATTTTAATACAATACTTTTAAGTTAATGAAAATATAAATATTATGAATATGTTGGAATTGTGAACATTTTATAATTTTAATAAGCCAAATATATTCCTTATAAAATGTGTTTCACTTTATTCATATCAATAGGAAAGCATTTATTTTGGGTAATTATATATTGTAGAAACAGACAGAGTCAGAAAATGAGTTCAGATACATAAAACTCACATTGCTAGTTCATTTCCAAAAAGCCCCAACACAAGACCAGGGAGATCCTGAAGATCATGAACTCTACCAATTCTCCCATAGCAATGAAAGGATCCAATTACTTGATTAATCACCAATGCTGACTAATGTCAGTGTTGACAGGGAGCTGGAGTCAGGAACTAGATCTAGGGGTTGAACCCATAGACTCCATGAGTCCCAGATGTGTTAACTGTCCTCTGAATCTCCAAGGTAAATGCATGCACTGGGAATTTTTTTTTCAGCAAGAACTATCAGAACATTACTGTCTGTGAATGTAATTCTGTGTAATTAAGACTCAGAAGCGATTTTTCACAAAAAAATTAAAAATTCTGGATGTTTGTGTGATATTTTGAATTAATTATTCTCATTAGAGTTGAAAGGGTATACTAGGTATGTGTCCTTCTGTATCTGCACAATTTTTATATAAGTGAAATACAAAAGTACACATTTCTTAAATTTGTTGCTGTGAGAGCAGAGTTTTGTATTCTGTGTGCATGCAATGTCCTTGTACGTGCTTCTGATGTTTACTCAATGCAGAATGCACACTTCTTGGTAATTTCCTAACAACAAAATGTCTGGAATGGTACAGAACTCCATAGCATGCTTCTTCAAATTATTAAAATTCTTTTTTTTTTTAATTTTAGTGATTGCCTCCTCCTCCCCTCCCTAAAAATGGAAGTCAATGGCATAAAATTTCAATTAAATAATTAAACTTTTTTTTTTGAAAAGATACTTTACCTTGACAGGCAGGGACGGGAGCATCCCATGCATGATACCCATAGGAAGACTTTCTGCACACAGCACTGCTTTTCCCAACAAGTCGGAAGCCCCGATCACAGGCCCAGCGGACCACACTGTTCAGCTGCCCACCTGTCTGACTAATAATGTATCCATGAGGTGGGGATTCTGGCGTGCTGCAATAGAAAGCTTTAAAGAAATGATAAATCACTGTTTATCTGGTGAATCCGGTATTATTACCCTCATTGTAAATAAGTATACATTAAGTCTTAGTAGCTAAAACTTGATCAATGTTCATTTATCTGAATTTTAGTTTCCTTGAATGTCATATTGCTTCTGATAACTTCGGAAACAAACATTCTAGGTTGTCTTCTATTTATTATTGTCAACTAAGAAAGCTGTCTTCTGAAGTGAAATACTTTTTCCTAATATCTTGGAGGTTCAAATGCCCCACAGATATTTTACTGAATTTTGGAAATTAAATTCCCTGTCATTTGAAGGGTCTAAATGCCATATCTTGAAGCAATATTTTATAGAATGTTATTTATATGTCACTTTGAAGTTATTTCCAGACACCTATGTCATTAGGTCGTGCATTTCACTTTGGTTGATATCTAAAATAAGCCCCCATATTCTGTAATCCTCTTTATGCATCTAGGAAAGTTTCTAGCCTGTCAATAAAATATGAAAATAAAAATGGGCATTAAAACAAAGTTTCTTAATTCACCCAGGAAAGTTCCAATTGCGTTTTGAAATTTTAGTGTATTTATATGAGAAAAAAGAGATTTGAGGGATGAATACTAAGAAATGTACTGAACTTAGAATATATATGTCTCAGTTTGCTGTTTATGAAAAATACATATTTAATATCTTTGGAGAGTTAAAATGGTGACATAATATTTCTATTCAACTTTGTGAATTTCAAAATGATAAAAATTGATGTCTAATAGTAAATCTAATGCTTACAATCATTTAATTTGAAAAGCTTTCATTATTTATGATCATTAAAATATAATGTTTGACTAATAAACAGATGATTACATTATTGAAATGGCAGAACATAATTTAAATCTGAAAACTTTATGACAAAGATACATTTTAATTTTTTAACATTTTATATGTAATACTTTTAAACTTTAGGACAAAAAATATATATGTCTAATATGCTTTCATACATGTTAATTCTAACATATAAATAATCAATTGTCAACAAATTAAAATGAAATTATCAGCTCATAGTCTTAACATCAAACCAGATAAAATTATTTAATTTGTTTATGCTGTTTATATGTGTAAATATACATAAATGATGAAATTTGAGTTTATATTTAAAACAGAATTCAAATTTAATTTATCTGTGCTCAGAATTGTGTCAAAGTTGTTTCTAAAATATTTAAAATGTCATTTTAATTTCCACTAATTAATGTCGTGCACTGTAAAAAGAGAGGGCAATTGCTTTGAAGCAGTCTTCCACTGAACTCTACGTAGGGCCTCTGATATTACTTATGATGGCAATAAAGTGGAATCTAACCTATCACATAATAAAAACATGCTTGCATACACATATACAACATTGGCTCACTGTGGGCTCTCATTGGCTCACTGTGGGTAGATCTTATGTACAGGAAGGTATAAAGACAATGCTGTATCACATAGTTATTAAAAAGAATTTTCAGCTCATATCTTTCTAAATATTACTCAATAAATTGCTGTAATGGTAACTACTCAAAATAGATGGCTTTAAAATGATGGTCATCTTTTCAAATATTTCAGATATATTAGCATGTATCATAATAAATGAATCATAACTCAAATATTTATAGCATCACATCCTTTTCTTTTGTTTAAACATTTCATTCCAAATAATAATTGATTTACACCAAGTGATACATGTCTGAGAAACATTATTGAGATTTTCTCAGGGCTCAAGGGAAGTAAAGTTAGTAAAAACATGCATTAAAAATTTCAGATTCACATAACTGTGTGAGCTATAAAAGCATAAAGTGATTCCTATTTTTAGAAAATGACTTAGATGAGATTATTATAACAATATAAAAACTGAGGCATAGTTATTAATTTTTCAAAAAGTATCAATGGAGGACCTGTGACTCTAATGTATGTCTAATTGAATAGTATTTATGTGCATTATTTACAACGATACTGAAGATGCGGGTGAGATTTGTTCAGAAATGGCAGGAATCATATACCTATATATCTTATCCGGAATCCTTTTTTGTTATTGCCATGATCTGCTGACCATTGAAGAAATACTTCATGACCATTGCTTGTTATATTAAAAGCAGATGAATAATCTCCACTAAGGGAAACAAGTACTGGGCTTTGAATATTTGGTCCTTCAGGAAGAAAACAGTAACATTTAGACATAGTATAATAACCATGTTGTCATTTATCCTTACTAATTTACATCATTGAGCGATATTAAACATAGTCGACATTCTCCACAACCAATTCATATCATGCACAATAACTAAAAACAAAATACAAAGTTTATCTTTTAATAATTTAATTATATAGCTATATTATACACAATTTGTACAATAGCCAAGCTACCCAATATTATTCTATAATACAAAGACAAATTTAAGAGTGAAATCTCCAAAAACAGCCATAAAATAAAATCAGGTAAGTAGTTATTTATATATACCAAAGAAGATGAGCAGGTGTGATTTGAGCATTGAGAATGAACTAATGAATATCTGGTAAATATAACCCATGGTTACCATCATACACCTGAAGAACATCAAACTCCTTTTCTGTCTGGAAGAATTCTACAAACATGCTGATATTATAACCCTTTTCCACGGATATGCTCCATGCACACATCTGAAGATTTGGGTAACTATCAGGATATCCAGGGCTCAATATGACTCCTGTAGAATCTAGTCGCAATTCATTGGCAGGGCAGAGCACTGTGAATGAAAGATAATAAGAAATACAGTGCTTGACTGTAAATAAAAACTACATTTTAAATTCTAGGTACTCTGTCTTCACTTCCAATAACAATAAGGAATATGGTATCTTGAATTAGGGGTTAGGTGAGACAACTTATGCTTACAATTGGAAAAACAGGAATAATAGAAAAGTGTAGGTATTGATTCCTTTTTTTATTACATGGAAAATGTACTACCTTTCCAGGCAATAAATTGAGAGACTACAAAGCATCTTTCCTTCTACTTCTTCACATTCTTTCCCACCTGTCCTCATGTGTCATACTGCTACTTCTGCCCCTTTTATTTATTGTTAAGATCTTTTATTTTTATTTGAAAGACAAAGTTACAGAGAAAAGGGGAGTGAGGGAGAAACAGAGTGAGCTTACAACCACTAGTTACTCAACAACAGAGCTGAGCAGAGCTAAGTTTATCCAAAGTCAGAAGCCACAACTGTCTTCTCAGTCTACCACGTGGTTGCAGGGGCACAGGGACTTGAGTCATTCTCAACTGTTTTCCCAGGGCATGCGAAAGAAGTTGCATTGGAAAAGCAGCAGCAGGACATGAACTGGAACCCCTATGGGATACTTGTACCACAGATAGAGGCTGAGCTTACTGTGGCCCGGTTTTGGTTTCACGTTATTTTTCTTGAGTCTTGAAAAATTCTGTTCTCTCAAGCTGTGAGACCTTAAATGAAACTTAGAGTATCTATTTCAGACAAATCCATCTTTGATCTAAGGGTTTTGGTTAACTTATGAGAATATGTAAGAATTCTGTGTTATAAGCTATCTTGCAATTTTCTATGCTATCTCTAGTCCATAAAATAGTGTCCAATCACAGAAAAGGAGGTTCTATTTTTTTTAAGAATCATGCGTTACCTTGACCATCTTCATTGTATCTGTTGTTTTTAATTTCATTATTTTCTGTATTTAGATATGATATATATATATATATATATATATATATATATATAATATTCTTCCTACCTTCTTTGTGCATATTCTTAATTTGGACATTTTGTTCAGTGATGATTGGCTGTTCGTATTATTAGGAACATTTATGGCATCCAGCACAATGGGTCAATGACTAAATCCTCACCTTTTGAGCCTTAGGATCCCATATGGGCTCCAGTTCATTTCCCACCTGCTCCACTTCCCATTCAGTCCCCAAACCCTCAGGATCCTGAACCCACATGGGATACCCGGAAGAAGCTCCTGGTTCCTGGCTTTGCATCAGTTCAGCTTGGGCCATTGAGGCCATTTGGGGAGTGAACAAGCGGTTGGAAGATCTTTCTGTCTGTCTCTGCTACTCTCTGTGTCTCCTTTTCCAATGAGAATCAAGAAATATATAAAAAAGAAATATATCATTTCTCATTCCTGATTCAGACTTAAAGAAACACTTATCTGGGATTAGACAGCACTGTATATCCATACAATTATAGTATCACATCAAGAAGAATCTCCATAAAGTGTTTGTTCAAACGAGAGTCAAAGATGTTTAAAATTAAAATTATGCAATAAAATAATGAACATAACACATCTGGGTCCTATAAGTTATAACACTATTACATATTAAAGTTTCACATCTATATGAAATAGGTTTTTCTCAATTTGTCAATGCTGTAACATTAGAAGCAGGAGGAATGGTACCTTGACAAACTGGAGGCGCTCCATCCATCTGCAGTCTCTCTCCCAACCTGCACGTCAGGATTGCATTACCAACCAATGTGAATCCTGGAAGACACTGATACCTAATTATATCACCTATTAAAAAATATACACAGAGAGAAGTAGATAAACAATAAGAGTACAGATAAAACTGAATATTCATTAATTCATTTTTATTTGTATGGTCTTATAAACATAAAGATAACAAATTTCATGTAATATTAGATACATTTCTACAAAGATAATCTTATGTCCCCTCGTGTTTACCCAATCAGCATCTCTTCTCTATGTTTCCCCTTCAATTTTAGCAATATTTTTATGTCGTATGTAGTTTTAACAGCATAATGATTATTTCCACCATATCTATCCTCTCCTTTTTTTCTTTTAATTTTTACAATGAAACACTTTCAATTTTCTTTGTAATCACAATGTTAATCTTCCACTAAATGAAGAATTCAACCACTAGTGACATACAATTAAATAGTAAGAGCAGAATTTTTTTTCTTTGCAATTTGTAGTCAGTATAAAAGTTCAGTTTGTGTTAGGCAGAGTTGAGACATTAATATTGAGCAACCGATACTGAGCCAAAATTTGACTAATGAGAACTGAAGGCAAAAATAAGAATCAGTCCAATTGTTGTGGTATATGCTAGTTGAATATAAGCAATAGTTGAATAAAGTAATGATAGTATAAGTACGATATTCATGAAAATGTATCAGGTGTTCAGGAAGCTCCCTATAATAGTTAATGTATACATTTTAGTCATCAACAGTTTCTTCAAATGTGTAAATCTAAGTAATTATCATCATTAAATAATCTTTTATATGATGACAAGATGTCTTATTTTCTTACATTTTTAAATTGCAAGACATTATTTCAGTTGAATTTTCAACTTAGTTTTTAAAAGACCTGATTTATTGTCAAGTTGAGCATAATCAAACAAGCATTATTCAAGACATGTAAATGAAACATGACTTTCAGAACATCCTGTATAATCAATCTATCAAGTAAGAGGCAGACTTGAATTCCAAGAACAGAAGTCAGCAACCAGATTTGAGAAAAGCTCTCTGAACAACCACTGTGTGATACAGACGGCAACAATGTTTTCCAGTTGTATTCTCTGTGAAAACAGAAGTTACTCTTCTAATCTAATGTTTCCTTTCCTGTGTTAAGTGTTCTTTCTTCTTAAGAATTCTTAAACTGCCTAATAACTTTGGGGAAAAGGTTCCTGCGTAGGCTACCACTCTCACAGATTTTTGTTTCTTTTGAAACAAACAGCTCCGTTAGCAGTATGTTTTCATTGAATGTAATTTAACAGAATTTACCTATTTCGAATTCATCATCTTCTGTCAAAATTTCAGCATTGGGCACTGATGGTGGAGGTTGACACACTCTTAGTTGATAGGCTACAAAAACAGACAACATGTTTATTTCCGTTCCACGTGGCCATACATACTTATTAATGTGAAAAAAACATTATGTACAATTTTTATAAGAATAAAAAATGGTAGAATTTATTAAGGTCCAACTATATAACTTGAAAAATATACAAAAATATTGAGAAAAACTGCTACCTGTTCCTTAGAAAGCAAAATATTTTCCCATGATAATGACACAGATCTTTTTACTACAACTGCTCATTTTCATTCTAATTTCTCTGGCTAGCCATTTTGTAACACCTTGTTTTCTTCCTCCTTGATATGACTACAGTTTGGAACTCTTCATTTATTTTTGCTTATTTCTTCAATGCCTATCTTCTACAAGGTCCATCAAAGACTTGACTGCACTTAGCAAGATGCTCAACATATGGTGTCAATTGCAAATACAGATTCAATGAAATAAGAATTTACATTAACTCCATTAATCTCACAAAAATGCTCATTGATAAGTTATCCCATCTTATAAAAGATGAAAGTATTTCAACAAGAATTTGTCCAAGTCAGATAGCTACAATGGGCCAGGGCTGGTATTGAATCTTTTCTCATCATGCTGTATTATTACATTTTTGAGTTAATTTTTTATTGAATGTCTAGCTTAACTGTTTTTTCAGTTTGGTCATTCTATCAGTAGACTTATTTGGTGTAATTTAAAAGCTTGCTTGGAAAGGTTTCTATGAATTTAAGTTGTGAATCATGTGAAATCAAGAACAATTATTTTCCTGAACAAATACAATATCTCTGAGGAGTCTTTTAAATATGTACTATATTAATCCTAGAGCCTGGAGCTCAACTGAGGCTTCCCTCTTGAAGTGGAGCAATCCCATTACTTAGGTTTCATTGCTGCCTTCCACAGACACTGTGGAAAACATATGAAGATTTTCTAAAAATCTAGAAATGAAAGTTCCATACAATTCAGAATCATCACTACTGGGTATTAATGAAAAGATAAGAAATTAAAGAGGTATTTGCTCCACCATTTATCCCGTAACACTGTTCACAATATCTACAATATGTCATCAACCAAGCTGATCATCATTCAAAGAATGTATACTCAAAGCGATGCGAGTATGAATACAAAAATAATAAAATCCAATCATTTGCAGCAAAATAAATGGAACTGGAAAACATGCTGAGCCAAATAAGCCAAAACCAGAAAGGCAAATACCATCTGCTTTTCCTCATAGGAACTTACAAAGATTTTAATAAGAAAACCTGAATCTGAACACAAAAATGCTGTTCATTACAGTATGGGAGGACTGGGAAGGTAGAGAAAATTTCAAAAATGAGTACCAAATCAGGGTTAGATTTAAGAATGAATTCCTAGTATAAACAACATAGTGCATATTGCATGAACAAAAGAAAAAAGAAGTTCCAAGCCTCCAGTAGTAAAGTCAACCAAGAGAAAATATTGATCTTGTTTCGATTCACATAACTTATACACATAAATTGAAATATCACGTTATAGACTCTGAATAACCATCATTATGCTCAAAAACTTTATAGAAAAAGTTTTTTTCTTTTTCTTTTTTTTTTTAAAGATTTTTTATTCATTTTTATTACAGCCAGATATACACAGAGGAGGAGAGACAGAGAGGAAGATCTTCCGTCCGATGTTTCACTCCCCAAGTGAGCCGCAACGGGCCGATGCGCGCCGATCCGAAGCCGGGAACCTGGAACCTCTTCCGGGTCTCCCACGCGGGTGCAGGGTCCCAAGGCATTGGGCGGTCCTCAACTGCTTTCCCAGGCCACAAGCAGGGAGCTGGATGGGAAGTAGAGCTGCCGGGATTAGAACCGGCGCCCATATGGGATCCCGGGGCTTTCAAGGCGAGGACTTTAGCCGCTAGGCCACGCCGCTGGGCCCAGTTTTTTTCTTTTTCTAAAGAGTAATCATTAGCATAAGAATATTTCATCTGGAGTTGGAAATATCCAAAATTATTAGCAAAGGAGCAGTCATTGATTTTATCATTAACACAAAAACAATTTTAAAAGGCTAATTAGCTAATAAACTCTCAGTTTACTAAGGACAGAGAGAAGAAAATTTCTCAAAATATAAATAAATTATTATTTATCAAGGATAATTTGTGTCAATTTTTCTTTTGCAAAATCATATCTATCATTTTAAACATCTTCCTTCGTGTACTTTAGTTGTTAATAAAAGCACTTGATATGCAGGAATATTGATTCTGAAGAAAAATTTCCTCCTGTATGGACGGTTTGCCATCATGTAAAGAAGCCCGGGAAAAAAACAGTATAAACTTGATTTTTGAGAAAAAGCTTTGTGGATTATAAACAGGGATTGAATTTTTCATGAATCTAGAACTTAAAAATGCATAATTATAAGAAACAATTGTAAAAAAAAAAGAAATAGAAAAATATATCAAATGTCCTACCCAGAAAAACCGTTGAAGTTAAGCTTTAAATAATATTTTTATCTAATCTTATTTTATATAATTCATATCAGGTCAGAAATTAGAGAAACATAGATATATCCACACGGACTGGTTCATTTTTCTGGAAAGATATTTTCAACTAAAAAAAAATGTTTGGGCCCAGCAGCGTGGCCTAGCGGCTAGAGTCCTTGCCTTGAACGCCCCAGGATCCCATATGGGCGCCGGTTCTAATCCCGGCAGCTCCACTTCCCATCCAGCTCCCTGCTTGTGGCCTGGGAAAGCAGTTGAGGACGGCCCAATGCCTTGGGACCCTGCACCCGTATGGGAGACCCGGAAGAGGTTCCTGGTTCCCGGCATCGGATCGGCGCGCACCGGCCCGTTGCGGCTCACTTAGGGAGTGAATCATCGGACGGAAGATCTTCCTCTCTGTCTCTCCTCCTCTGTGTATATCTGGCTGTAATAAAATGAATAAATCTTTTTAAAAAAATGTTTAAGCATGTTTAAAATAAGCACCATTGTTTTTATGTGGAATCCATGGCAGTTATCAGTGGAATACACTACATAACTCTTTTGAAGGTTTTGCCAGCCCAGAGTTTGTACATTCATATTAATGAGGTATGTGATGCTCAGAGATATCTTTGTTGGGCAATTTTACAAGTGTCAACTTCAAAAAAAATGTTTCTTTGCTAAATTTTCCACAATTCCAAGAGTTTACCAATTCTTATTTTTAATTAAAAATTTTAAGATGACGTAATTTTAAGTTACAATAAAAGGTTAATGTTTCACCAAACACATACAATGCAGACAAAGTAAAAAGATCATATTTCAGCAATATTGTAAGTGAAGACTACAGGAAATAATCAAATTAAAATATGTCAATTCCACTCACACATGATACATTTGACAATTTTTTCCACAAATCAGTGATTAAGTTCATTCATTATGCATGTAACTCAACAAACATTTTCTATATAACTGTCAGAATGTTGACCACCCCAAGAAGCAGTCTAAAAATAGTCTCCCCTGTGATGATACTAGGTGGGAAACTGCAAATTGCAGTGAAAGATAGGCAACTGTGGGACAGAGGGTACTAGTAAACAAAACGTGGCAGTCGGCTTGAGATACTACCCAGGGGTAAAAAAGCAACAGGGATAATGTCTGTTTTTCTTTTGACACTTAACAAAAAGATTCATTTATTTTTATTGGAAAGGCAGATTTCCAGAGAAGTGATAAAGAGAGAAAGATCTTCCATTTGTTGGTTCACTCCCCAAGCATCTTCAATGACCACTGAGCCATTGTGCTGGGTCCTTTCTTTTGGCTGTTAAAGACAATACTACAAGTGTTTAAATCCCAAACAATTGCAGCAATTACTTTTACACTTCATTATTTTCTTCTAACTGTTTTGTATAACCATAGGTATTGCCCAGTGTCTCTTCATCCTTGTGTCAACAGTTCAGAGGTGGTTTCAAAGAAGATGATTTTGCATGCCCAAAGCATATGGATTAAAAGTTGTAAGTATTATATAAGCATGAATTAAAATATGAAATTTGGATTCCATTTCTCCAGGATATTTGGTGTTAATAAAGACACAAAAACATTTAGAGAAATAATATGCTTTGCCTTTATTAATTTTTCCATGAGAGGTTTTGATTTGGCGTTTAGTGAAATGATCATGAGTTACATTTAGGCATATTATCTTTGACTTGCAAGAGCATGGTATAATGTGGCACTGGTTTTTCCTTCAGTTGAAGGCAATAGAAGAGAGTTGAACACCATGCAAAGTCTACCTCTCTGAAGACATTTTTATCAGTCCTTATCAAAATCACTGGGAACTACATAACTTTCAATTTAAGTTGGTGAGGAACTCCTGTGCACTAACAGCCTGAGTAAATATTTGCTCTGTATTGAAATTTCGGCTCTGCTACTTGCTAAGTGTCTGACCTTAAATCCGTGACTTCAGCAACACAGGTCATCTACACCATACACCATATAAATCGTGTATGGGTTCTCAAAATAGCCAGTACAGTACTTTGGAAATCACACTCAAAACCCAGCTAATAATTAATTCTATTAACAATAATCTTTTCTTGTACAGAATATAAGCTTTAGTTTCTTTGGAAGAGCGTACACAGAGCTGGTACAAATAAATTTAATATTGCTTGGGTCAGAATCATAGACTGAAATGTAAGTTAACTTCCAAATCACCTAATCTAAGCTCTTTCGGGTTAGAAGAAGGTGTCCTGGAAGTAAATTAAGGCAGACAAAGTTTCAGCCTCAGTTACTAACTGACCTGAGACTATGAAGTCATATGAATTATGTCATCTACATTTTCTGTAATGTGAACATATATTTTGGCCCATGTTCTTCATGGGCTTTTCTATGTAGGAACAGTTTTTCAGTTGTGCCCATTAACAGAAAAGCTGCACAAGATAAATGTTTACAATTTAAAAATACCCATTCGGTCTAAATCTGTGTTCTCTTGAGAAGAATCACGTGATTTAATGTGTCATTCAGCTCTAAAATAACATTTACTATTTAACAACTACTTGAAAGCATCATAGCCTCCATGTCAGTATCTCTGGAAAATGATGACTATTTGAATGGTGTCCTATTTTTGTTTAACTGTGCATGGATATCTTGTTCCTGGTGCAACACTTTTGCCTCTTTAAAAAAAAAAATAAGATGCTTTAGGATTTGATTCTGGCAGTATTTTAGGCTATTTTTATTTTCCTATTTTATGTGCAATGAAACATCCAACCCAATTTCAAAAGAGAATGCTGCATTTATCCACTTTTATTCAACTGAGCTATTAAAGGCCTCTTCAAAAGACAAAACAGAACACTGGCAAATTGCCATTCCCTCTCTCAACCAAAAAAAGAACAAACGCATAACCTTTCTGCTAAGCGAGGACACAGTATTCCTTGAATAGCACTCTATATTCCTCTATAATATCTAAGTTCTCTAAGAGCCCCTATCTGCTTTGCTGGTGATCCAAACTGTTCACATCTGATAATCTCATGTTTTGGGAAACTTTGAGAAGAAAAAGCATCAGTAATTGCATATTAAGCTATGCAAACTAAAAACATATTTTCAAAGTTATATAAAAAAATTAAGCCTTTCCTCTTAAAGATTGTAAAAAAAAAAAGCGACCCAAGTTAGCATGACATGGGAAAAACATTAAACTTTTTATTTTTTGTAGAAAATCTGCTAGTGACTTGACATGAGTTATAAAGGTATATTGTATTTAGAACTGTACTTATGCAAATGACACTTTTGTTGCATTGACATTTATAGTAAGTCTGTTTTTATGATTGTATAAGAGACTATTATAAATAAGAAGTAATGCTCAAACCAGTAATTAGAGATGAAAGAGACAAAGTGTCTATTATAATAAATGGATCAACAAGAAGGCATTCTTGATATCTCCCTTAAAATAGATAAGTTGCTTTAAGAAACTTTTTGAATTAGAGACACATCTTATATGTGTGAATTAGTTGACCTCCAATGAAGTTAAGTGAAAGTAACCTGTCTTAGTATTGAGTGTGAGAAGTAAACCTGGAGAGCCAAAAAGCCTCTTCCCTACATGGCTGAATTTCTTTACTTATTCATAGAAAATACAGCACTTCAGGGGTGACATGCAGTCTCTTTTCTCCTCCTTCTGTACTATGTAGTTCTGCTTGCTTTTTTTTCTGTAAAGGAACATACTATAACTATTTTTAAAAGATTTAATTACTTAAATCAGAGTTGACTAAATCATCTCCTTCCAAACACTGGGATCCCATTATGGGTGTTAGTTGTGTCCCAGCTACTCCAGTTCCCTGGTACACTCCCCAAACAACTACACTCTTTTGCAAATAAATTAAATTTCCCCAACACTCTGCTACTGGAAGAAAAGTGCCCTTGATAAAAGACATTAACCTCTCAAAAAAAAAAATGACAATTTCTGGTTCAAATTAGCTAGTACATAGTCTAACTAGAAGCAAGTTTCTAAGTTATTTTGGTTGGCACAAGTCAGATGGCAATAAAACTAAGTTATTCTGGGCACAATGGCCAAGGCACATTTGGGAAACCATATCAAGGAACATAACAAATTGTGGTAAATATACCAATGTTCTGTTGGAAGGTCACAGTTCCTGGGAAACAAAGGCACTAAGAAGTTTGAACTTCCAAGATGTAATAATGGCAAACATGTTCTGGAAAATGAGAAGTCCCATCATTTCTCTATATAAGGAGTCATTTTGATGGATATTTTACAACAGGTAAGTGTATATGGCATTAAATATAGTAATGATATGCACCTGTTTCAGATATTGCTTGTCACTTAGCAAAAACCCAATACACTTCAGTCAATATTACTGATGTTGTTGTTACTGCTTTTATTTTTTTCAAAAGACATAAATTTTTGTAGTCAATTACTTTGAATTCTGGAGATCCTTTCTGTTAGTCCTCTGGCTTTGTGCATAGCACCTAGTTTTACACTGAGTTGTTTTTTCACTATTGTAAAAGGAATAATGATGGTTACCTGCATTATAGAATATGATAAAAATTAGCAATAATACATGGAAAACATGTAGCACAGTGACCAGAATTTTGAGCCTCAGTAAATGGTAATTATCACAACTGTAGTGACCATACAAAGTCACTGCCTGTAAAAACAGGCATGTAAAATTGATTTTCTGTAACTCACTTTCAGGAGGTCATTGAGCAGGATTGTCACTATTTATTGTAAGCCAACCAAAACTTGCCTCCACGGCAGATATCAAGAAAACGTAGATCTTATTTCAGGGATTTATAATTATATCAATATAGACAGTCAAAAACATTTCATCAAAATGAAGAAAAATATGACTTAAATGCCTCAGTGTTTACACCAGAGTTAAATGCTTCAATGTTTACACCTCTTCAATTTTTCACTGCACACACATTTCATTTTGCAAACCTTTTTATGAATGTTATTTCTGATCATGAGAGGTTTCGTATCAGATGGCTGTCTGGGTCTCATAAAGAACAAAAACACTTTTTTTAATTTTTGAAGTGCATTAAAATATATTCATAAATAAAACTTAAATGGCCAATGTGACCTTAAGAAAGTAAATGAAAAATGGACCTGTCCAATTCAAATTTATAGAATAAATATACAAATAAATATACAAATCCTTAAAAAAAAAACACTTCTTACATAGGGACAGGGTACAACAGAACAAGTGGATAGGACAATAAGAAAATTTATATAGAAAAAACTTGAGAATGAACTATCATAATATTAAATATGTACAATCAGCTTAAAATACTTGGCAAATAATGAGTTATCTACCTGGATTACCTGCAGTCCATGAAATATGACATGACTTAACTAACTTTTGTCATTTTGAACTCTCATTTGGAATGGAGTTGTTGCTACTAAATTTTGACCTGGTGTGCAACAATACCATTTAATTATAATAAATTACCTTAATTATCTTAATTTGATAAAATATTTTTTGTTGTATTTATGAAGGGTGACAGGTATGCATTTACTAATTCTAAACCAATTTTCAAAAATTTGGAACTAACACAGCTCAAACTCTTTTAAGAAGGATCTGACCAAAAATTTGCTACAGCAAAATGAAACAATCAATTAACAATAAATTATAAAAAGAAGATATACGAAATGTGGCAATCTGGAAAAGATGTTATTGATTAATATGAGTTTAAACTGTCATGAATTGAAGCAGATGGGACTTAATCCAAGGAAATTAAAATTAGTGAATATTAGAAAAGAGGGGAATTTATGATATAGGAAGGAAGCCTTAGGAGGACAACACATGACTGCAGTTGGATAGGGACTAGACAGAACGCGTGAATCGATCATACATGGCTTTCTATACGACTTATCTGGCATTATGCTTTCTTATAAATGCAAGTCAGGATCAAAGAAAGCAGTGATTTAACAGAATTATCCTCCTGGAATCAGAGGAATTTAAGTATCAGTAAATTCTTAACATCAATCCTAGTTACATCCCCACATTTCAAGGCTATTTTTAAGTTTTGGGTAAATTCTCAGAACTACAGATTTAAATAGTAAGCTTCAGGAGCCCCTAGCACTTAATTGTGCCTTACATTAAAATTCAATGTAAAAAATTATGTTAAAAGAGAAAATTTAAAATGTGAGCTGATACAAGATAAGGAAGTATCTAATGAAAATCTAGTCTGCCACGCACTACATTAGGTATGTATTATGTAATGTCTTCAATATGAGACATTTGCAATCTAATGCTAACACTAATTATGACAATATTTATTGGTTTGAGCTATACAGAATTGCCAGTATTTAGCCCAACATGTTTGCAGAGTTTAATCTAGCATATGTTAATGATGGAAGAAATCCTGAATATACAATATTTTATCTCATCCTTTCAGTACTACTGCCATCTGGTTATACTGCTGAAGAAAATGGAGACAAAAGGTAACAGTGGTTCAGGGTCCACTGGAAAATAAACACTAAATGAACCTTCGGACTGCATCATTCCTAAGGCACTTAGAGAAATATGTCCACATATTCATATACATGCTTATAAATCTGCACTTATATTTGTTATGTATGTACACACATACATTCTTTCATCCATATATTTTCTGATAATATTTTCCCTTTTAAATTTCTTCTAAACTTCTTGGGAATATACTCCCTGTAACATTAACTTATTGTTATTAACAATCTCTCAGTGAATATTGCTTCTTTAGGACTTATTTAAGCAAGACACAATTTTATACAGATTTAGACATCAACTCATAAAGATATAAAATACACATAATACAATTCACCATTTGATTTATCTTTTGGCCTGTTTATTGTTTTCTGTGTGACAAGTGTAAAAGCAATAAAGCTATTCTAACAGACTTGATCTTATGTTTACTGCTGGGGTCACTGATCAAATCAATAGTAAAGAAACGTAAATCAATAAAACAGAAAATCAGCCTAAATACGTTTGCAGTCTGAATGTCCCATTTTCAAACTGGCAGTACCGGAGCGCATCTGCAGCTCTGGGGAACATGCGCATCACCATGAGGACACTAATTATAAACTCTCTAACTGGTCCATAACTACTCACGCCAAGTAATTCAAACATTTTATGCTCAATTCTATTACTATTTACAGATAAACAAGGGTTTAAATTCCTTGGAATACAACTGTCTTTGAATCACCATATTTTCTGGAATAAAAATTGGCATTTTAAATATTTTGGTGCATTGTGTTAAAAAGAAAAAAATCAAGTCATATAATAATAAAACACATGCTTATCTTCAAATTTAACTTTGATAAATTTAGTTTTGATTTTATGAAATAATATAGACTTTTTCTGATAAAGCTAAATGAAATAGAATATGTTTCTGCAAATATAGCCAATCCAGATAAAAAGCTGCAATCATAATAAACTTTTTTTTCAAAATTACATGCTATTAATTTTCAATAACTTTTTCCAAATAAAATAACCTCTTAACACCCTTGGAATGTCCTTTCAGAAAGTTAACATTAAAAAGACAGGACTCAAAACAATTTTATACAAAGAAGTAAAATTTCGCTAATTCATAAATTATTTCACAAGAATAAAAACTATAACCTTAATGATATGGAGTAGTCACATAAATATAAGATTCTAGAATGTAGTTTGCAAAGAAGAGTAGAAATGAATGACTAATATGATTTAAAGCATAAAGATATTAGATGCTAATTTTAGAAAGATTCACAGCAGGTTGAGTAAACATTTTGCATAGAAAAATCTATTGATGTCTCAAAATTACATGCAATAAAATATGAGCAGCTGGTTCTCTTTTATTGGTTTCTGTGCAAAAGTGATTATTTTCTGCTAGATAATTACTGATTGATATATTTCCCATATGCATTTGCACACATTTTAATGTCCCTAAGTACTCACAAAGGTCATCCTTTGCAAGTCAATGTATTTGAGACATTACCATTACAGTGATGATAAACAAGTCCAATTTTAATACCTTTTCAATCGTTGTTGAAATTCATATTGCATTTGATTATTTTCAAGGCAATCTAAACAGTACCAAATAAAATAGAAACTTCTAGATAATACTAACCATGATAACTGAGCACAAAAAAGCCACTTGTGGTGAAATCACTGTGGAATTTGATTAGAATCTGATTTGAAGTGCTGTAGACAGATTCCAATGCAGTATTACCACTAAACTGGCCAATTTGAGGTGAGTTTTGATCTGGTCCATCCCTATTAAATAGAAGGTGGGGAAAAAAGGAAAGATTGGTGAGGTTTTTGGAGACTTTCACATCAACATTAAGTATTATGTGTATTTCTAAATTAATAATAATGCAAATAACTAGTAATAATGCAAAGAGAAGAAATGACAAAAATGTCCAATATTTCATATCAGTATTTGTATGCCTATATGGCTAATAACCTAGTTGAAAGAATAAAGTGTAAAACCAGATCACATTTTTTACATAATTGAAATGTACTAAGATGAAATCAACATATTGGCTTTGGTTTTGATTGAGATTCAATTTGTTAAATGTGCTTAAAACAGGTCTGTCCTTTAAAAAAAGCAGCTATCTTAAGAACCACAGGCTGTTAACATTAGTGAGATATGTAGAATTCACACCACAGGTTAGCCATACAGTTGTAATTTATTAATCTAGATTTTTCATGTTTTAATACAGATATTTTAACCAATATGATAAAAATGTAAAATACTCAGAAAGTTAATAGAAAAGGTATCCTAAGAAAAGTCTATGCATATACTTCAAGCATTTTTCATCATAATAAACTATTGAAAGTTACATTTTCTGTTAACATTTTATGATAATATTTTGGCAATCATTTCATTGTTATACCAAGAAATCAACAAAATTAATTTTCTTCTCTTAAAATTTGGCCATTTTTATCAATGAGAAGTTCCTTTCCTTAAATTTGCTGTACTAATTCATTGTTTCAGAATGTTAACCTAATAACAACTTGATATATTCTTTCATTTATAAAGAATTTTCTGACAATGTCTAGAAATTTCATGTAGAAAAATGGGCAAAAATGTATTTCTCCTGTTTACCTCCTTGTGCAATACAAATAACTGTCACCTTCAGTTACTCCCATCCATATATCATTCGGAAATTCATAAAAGGATTGTGATCAGCCTTCAATTCTATCTTGCTTTCATGGCACATACAGTGGAACCAGCAATAGTAACTGTCCTGGCTTACCATACAGTAATGAAATCATAGATAGGTTCAGTTTGAAGGACAGTGAAATTGATGTAGATTCCATTCCCAGGAGGCACTCTTACAAGCCAAAAACAATCTTGAAAGTTTGGATATTCATCAGGATATCCGGGAGAATAAATGGTACCATTCATGGCAGTTATATTCCCACCACAAAGAGCTGCAGAAAAAGAAAAAAAACCTGCTGAAAAAATTATGACAATAAGAAGTAAAAAAAAAATGGCAAGCACTTGGTATTTCTTAAGTACTATAAAATATTTCTGAGTTCTGTTTTCATTTCAGTTGAACCTTATAAAATAAACTTAGTTACATTGCACAAAATGTAATCAAGGTGGATTTATTTTTCCATATAAAATGTCACCTAGTCAGTAGTACTTATTATCACAAACTGATCTTCTCTTTATTGAAATACTTCATATCAATGTAAATCTAGTTTTGCCTTTACCTCTCATCAGTCATATATCTATATCTGTTTAGAGATGCATACCTTTTTAATTTTTATGTAAAATTATTTCTTAGAAACAAAATAATCCAACAAAAAAGAGTAGAAGTCTCTGGATTGGTGCTTTATATAAAAATGACTATTAACTACCTATATATGAGTGTGTGTTTTCACCTATCATATACACATAAGAGAATTCCTAATGTGTTAAGTTTATTTTCATCACATAGTGGACAGGGTTACAATTCCAGACAATCCATTATATAGATCTAGGATGTATTTTGTAAAGCAAGTTCTCAACTGAGAGAGAAAGAAACAAAGACTGCATAGTCCCATATGTTAATGCATCGTTTGAAGAGGAAAACAAAGAATAATATCAAAATAAGGATTATTAAGCACAGATAACATTTAATAACAGCTTTAAATCAGAAGCATACCTTCACACCTTGGGAGAGGATGATTCCAATTGCGGCTGACTCCATGAAGGCATGTGAGAGCTGAGTTTCCAATTAATGTGTATCCTGGGAAACATTCAAACGAAATGGTCTGACCCACAGTAAAATCATTGCCAATCACAAAGCCATTTCGAAATGGGCGTGGATCCGGACAACTTTGCAACTGATAGGCTGGAAAAAATGAAAAAATAAATTTGTATCTTCTGAATTTCAAAAATCATAGACACCATTTGCAACTTACGTAGAGTGGTGCTTCTTAACTTTGGTTATAACTGGTAATTCTGCTTATGATAAGTGTTGTCAATACCAGTGTGATATGAGTCTCTACTCATGCCCACAATTTTCATATTACAGTGGTAATATGATTTACAAAAATGCAAAGGGTTGGATTTGGCATGATAGCCTAGTGGCTAAAGTCCTTGCCTTGCAGGTGCCAGGAGCCCACATAGGTGCAGGTTTGTATCCTGGTGGCCCTCTCCCCATCCAGCTTCTTGACTGTGGCCTAGAAAAGCAGAAGATGGCCCAAGGCAGTGGTACCCTGCAGCCACGTGGGAGAAGCAGATGAGGCTCCTGATTCCTGGCTTTGGATCGGCCCAGCTCAGGCCATTGTGGCCACTTGGGGTGTTAATCAGCAGATGTAAGATCTTCCTTTCTTTTCTCTTCTCTGTATATCTGATTTTCCAATGAAAATAAATAAATCTTTTAAAAATGCCTCAGGTTTTTTCATCCACCTGTGCTGCTTATCTTAATTACAAACTTTAATAAGCATGTAAATTCTTCTTTTAATCTCATTTCTCATCAAACATATGCTGATTTCCTTATTGGAATGAAATTGCTTCCTTGTTATGTTACTGCACAAAGAATAAAATAAGCCCAATTCTGAACCATTTTACACTTTTTACTAATTATTCTCTAAAAGCAACAAACCATAATATCCCCTGCAATAGTTCTTTAAAAAAAAATCACCAGGAAACTAAAGTACTTGCAGAACAGTTTTTCTAATAAACATTTTATACAATTATTGTGATACTTTTGTCATTGCAGTATAACTGCCTGTCTATTTTTTCTATGTTTATCTGGTTCTACATTTCATGTGAGATCTAATTTTTTACTTATTTTATTTATCATTATATTCCAAAACTTTGTTCAACTGCCTTTCATATAAGTAGGTATTTTGTAAAGTGAATTTTGAACCTATGAACAGGATGTATGTTCACAGAAATATTTCTAACATTGTAATTACGCATGATATGACTTATAGGTACCATAAATATCTTTCCAAAGTATACTCATTTTAATATAAAAGCAAAGATAAGTATTCGATGCTCAGATGTGCTTGCTTGCCTGGTCGAGCTGAATTAAATTATGCCTGATTTAAGACTAAATTTTTTTCCTGGATATGATTTTATAGGATCTTAGAAAAACACTTTCATTATAGTTGTTTAAGATTCATAGTGCTTAAAAACAAATCTTCAAAATTGATGTTTGCTTTATTTTGTGTTTCTTTCTTTCTCTAACGTAGAACATAGTAAATATTTAAAATTAGTTTTTATATTGGAAAGAAATATAATTATTTTCCATCCACTGGTTCACTCCCCAAATGTCTCAATGACCAAGAATTGAGCTGATCTGAAACTTTCTCCAGGTTTCCTGCACAGGTGCAGGGGCCCGAGTTTTGGGGTCAACTGTTGCGAAGCAGAGGAGTTGGGACATGAACCAGTGCCCATATGGAACAATGGACTTAGAAAGCAGAGAATTAACCAACTGATGCATCACACTGGTCACCTTTCTTTTTTCTTTTCTTTTCTTTCTTTCTTTTTTTTTTTTTTTTGTTGAAAATACGTAAAGATTTTTAAAGCTGGCTTGGAATTGATTATGCTTTTACTTTGTTATTATTCTCACCTTGGTATACAATGTGAAATCCCTGCTTGTTTTGTGAATAGTCACTGTGAAAATACAAACTGGTTTCATGGGTAGTGCTAAACAAGGAGGATGGTATTTGAGGACCACTAAGCCGGCCAATAACAATACTGGTTTCTGAAGATCCACTTCTTACTTCCAAGTAATCATGGATTGTTTCTGTAGAAAAATTTACAAACTGAAGATGTACACCTATAGGACGAAAAAAATAGGTTTAATATTGCATTATACTTTTATCAAATGAACATACAATAATATCAATATACTGTTTTAAGTATGTTTCTATTTGGGTCATTAGGCAGTTTCTCAACACCTCAAAATTGGAGTCATGGCTTTGCTCTGCAGCTTCCGTAACAGTCAAAGTAGAAGAATACTGCTCTCAAATGTTCTCTATTTGTTACAAGTAAAAACAATCTCTCTGATTTACCCTAATGTCACCATGTCATATATCATTAGGAAATGTATTTCTTAACCTTTAATGCCAATGAAAATTATACCAAGCAATTTTAGATAAAAAGTCATAATAATTTGTGTTATACAAAGGACAATTTGAGGAAAAATGATTGCAAACCTTTGTTAATATAATTATTTTCTACAATTGCAGATGTGATTGATTCTGTAATAAAAGATACAGTAAGTCCTCAAAATATTATTTAGATCTATTCAATGTATAAATGTACTTCTTCATTATTTTCCATATCAGAATTTTGTTTAATGGGTTTAATAAAATCTAATGATAACAGCTATACTGTAATATAGGCTTAATGTCTTTCATAAATGTAACTGAAACAGCCAAAAATAATAAAAATATTAATTAATATACAATTGCTTCACTCAGTATTTTAAATGTGGTATCTTTCTTGCAAGTACCACTCTCCAAATTGTTAATGTACTCTGACATTTTTTGCTTTCTATTGACTAGATACGAACAAGGAAAGCTGTGGAATGGAGAAGCATAGCCACATGCCACATTTACACAGTGAGTTAATAGACCAGAAACTCAAATTCAGGTACACAAAGGATAGGGTTTCATCATTAATATTATCTGGGTGCTTCTAAGAACTATTATATTTCTAAATGATAAAACATCATGGCCAAAAATTGCTTGGCCATGCTTTGAATTACACATTTTATGGAACTTACCTTGGATATACTACTTCAAAATGCATGCTTCAAGTTTATATAGCTTCCCTATAAATTTCCTCTGAGTCTTTTGAATCATCTTATGCAGAATTATTTGTTACTTGAAAAAAATAGTTATGTGCTGAAATATATCTGCTTTTCTTTCAAAACTATTAATTATATATGCAGATAAACTTGATATATATAGACTTGATATATTAGTTAACCAAAACTAAAAGAAACCTGGGATCACTCAAGTATCATCCAATAAGAAACTGTGTCATATTTTCGTGTTCATATTAAAAATGCTCCTCACTTTAATATTTAATAAACTTCATTTTCCAATGAAGGCAGTGGGGCAGGCACTTGACACAGGGACTAGGCACACTTCTTGGGATGTCTGTATTCTGTATCTAGGATCTTAGCTTGAGTCCTAGGTTCACTGCTTCTTACTCAGCTTCCTGGTAATGTAAATCCAGGGACTAGAGCATGATGTCCAAAGAAGCTGTGCCCCTTCCACCCACAAGAGATTTCAGAAGGAGGTAAGTGGAAGATCATGTTGTAATGACAGTATTGACAATATTTTTAATTGTGTTAAAATGTTCTAAAAAGTTCTTCTCCTTTTTGATTTATTTAATTTTATTGGAAAGATGACAGAGTGGAGTTACTCTCCAAGTTGCTGCAATGGTTGGAGCTGAGCCAATCTGAAGCCAGGAGTCAGGAGCTTCTTCCCAATCTCCCACAGGGGTACAGGATTCAGGCCTTTTGGCCATCTTCTACTGCACTCCCAGGCCACATGCAAGGAGCTGACAGAGAAGTGAGCAAATTGGAAAAGAACCAGCACTCATTTAGGATCCCAGCACTTGCAAGGTGAGAATTCTTTTTAATAAATTATTTTAAAGTAACTCATTTGGCTCCACAGACAACATGGGATGACATCTCTTGAATACACAGAAAACTTGAAGGCTACCCCATCCTGGCTCAAAACTGTTACTCATTTATGTAAGTGTTCTTTCAGCGGACATAGACCTGGACTAAAGCGTCATCATCGTTTTCACATTGTGTCTGTATTAATCCTCATTAGAAAGCTCCCAACAATCTTCTCTCAATGGCCACTATAGGTTTCAAGACCATAGTCATTCACCCAGTGCTAAGGCTTATTGAATTCTGCAGCTTTCTCATCTATGTTCGCACTGCACCTACCTAGAATTTTTTTCAGAAATCCTAGAGGCTAATACTCTTTACTGGCTGATCTGTAAAGACACTGGTAGGCATTCTTTCTTTTGATAAGATACTCTGTATTTTCTACACTGGAGTGAATTTGGAATGCTCTCATATCATATGTCATAACAGCATATTTGACTCTTTTTATTTTGGCTATAACTTTATTTAAATAAAGAACAAATTTGATTTTACCATATGTATTTTCTTTCTAGGCAAATCATGGATTATTACATACTGGAAAATGCTTATGCAGCAACAAAATATGAAGACTGGATTATCTTTTAATCATGTGAAGCATTTAAATGCATTGAATCACGTTCTGGAGCTGTAGAAGCTTCTTGGAAATTGATAGACCAAGGCTCCATCCTTAATAGTCATCCAGAAATGTCTTCATTGATGTAAAGGCACCGGTTTGTGTTTCAGAGTCAATTAATTCTATTATTTGGTGATTTAATTAACAATACACCATCAACCATGTACTACATTTAATGCATTTACAGACTTGTGGGCTTTGAGAAAATTATGCAGAAAGATGTGATATAACAAAAAGATAAAATTAATTCCAGCAGGAATTATGCCATTAGAATCTGAAAACTATTATGTCTATATGTGTTTAAAACTAGGTTTTAAAAGCGCGTATTACTTTTCAAATGCAAGATCTAGTTTACTTAAAGAAAACGGGATATTGAAAAGATTATCAGAAAATAAAGTGTCTATGTACTAACTTGTTAACGGCAACAGGAAAATTGTTGGAAAATAATATTTGAAATTATTTTTCCTTTCCTATACTAATTATAATTAATGACAGGTACATGGATAAAGAAATGTGGCATAAATAGAAAGAGTTCTTAAGAATCTGAAATGAAATTAAGTTTATTTCAATAATAATAATTTGAGAATACATGTCATATCTTCCCAGCTTTAGTCTTCGGCTTGGTTCAGCCCTGTCTGTTGTAGCCATTTGGGGATGGTTAAACTTTCTCTCTCTCTCTCTTCTTTTGTTCTTCTCCCTGTCTGTAACTCTGACTCAAATTAAATAATTATTTTTTAAAGGAGATGTTGGGATATGTTTTTCAAAAGGTTTAAAACTTCAGTTAGAAGAAACAAGTTCAATAACATTGATAATTAATAACACTATAATATAGTCTTGAAAATTGCTAAGACAACAGGTTCTAAGTGCACACAAAAGTATGTGAGGTAACATTAATTTGTTCTATTAAATCCTTTCATACTGTGTATATATATACATATTTCAAAATATATTCTACATGAGAAACATATACAATTATTGTCAAAATAATACATACATAATCAAGAGCAAAAAGAAAAACTTATATACATCCAATTATCTAAGCACTCCAGATGAGACATATTTTAAAAATTCAAATTTCCCTCCCCAATTTACATAATTGTACGTATTCCAAAACTATACCATAATTTGCACAGATTTATAATTTCTTATTAGACATTTACATTTCTTTTAGAAGGACACATTAATGAGTATCAAAAGTTCATTCCTTTGGTCTCTGGATACATACCAAAACCTATAGGCAGTTTTATTGTCCACGTGCAATCTAAGCTGCTGGGGTAGTTTCCAGGAAACCCAGGACTAAGAATTACACCACTGAAATCTGACATGGCACCACCACACTGGGCTGGAAAACAAAAGAGGTACCATGTAAACCACATAAACAAAGTAATTTGAAGTAATTTTTTTAAAAAGGTGAAATAATCCAAATTTTCACTGTCTTCAAGTTAAAACCATTTGAATTAAATTTAAATTGTACAAATACTCATTTACAAAAAACGTAACGCACGAGTCTAATCAATTGGCAAGGAATTTTCAAAAACAGCATGGGAAGACTTCATACTTCCTTCCTCATAAAAAGTGCAAATTAAATCAATTTCTTCGCAAGCAATAGCTCACATGAAGCGAACACAATTGGTGAGAAGGTGCTTTTTCCCACAGAGGCTACCTTTCTTCACTCCCCTAAGTATGTCTAGAACTGTTCTTGAATCATGACAAGGATACAATTTAGAATAAGGTTAAATGATTCATTTCAACAGTAAATGCTGCATTCCAGAGTTAATACTTCTCACAACTCCCCTCCCTTTTATTTCTCTCTTGGTGAGAAAATACTAAGTCTTTTTAATAAAAATATTGTTTTGTGTATAATATATAAATGATATCATATATTAAAGTTGGCATATGGACTAATTTTGCTCTAAAAGCATCAGGGTAAAAAGTAGGGAAGCGTTAATCACTAACACAGACTAGAAGGTCTGAGAAGAATCTGTGCATGTACTTGTTTTGGAATCTCTACTATATGAGTTCATGGTTGATCAGCTGAGCAAAATAGTAAGAAAATTATCCATTTATTCAAATTAAATGAAACTTTTAACATGTATTAAGGAAGTTGCACTTTAGAAGCCAATTCATCCCTTTAAAGCACTTCTTTATCATTTTTATTGAAACAGCCATATAAATACATTGTTGGATAAAGAAATATGACTGCATATGAAGTTCAAAGCTGTTAACAAAATTTATTTTGCAATTTCATTTACTTAATTAAAGTAGCAACATACAGATGCTCAGATTTCAAGTTCTTATCATAAAGATGAATTTAGCAGATAAAATTATCAATATTCAGTACAATAATCAATAAAATGATTGTGAACTGAATAAATTATCTATTAAGCACATTTTATCAGGGAAGTATATATAAGGTTGGAGTTATTCTGGATATATGTTTGTTAATCTTGGTATCACTCAAAAAAATCTAAAGAAACACCCCCAATATTTTTCTATGATTTTTAATTTCCAATTTATCCATAGCTAAAACAAAGTAATTTTCAATGTAGAAAAGCTATTAATATTCATCAACTAATTTTTCTAAATATTTGTTTCCCACATATATACACCAAAATCCTAAGGAATTAAATTTCAGTCAATAAGAAAATACTCTGGGGAGATTACATTTGTTCATTTGTTCTTCTTCATTCTGAACTTACAATTCATAGCAAGAAAAGAGGACAGACCATGAGAAGCATATGAAGAACCACACCAAAAAGTGCACCTGTTGTTAACTTTCCATTCATGTCCATTTACTCAACATCTCTGGCATCTCACACACTGCTGTGTGACAATTTTGAAAGAGTGTTCCCAAAAGCCTCAAAAATAAACTATATTGTTCCTCTCACTTATTGTGAGAGACATGACCATATCTTAGTCCTTGGGGTAAAGTTTTGATTCTTCCATGTTATTTTCTTTAATATTTAGGATATCTTATATATATCTTACAATTCTCCATCAATGCCTCAGGCAAGCTGGTTATTTTCCATTTCACAATGATAGAATGTTACCACTTCAGGGCTAATATTTTAAGACATTTTAACATGTTGGTTACTCATTACTATGTCAATTAATTCCATAATGATGTAAATTTTTGCTGATGGTATGTTGGAGCTTTCAATTGACTGGGATGATGCTCTGCTGGCTCTGTCTTCTGACCAGAGAGGGTATACCTAAGAAGCCGTTGGACTTGACTGGACAATAAGATGCTGGACTCTATGTTTGGTATACGCTTGCAATGGGGGAATCTCAACTGAACTTGAGCTGTGGTTATGCAACAAGGTGGAGGAATCCACCATGGTGGGAGGGTTTGGGGAGGGGTGGGGAGAACCCAAGTATCTATGTAATTGTGTCACATAATACAATGTAATTACTGAAGTTAAATAACAAATATATTAAAAAAAAATTATATTAGTAAAAAAAAAAAAAAAAAAAGACATTTTTCTAACTCAACCCTCTATCACCAGGATTTCTTTAAATATAACCATCATGAAATGGCCAAATATTTTAATTTCCTACCAAATATCATACAATTTTATTTTTAAAATAAAATGGAAGAAGATGTGTGTTTAAATATATAAATGAAAACAGAACATCTATGAATTGCTTTATGTTGGATTTTTAACAAAATATTAAAATGTTCTTTTTCCTTTCTAGAATTTTTCTTACTATTGGACCCTTAACTAGTTTAACCAATTTTTACTATAATAGCTCTGAGTTTCTTGTATAGTTCCAGTTCAATACTTAGCATTTGATTCTTATTTTATTCTTATTCTTACAGTAAAGATATATAGTCAGCATTAGCTTATCAGATGAGCAAAAGAAATTCCAAAGAATGCTATATTTGTCATATGTGCTTTAGTTGTGGTTTGAATATCATGGACATTATCCTAATAAGTATTCCAAAAGGTTTCACACTAAATTATACCATATCATAATACTTTAAAAATATATTGTTTAGGGCCCGGCGCCGTGGTCTAGGGGCTAAAGTCCTCGCCTTGAAAGCCCTGGGATCCCATATAAGCGTCAGTTCTAATCCCGGCAGCTCCACTTCCCATCCAGCTCCCTGCTTGTGTCCTGGAACAGCAGTCGAGGACAGCCCAAGGAGTTGGGACCCTACCCCCGTGTGGGAGACCCAGAAGAGGTTCCAGGTTCCCAGATTTGGATCGGCACAGCACCGGCCGTTGCGCTCACTTGGGGAGTGAATCATTGGACGGGAGATCTTCCTCTCTGTCTCTCCTCCTCTCTGTATATCTGCCTTTATAATAAAAAATAAATAAATATTTAAAAAATATATAAATATTGTTTAATTGAATTAAAATATTGCATCCATCTAAGCTTTCTTAGTTAACAATTCACATGTGAAGTTGATTTTTAGGAATATAACTCTTCTCCTTAAGGAAAAGTGTAAGCAAATGATTAGTGAGTTCATAGAGCTAGGCCTAATCCAATGGAACTGACTGTCCTTGAAAGATGATGAAGAGTGACTGCACAGAGCAAAGATGCTCTGATGAAACAAGCAGCCATTGTAGGCCAATAAAAGAGGCTCTCAAGAAAACAACCTGTTGGCATTGCTGTGCTGGACTCTTAAGTCCCCAAACTGAGAAAAAATAAACAAATCAATTCTTTCTTTAGGGCATTCAATTCAGGAAATTTCTGTTAGGTCAGCCCAAGCTGACTGAAATATGTATAGTCATTGTGTAGACACATCATGGAGATCACACGTCGGAGTTATTGTGTCCTTTTTCCTATCCAGGAAGGACTAGCTCTCTCATGCACTGTCTTATCCACATTTATGATTCGAAGTTCTGTAAACTCTATGGGATAATCATGCTTTCAAATTAGTTCAATCAGTATCTGCTCCTCTTCCTAAAATTTAATGATTTACTTAGCATTTAACTCAGTATTAAATTATTCTCTTCTCAATTCATTTTAAATTGCTTTTTAAAGAAAACTTGCTTATTCATTTACCTTATTTTTAACACTTCAAATGACAAATGAAAGCTTTAGAGCTAGGCATCCTACCTTATATTTTTTCTTTCATACTGTGTAGAGCCCAGTGTATTAATGGTTGCATACAGGTACCAAAAGTGAGGAAAAGAAAGAATAATAAATGATGTATATAAATAATTTGGAAGCAGTGTTAACTCAGGCAAAATATGAGCCCATATTTTAAAATACCTAGGTTATCTTTTGACATATTGTATATCTTGATTACCTATCATAATACATGGCATTGCAAAAAGTGTTATGGTCCATGAAGAGATTCTTTACATTTCTTATTGATGCACAATAGTTGGTGATACGATACTCACTTATTTTCTGACCTATAGATATTTGTCCATATCACAGTAAGAAAGTACTTAGTAATAAAAAAGTTTATTTCTGCAGTTTTAAGTCATCTTCTGATGTCCACCATGAGAAAAAAAAATGTATATAATAAAAGCTTTTAATTTGTGAAACATCTTAAAATAACTTTTTCACAAAACCTGATAAAGACAAACTGCATCATCAAGGAAGAAATTGAAAATAGAACAGCACAGATTTAGACATTAGAAATGGAATCACAGGTTGTTTTCAACTGGGTCTCAGGCAGGTCTACAGCTGAACTCTTTGAACTGGACTGTGTCCCACATATTCCTTTAGGTACATACTGACCTAACGAGCAGAGTTAAATAGCTTTCTTGCAGATGAAATTTACTGGCTCCTGCAGTAGTTTGTGAAAACATGTCCCATGCTTCCTGGAACTATGCCCAAACCACTTATGACAAATCAGCTTGCACCCTACCACAGACATCATAATTGATGACAAACAGGAGATGCAATTAATCGCCCTCATAGAGTTGGACCTGTGATCAGGCAGTATTTTTCGAAACTTGAGAGTATATTTTCAAGATTCCCTTAATTTGTGTCTCCCAGACTGCAATCCATATGTGCACGAATAATTATTTTTTGTTCTTAGGTGGATTTTATTTGATTAGCAGTGGGAACAACCTACTGTGGGGCATGTCTTTAAAACACAATTAAACTTAAAACATTACTTATAGACTCTTACCCAAACAAATTGGGATTGGGTAATTCCATCGTCTCACTGGTCCAGGCATACATGTAATGTGAGAATGGCCCTATGTGAACAAGATAATTGTAGTTCAGTAGACATTCATAAAATGACTAAATTAAACACAGCATAAAGGATGATTTTTATTAGAAGATGCTTAAATGTATACTGTAACTTTAATATACACTTTCACTGGAAAGCAAATTATGTATTAAGAATGCTTATTATACTTACATGTGATAAAATACAAAATAACAAAAGGATACTAATAGGGAATATTTATATATAGTTTTATATACAAAATTCTTTTGAGAGTTTTATTAATATAATAAGAGAATAAATTTCATATATCCGTGGATACAATTCTAAGATACAATTTTAATTTGTATAATAAATATGTTCCGCTAAGATACTGCATTGATTGTACAAGTGAAAGACTCATAGCATTGTTATTTATATAAGTGCTGTTAACATTAAATATAAAGTGGTTGCAAACAGCTTATATAAAAGTACTACAATAAGTAAAAGTGCATTACATTTTAATGAAGTATAAAGCCCAGAAAAAAATATATTTGAGCTTTTGAGACTAATAATTTTATTATAAAATTGAAGAATGTAAATTATTAATTTAAAATTTTGCTCTCTCTAAACATTTTCTGAGAACACTTTCCTGTGAAATAGTTCCTTTTTCAGTTTCTTTCCTAATTTTTTAGTGGATCTCTACTTTCAGAATATCGTATGCGATTATTACCTATTTCTCCCCAATATAAAATACATAAGATCAGAATATACATTAAAATCCAACTCTTTAAATATGGATTTTTGTTTATTTGTGGATTTATTTATATATAAGATGCATTTAACCTTATTTGTTTTTAGTTGCATTTGCTTATTCCTGCTTTTTCAAATTCCAAGGATCTCAAAGGTTAGTTGTCAGCATCCTACGTGAGACAAGTGAAGTACTAATTTATTTTGTCTCAAAGAAGAATTTTTGGCTCTTTCTACATAAACAAATTTAGTTCATTACTGAAATTTCTCTCACGTGTGTATTTTATTAACAATATGAACATCATTTTGACTATGTAGCTGAGGATCAATATGTGGTTGAAACGTTTGGATTGTCCACCAATGTGTTTCAAAATATTCTAAAAGAACAATGAAAATTAAAACAATAACTTTTTAAATAGACTTACCTGAAGAGAATAGCCTTGGTGACAGTGGAAGGATACCACATCACCAACCATGTATCTGTCTCCAACTTTAATTCCACTGCTAGGGGTTTGTGGTTCAGGACAAGAATCCAACCCAATTGCTAAGAATATTTAGTGATAACAGTTGAAGTTATTTTCAAATAAAGAATGTTTAAATCACACATATTAAGTTGCCGCAACTAAATAACAGCATCAGAGAAATTAAGAATATTTTATAAGCAAAAATTAACTCTAAATGTGCTTTACAACTCCAGGATAAAATTAACTTTTGAATTTTTACAACTCCAACCATTAAATGAGTGTGATTATACTTTTTAAACTCTGAATCTAGTTATTAACATGAAATAATAAGCTGAACGAAAATAAAAATGATATAATTTTGCAGCAAGACCTCTGTCCAACAAAATATAACAATACAGAAGATACAAAAGTTTTGTTACAATGATTTGAAACTTTAACAAGCTGCATGATTTTTTAACCAAAACATTTTTTAAAGTTACTATTCATCAGGAAAAGTTTTTCCATTTTCAGTTAAAACCATATTTATCTATTCACATATGAATTAAGTACATGCTTAAGTGAGTTAATAAAAGCCGATTAAATCACATTGTATTACATAGTTCATAAAAACACACAAAAACATTAGAATAAAACATCTCACATTCATTCAGTCCTGGGCTATGTTACTTTCCTTTAACAGATGGTCTGTAGCACTGACCTCCACATTGCCTGAGACACATAACACAGCTGATGATGAAAAAACAATTCTGCAATCAGCTGTCCATTTATGTCCCCTTGAAGAATGGAGGCTCACAAAGGGCAGTTTAGAGCACAAAATCCTGAGGAAGCACTCAATATTTTTTTTTCATGAAGAATGAGTAGTAGATAAAGGACAGTAACCTCTGATGCTGATTATTTTCTGACAAATGTCAGTGTCTAATTCTGCAAATGGAAGATTTTGTGGCTGACATAGTGAGAACAAATTAAATCAAGTCCAATTGAGCAACATCGGAAGACAGAAAATGTCATAGAAGCTCTGACTTGACATACTTATGACCACATTAGAATATAAGGCTTTATAGCGGGAATGAGCGGTCATTTGAAGCAGTCCTGCATGAGATAAAGGGTGTCTAAGGCAGGCAATCCCAGTGCTCCGTGCTGCTTTAATAAGCTAGGTCAGAATCTCCCATCATGCGCCATATTTCTTTAATTGTTTTTTTTTTTTTTCTTTTACTCCTGAATTCAAGCACCTAGGAGAAGTCAGTAAGCATAGAATTGTGAGGAGGCCAGTGTGACGGTGCAGTAGGTTGGGCAACTCACATATCCCGTATTGAAGTGTCCTGTGTAACTGCCTGCTAAGTGCCTGGGAAAGCAGCAGAACAAGACAGAGTTCTGACTTTCTGGCTCTCACCTAGCCCACGCCTGGCCACTGCAGCCTTCGCGGACTGGCCAGCAGATGGAAGCTCTTTCTCAGACTGTCTCTCCAAAAATAAACACACAAATAGTGTTTAAGATTTACTTCTGCAACTAGATTTTGAGATCCAAAATAAGATAAAATAAACTTTTATTTTTCTTAACTTCACTTATGACGTATGACTGAATCTTATGCTATAAATTTATCCCTCCTCAAGAATTACTAAATGTCAAGTAAGTGATTGGTGATTCAAACATACAAATCCTAACAACACCTGATTTTCCTTTCCATTGTTACAGTTTTGATTTCTTGGTAGTTCATAGCAGTAAATTGATTACGATTCACCATTAAGGTAATCTCTGCCATCATTCTTACTGAGAAGGTCAGATTTTATACCCATACATTTATCATCCATTGCTATCAAGTTTTAAATTCAAGGTCATATAGAAACAGAAAACCATCAATATCTATTTCTCTGGGAGGAAAACAAACAGAACTGTTTCACAGTTTTGCAAAATAGCATTGATAACCTATTTTGAACTAGGTTTTTACAAAACATATATTAACCCTTAAACATGCTTGTGAGACTATTTCATTGTTTAGCAAATGATATAAAGTTCTATGAATTTTGTAATAACAATTTTGATGTGTCATCCTTGCGCAGGGGCCATGCTAATCTTCTCTGTATTGTTCCAATTTTAGTATATGTGCTGCCGAAGCAAGCACGAATTGTGTAATAACAATTTTGTAGATTAAAAATTGTTATGTGACTAACTTCATAGTAAGATGACCAAAGATAAATGTTTAATAATGATTACGTTGTGGTGATAGTACCATGGCATGTGTGCAAAGCCTCCGTCTGCAGCACTAGCATCCCATATGGGTGCTGGGCTGTGTCTAGGCTTCTCCACTTCTGACACAGCTTGTTATTCATGGCCTGAGGAAGAAGCAGAGGACGCCTCAGCTCCTCGGGGCCCTGTACCCATGTGGGAGACCCACAAGAAGCTCCAGGATGTTGGTTGTGGACCCACCCAGCTCCAACCAGTGTATTTGGGGAATGAACCAGCAGGTGCAAGATATCTGTCTGTATGTCTGTATGTTTCTGTTTCTCTTTATCTCTGTAACTGTTTTTCAAATAAAAGTAATAAAATAAAACTTTTTAAAAGATTATTTGTGATTTATGTCTTTCTTGCATATTCTCCACTTAAAAATTTTTGCATAATGTGAATTACTTTTAAATAAGGCAAAATAACTTTAATTAAATGAATTGTATTAGTAGAGAATTTCAGGACTTACAAGAATCGTTCTTTTATTTTCCTATCAGAGATTGATTTAATCTGATAAATCTCTGTTGAACATGATCATTTCAGAGGAAGTAAAGTAATAAGCTAATCAGATAAGACCAATATTTATTTGTAACCAAAATTATTATTTCCAATTCTGTTCACAAGGAAGTCAAGCTGGAACACAATGTGTTGTAAATTTTATTTATCAGTGATAATTCTGAATGTGTGTGTGCAAAGACAAAAGATTGGTATGTACCCAAGTGTTGGATAATGATGGACTTATTTTAAATACGTTGAATATTTTAAACTTTTATCTATATAATAGAAAATGACTATTAATTCTATTTATGCTAGTTTATGGGGAGTAAAATTCATACCAGAATATTTACTAAACATTCCTGACAATCAAACGGGGATTCAATGTTTGTTTATAAACTTGAAGATTGGTCAAAAATTGCATTGCTAAGCAGACACCTTTTTTCAGCATAAATATCTCAACATTAACTAGTTAATTTCCTAAACAAAATTTTGTCAAATACTCTTTGTAACATGAAAGCTAAAGAATGCCTATGGGTTTGGGGGAAGGAATAAATCAGTTTTTCTACTTACTAATGGGCCACAGTGACTGAAGAACATACTGTAGTACAGGTTTCACTCATATTTACTTATATTCTTAATGTTTTAGTTCATTATTTTGATGTGTATCATAACTGATGTTTATTATTACTATAAATAAATATTCATTAATATACATCAATTACCAAATTTTAGTTTATTGCATAGTTCTGAGATAAATAAAAAAGGTTATATACAATTCAGACCTGTAGAAATCATTCATTCAATCAACAATCAATTGGTAACTTCCTACTGTGTATTCTGTAAGAACATTAGATGCTGAAAATAGAAAGTTCTACTGGCAATGGTACCAACCATACTCTAAAAAAATTCTTAATGGAGCCAGCAAGGCAGTTTTTAACAGATGATCTAATTGCAGTGAAAAAATTAGCAATAAATAAAGGTCACCTTTTGTTGAATAATTGCTTCATAGAAAATAACACATATGAATACTGAAAAGCACATATGTTAACAACTCATAATAATGAGGGGAAACGTGGTTAGATGTTCTGGCACAGAAAGTAGTGTGTTGAATTAATGGAGTCCTAAAAGACTTCTTTCTTTTTTGGGAAAAAAAGAAAGTTTTCTTGGGAAGGTAGCAAGAAATGTAACTGAAAAAGGAGACAAAAAATACATTGTGAACAATATTAAAATCTTATCCAGTACAACATGTTGTAGATCCCACCTGGATGACAGATGCAGGACTTAGAACACAAACTCCTGTGTTAAGCATCGTGTCTTCACTTGTTGCATTTTACTTATGAGAGCTAATATGTTTTCTGTGCCTTAGTTTCCTTACCATAGCAACTGTATTAAGAAAATACCCATTTTATATGCATATTATGCTACTTAATGCATACAATAGATTTGAAATAGTGACTGGGCTATGGGAGTGCTTGATTAATATTATCATTAGTGTTTCAGAAATGAAAACAAACCATAATGCCAATGATCATTTTAGAACTGTAACTTTGTTAAAGGAGATTTTTCCTCTATCATAACTGTATATGTGGCCAATATCGATACGCTCTACATACATATTACAGGAATATTCATATAAGGAAAATATGTAAGTATTTATATCAAGGGACAAAAATTTAACTCTACCAAGTTTTTTCATAGTCTTAAAAGGGGAAATTTCTTATTTACTCAACCACAACATTATTGATTTTACTACAATATAACCCACTGTATTAAAATCAGTGTTACAAGATGAAAATTTAACTAGAGAAAGATAACAACCTAATGTTCGGGCCCGGTGTCGTAACATAAGGGCTAAAGTCCTCGCCTTGAACACCCCGGGATCCCATACAGGGCACCGGTTCTAATCCCGGCGGCCCCACTTCCCATCCAGCTCCCTGCTTGTGGCCTGGGAAAGCAGTCATCCAAAGCCTTGGGATCTTGTGCACGCATAGGAGACCCAGGCTCCTGGCTTCTGATCTGCACAGTTCTGGCATTGTGGCCGCTTGGGTAGTGAATCAAGAGAAGGAAGATTTTCCTCTCTGTCTCTCCCTGTCTCTGTATATCTGATATTCCAATAAAACTAAGCTTTTTTTTTTAAAGCCTAATGTTTACATAATCCAGAAACTTAGGCTAAAACTGTCTGTAAGCTGTCACCACAAACAGAAGAAAAGTCAATGAAATGCTCACAAAATAAAATTTGATTAAAACAAACCACAATATAAGCTATGAGAAATCTGTAAGGCTATGTAATGAATAAGGATTAATGTGCTTACATGGATCAAGTATACTAATTTGTAGGCAATACATTGTGAGTTAATGGCCATTGAAATTAAAAATGACAAATACTAATAATCTAACTTGGCCAGAAGGTGATTCTAAATTAATATTTTATGAAATATTCATGTGCATAAAATAGTTGAAATCAGTGTAAGTATAATTAATAATAAAATTAATATATTCTATAAATAATTATATAATCAGCCCAAAGGAGATAATTTTTAGTGATTATAAAAGTAAATGCATTAAGACCTAATGCATTACTGTACATCCCCTCAAGTGAAAAGTCATAATGCAAAATCAATAATAGAAAGAAAAATAGAAATTTACAATGCCAGGAAGTTAAATGACATGTTACTAGATATGACAGTCTCCATTACACAGCTACTATACATCCCCTTAAATGAAAAACCACAAAACAAAATCAACATCAGGGAAAAAAAAGAAATTAGCAACACCGTGAAGTTAAATAACATGCTACTAAATGACTAACATGTAGCTGAAGAAATGAAAATCAAGAACCTTCTAGTAAAAAATGACTTTTCATGTGAGGGGATGTACAGTAGCTGTGAAACGGAGACTAACATCCAGATGTGAGGATACAATGTAGTATGCATTTCTACTTCCAGACAAAGAGGGACTTACAATGAAATTGTTCACTATATCTTGACAATAGGATGCTGGACTCTCTGCCATTGACCATGCCCACAATGATGGACATATGACTGTGTATGAAAAATTATATTTTAGTAATGATATAGAGGAGCTGGGGGGAGGGAGGGAATTGAGGAGGGGATAAGGGAAATCCTAGGAGCCTATGGAATTGTATCATAAAATAATAATAATAATAATAATAATAAAATGTTAAAAAAAGATCTAATGCATTATAGCTTAAGCATTTTGCCTGAGAATGGGAAGCAGTAATATAATGACTATGTTAAGTCAAATGTTTCGCCATTTATGAAAAAGCCCAATATATGAATTTCTGGGTGCTATTATTTTGTGAGTTGTTCTTCACTGTCATGCATTCACACCAGCTCTATAACTGCACAGGATGAAAACATGCTTTGAGACTAGCTGAATCGTCACAGGACGTGCTGAAAAATTATTAGTGGCAGATGTCATGAGTATTCTTAGATGAAGGAGAGAAAAAAAATATTTATTATGGCAACATGTACCCTTGTCTTCTCCAAAGACTAAGTCTTGAGGTCTTTGAGGAACTTCAAATATTCTCAAAACCTTGAAACACCATTCCTACAAGTATTTTCATTTTTAAAACTTTGAATTTTGTAGTTACCCTAGAATTTTCTGGGTTTCATGTGGCTATCAAATGGCAGAGATAAGAGGGAAACACAGGTATGAATCCAGATTACCGCTCTTCTATCCACGTCAATCTCTGTGTTCCAAGAAATTCATTCAAATGCCAACCAGTTCCCAAAGAATTCTTTAGTCTCGATCCACCAGAAAGGCTTCTTTGGTCCTTGGGTGAAATGTTAGTACATTCAACCATCAGTGATCCCTCCACGGGATTTCTTTCTTTGTTTTCTTTTTAATATTTATTTATTTGAAAGAAATACAGAGAGAAAGTGAGAGACAAAAAGACAAAGACATCTTATATCCGTTGATTCATCCCCAGATGACTGCATTGACCAATTCTGTGCCCAGGCTGAACTCCGGAACCAGGACCTCCTTCAAGGAGCCCCCATGGATGTGGAATGGAATTAGATCTGGGCTGTCGTCCACTATTTTATCCATGGCATTTGTAGGCATCTGGATTGGAAGCAGAGCAGCCAGGGCAGGAATTTGCACCCATATGGAATGCTGGCTCTCCATGCAGAGGTTTTAACTGCTATGGCTCCTTTATCACCACTTTCTCTGTGCATGATCTAAATTACACAAAATACCCTAGTAGAAAGATCATTTTGAAAATAATCTTTGAGGCTTAGTAATATTATGCAGTAAATACTTCACTGAAACTAAAAAAATATTGCTTGTTCGACAGCAGAAATCAGATGAGCTTTCTAGCTGATTTCAATTATAATTCACACTTCTGACAAATGCTTACTTGCATAAACTATCTTAACAGTGTTCACATCCATGTGCCCATGTTCAGGCAGTCTGAATGCAATTTAGTAATGGTTCTTATGTAAATTTATGATATGTATGACAACCCTGCATTTCAAATTAATATAAAATAGATTTTTAAAAAGGTAAATTTTTGGAAGTCTAGAATTTAATATTTTATGAAAGAATAAATGAGATTCTTATATTTGGAAAGCAAAATGAAAATTGAAAATTATGGGACCAGGTGATAAAGAGGGCTGTAAAAATGTACTGCTTGCTCTAGAATAAAATTATCTGATATGCATTTTAGTACATGTTTTGAAAACACTGATCTCTAAATACTATTTCCAAACATTAATTCCCCCATGTAAAATAAAGGTAAAGCAATATCTAACTCACGATTGATAGGAAAATGAAATGAAACCATGCATATAAAATAATCAATACTGTACTTGGCATATACTAATCATTTGAAAATGAGTTTATCATAGATGAGAAAACTTCAATTATAATTATTATGATGATGGAGCAATTGTTATCTAACAATAAAAGCCTAAGAAGGGGCTTGTCTGCGTCCCACATGGAGTGCACAGGTTCAATAGAATACTGTTAAACACAAGCTTTCTGCTGGGATAGAACAGGGAGGGGAAGACAGCAGTGTTGGATTGACTGAGCTCCTGCCCTCAGTATGGGAAACCGGCATTCAGCCTGTTCTCCGGGCTTCAGCCCCAGACAAAAGCAAGTGAAAGCATTTCCGCAGTGAACCAGTAGGTGAAAACTCTGTCTCTGCTTCTCAAACAAAGGAACCAATAAGAAAAACATCTTAACATGTAAACATTGAGGGGCTGCTTGCAAGTTAGATACACCACACTTTTAAAACAGTCACAAGCAAGCTGATGAAAGCTTCAATATATAGTTGGAATATGATTTAACTGCATAACATTGTCAAATTATTAAATCATAATCTACTTCAATTGTTTCAGAATGAATAGTGTATGAAAGCACTTGAATCAATTCCATTAAAGAAATCACATGTAAAGAAAAATTTTCACATTTCACTAAATCACACTTTAAAAATTTTGTTAAAAATACAGTTTTAGATTTACTCAATTAAATTACAGGAAAGGAGAAAAAATTTTCATAAAAAACAAAACAAAACAAAAAATAGTATTTCTTCTGAAAAATGTCATCAGTCACGTTGTTATGACATGAAAAGAAATCCACCCTCTTCCCTCAGTCTTCACGCAGAGGTTTAAACATCTGATGTATTGATGCTAATGACTGATCAATCAAGAGAGACTTGATGTCATTATAATGTGGGGGAGATGGCCTCAATAGGCTATGTTTAGATCATTGAAAGCCATCTCTTGGAAGTATTACCAAGGAGAGAGCTAGCTTTATAAAAAGAGTCTACTTCCTGTCTCTTTACATTCTAGGTAACCGTAGGCTTGTTCTACCAATGTTCTACTATCACCAACATCTAGCAGATAGCACGCTACTGGAGGGACTTTATTTTGAGCTGAGAACCTCCAAACTATACAATTAAGCCTCTTCTTTCAAAGTATCCCTTCTCAGATAATTTATTTGAAATGAGGAGAGGACAACTAATACTGCAATGTTTTATAAGTACTTTTTAAAGTAAGAGCTATTACAAACTTGCACAATGCATAATTAATCCAAATAACTTGTTGTCAATCAAATATTTAGGTTCTGGGTGTCAGATGCGAAAACACAGTCCACACTTACACAAAATGATAATCTGCCTTAAACAAATTGATTCACCTACTTTCAAGTTACCAAGAAAATATCCCTTGAGGACAAAACACCAGTAATATATTTTGTGTGACCTACTGAAAATGAATAATGTGCAATATAGTTCCAACAAGTGGCTTAATATTTACTAAAGAGAGAAGTGAAGCAAGATGTGAGTTGAGTAAGATGTTTTAGTTATGATCTCCCTCCAGCCTGAATGTTATCTAGCAGACATTTGCGGATCTCAAATGGAAGGTTTATTCCTTTTCCTTTCTAATTATTTCTCTGCTTTCCTCTTTCCCTCTCAGGTTCTCCCCTCCACTACAGTTACTTAAGTGACACTTTAAAAAAAAGAAGCTTAAATACGTTTTGAAACAAAGGGAAACACAATTAAAAAAAAAAAGAAACACCTAAAATAAAGCTCAGTGACTCAGCGAAAACAACACTAAGACGGAAATTCATATCAATAAGTTCCTTCACCAGAAGAGCTACAAATACTTCAAATAAATAACCTAGTGGTACAACTCAAGAAACTAGAAAAAAAATAGTAAATCCAACCAGTAAGTAATAGCCAAAATATTAAACATCGGAGCAGAAAATGAAACAGATAAAAAAAACACAGAATGTCAATGAAATGTAGTCTTATTTTAATATAAAAATATTATGTCTGTAATTATATTAACCAAGAAAAAGAGACCAAAATTAATTGCATGAGTGATTAAAAGTGGACACGACACATGGTGACACAGAAACAAAAGAGTTCTTATAGATTTAGTAAACAGCCTTTATGCAAGGAAAAGAAATGTCCATACTGCCCTAGAGAGTTAACGTCATTCCTGACAAAATATCAATTCAACAGTTCTAGAATATAAGCAATCAAAATCACTATGTAACCGCAAGTGCTCCAACACTGAGTTCAACTTCATGCGCTGCCTATTTAGAAATGTGAACACAAATCCTCAATGACTTGACTGTTAAACTTGATATCAAATTTCTTTCCCTTGTATGACAAGATCCACCTTAACTGTCTGACAGAAATCAGAAGATATTCTGAAAGATCACATAACTTTCCCAACAAGAAGAGAGGGATTAGGACATTGCTATTGCATGGGAAAAAAACAACAGAAAACAACTTTTGTAACTGAGATACATTTCAACCAAAAGATATTTTCAAATTAAAATGGAACATAGAAACATTGCGCTTAAGGGAGATTACTGTGAATTTAGAAGTGAATCATCGAAATTTAATTATATTTACTTCCTGCATCATGAATATGATCCTTCTAGGAATGGAAGGATAGGAATTGATTATGATATAGATTCAACTCAGACAACAAAGGAAAATTTGAGAAATGGACTTTATCAAAATGGAATTCTGTACATCAAAGGAAACAATGGAGAGGAGACAACCAGCAAAAATGATAAATTATTTACCAACTATTTATCTGACAAGACAATAACCTCCTGCATAATAAAGGAATTCAAGTAAATCAATATTTAAAAAAGAAACTCACAAATAGTCAGATTTAGAAATGCATGAGCAATCTAAATAGACATTTCCTAAAAGAGGATATATGTACATTACTCACAACATTTATTTTAAAAAAATGTTCAATATCACTTATCATCAGGAAAACATAAATCAAAACCACAACTAAGATAACATATCACCACAATTATCACTACTGTTAGTAAAATAATTAAATGTGTGGGAATCATGGCAGAAAGGACTAACCCATTTTCTCTAGCACATTGGAGCACATACCACATGGGAGCACAGGTAAAAGTTCCAAATACTTAACTTCAAAATCAGTTCCCTGTTAATCATATTGATAAATCAATGTAAAATGGTCCAACTACTTGGGTCCCTGCCACCAATGGAATGGAGTTCCATGGTCCTAGTTTTGGCACGGCTCAGATCTGGCTGCTTAAAGTTATTTGTGGAGTGAACCAGTAGATGAAAGATCTTTTTTCTCATTCTGACTCTCTATGTTACTCTGGTTTCAAAGAAATAACGTATCTTTTAAAGAAAAAAAAAATATATATATATAGCTAATGCTGGTAAGGATGTAGACATACGGGAACTCATATACACTGTTTGTGGAAATGTAATCTTTCACAGCTATTATGAAAAACCATGTGAGGGTTCCCCAAAAAACTAGAAATAAAACTATAATATGATTCAGCCATTCACTTACTGAGTTTATACCCAAAGAAACTGAAATCAGTATGTCAGAGATATCTAAATACTTACATTTGTATGTTCTTTTGCAACAGCTAATGTAGGAATCAGTGTAGTTACCCACTGATAGATAAGTGAACAAAAAACATGATAAATATGCAACAGGAAAATGCTGTTAATTGAAATAAGAGAAGAACAGAAAGACCTGGAAGAGTGTTAAGGGGAGAAAGAGATAGTAAGAAGATGATTAATGAATTCAGGTATAAATGGAGGGAAGGAACAATTATAGCACAGTAAGGTAACCATGGTTGGCAACAATGGGATTTTTAAAAAATAGTGAATTAAGAGGATATTAATTTTCTAATGCATATTATTATATAGAATGTGAGAGATGCATCTGATATAATATTATATACTGTATACAATATACTGTAATAACACATTGCACACTGTAAGTATTTGAGACTTATATTTACTAATTAAATATATGAATAAAATAGCAAAATAAGTGTTCATTTGGAACCATAATTTAAAATGCTAATTTTTTAAAGATGTATTTATTTTATTGGAAAGTCAGATGTACAGAGAGGAAGAGAGACAGAGAGGAAGATCTTCCATCCACTGATTCACTCCCCAAGTGACCACAATGGCCAGTGCCTTGCCGATCCAAAGCCAGGAACCAGTAATTTCTTTCTGGGTCTCCCATTTAGGTGCAGGGTCCCAAGGTTTTGGGCCGTCCTCGACTGCCTTGACTCCCAGGCCACAAGCGGGGAGCTGGATGGGAAGTAGAGCTACCAGGATCAGAACTGGCACCCACATGGGATCCTGGCACGTTCAAGGCGAGGACCTTAACCACTGTGCCACTGTGCTGGGCCCTGAAATGCTAATTTAAGTTATCACATAAACATTAGAATTTGTAAAACATGATGGTACTTTGTCATACAAGAATAAGTTATTTCTTGCCTCTGAAATATTGTATATGTTGTTTCTTTATTACATATTTATTTTTTCATTTATCTTCATCTAAAAGACTAGTAAGCTCCACAGGAATAAGAATAAATTAACTTTTCTGATTACTAATGTCAATAATGTGTAGCACACAGGTGTTAGATAATCTTGTTGGATGAAGAGTGAAAAGGATCTGTCTTCTGGATTGAGCTAATAGTATTTGTGAGATTAAGACATTTTGCACAGCATGTAAGGGCTAAGAATTTCAGTGTTAGGAAAAGACAGAATGAGATCACGACAAATGGAGAGAATGATCGGGAAAGCAGAGGGGAAGGCAGGCTACAATCTTCACAACAAGTAATTCCTTCACTTAAGTAGTAAAGTACCATAAAATTAATGTGTGAAAAAAGCAAATTACTGTTGGAACAAGAGGTCCAAATTATTGCTGCCAGTTAATAGGTAATAGGAAATAAATCATATGCAATAATGAAATACCTAGAAATACAAATGAGACCTAAATGGGGGGAAATAGAAAAAGCAGAAGGAGCATCCAATGATACAAATGAGAATAATAATTAGGTTCAACATTTCAAAATGACAAAGTCATTATCTCAAATTCAAGGGGGCACATGATAACTACAATGACACAAGCTAGCCAACTTGGCAGTATTTACGTTTTAAGTAAATACCAAGGCAGGTGAGCTTAGCAACCGTGCTATCAGATAATTTTGTTCTCAATACCTCATCAGCGAGTAAGAAAACAGATGAAGGAAATACTCAGTGACTGGGAGAAATCACAGTCAAATATCCATTTCCCCAGAAAGAAGAGCACCTGTCATTTAAGTCACATTCTGATTATGACATTATATTTTTCTGGAGTCTGCACACCTTTATTAACACCCTTAGTTTCCTGTTGCTCTCTCAAATAAACACAAGCTCTACTGGAACAGCCAAAATTCTCCTAATATCCGTATTTTGTAATTCTACAAAACTAAATTTTTTCTACTGAAAATATCAATATCTCTTTTCATCTAACTAAAATTCCTGTTTTGTTTTGTTTTTAAAATTTATGACCAATATCAGCTCCTGTTTGACGTATTCCCTAAACTTTGAAATGAAACTGATTGTGTATTGCTTTTGTGCAGTCTGCCACATATATATATATATATTTGCTACTTAATTATTGGTTTATCTTCTTCTTTTACTAGACAGCTATCACTTCAAAGAAAATACCATAATTTATATTTACTTACATTTCCCATGTTGACCGTAGCACTTAGTTTATAGTAAACATTCACAATGTTAATCAAGGTGTAGTGGCTAGGATGCCACATAGGAGATCCACATCCCATACAGGTTTAAGCCCTAGTTTCTGCTTTAAATTCTAGCTTCCAGATAATGTGCAGCCCATGGTGCTTTGAGTATTGGGGTCCATGCTACTCACTTGGGAGACCTTGACAGAGTTCTAAGCTTCCGCTTTTAGCCTGGTCTAACCCCAGCTATTGCAAGCATTTGGGAAGCGAAACAATGAACCTCTCTCTTTTTCTCTTGTACCTCCTTCCCCTCACTGTCTTTCAAAGTAAGTATACATGAATGAATTTTAAAAATTAAACTATAAGCAAGTTTTAATGTTAAAATATCTGTTAGTTGGATGAATAATATGTGAGTCATGAGTCTTGTGTTACAGATTTTCATAAACTGTTACAATAAAATCTGTATTGTGTCTAAGGCTGCAACATTTAGAATGCAAACTGCATTATAAAATAAAAATAATGAAAAAATAGCTTAGTGTTTGTTTAGTACATGCTATGCTTGTAGCCTCCAGTCTTCCCCACTGAGATTTTTATTCTATTACAGCTTCCAGTGTAGTTCATGATATTGCAGCAATGGATGAATGACCTGAAGAAGATTATTTCAAGGTGATAATAGTTTGTTGGAGGAAGCATCTTTAAGGAACAGACTCTAAAATATTATACAGTACATAAGGATTTAAACTCTAACCTCCATTATTAATACCAGAATTCAATGTAAAAAAAAATAAGACGTGATATCAATTTACAGATCCTAACTTCCTGGAGTACACTTGAGAGAGAACATAAGTAAATCATTATTACCCAAATGATCATCCGATTGCAGTAATGATTTTGATTGGAAATAACAAAGTGTCTTTCTTGTATTTCAGATAATTAAACTGATTTTGTATACATAAGCTTTCCAGAAACTTGGTCCTAGTCAAGTCACCTTTTTGTACATAATATGGGCCTGTGCCAGGACTGAATTATCCTGGGATATATAGCTTTCTCAAGCTAGGTGGAATAATGATCAAGTTTACTGGCTCTATAAACCAGCAGGCTCACCTTGCTAATTACTGTGGGTTCCTGCAACTAATGGTGCATACGCCCAACCTGTTTCACTTTTCAAGCTCCCTGCCCTCCCTGTGCCTGGGAGCTTAGCTCTCACTTCTGTGTGGGCTGCCTTCCTATAAATTGTCAGAAGCAACACAAATTAACTCTAACAATCCCCTACAACCTCTCACAGGTGCCACATTGGCAGGCACTCTGAATGTTTTGGGAGGATTACCCCAAAATAAAACATTATTGTTGTTGTTGCTGTTTAATTTGAAAGAAAAGAAAGTACAGAGAGAAAAAAGAAATCTTTCATCTGCTGGCTCACTGTGTAAGTGGTTGTAATGGTCAGAGCTGGGCAAATCCAGGTGCTTCCTCTGGGTCTCCGAAATGGATGCCAGGTGTTTAAGGACTTAGGACATCTTTGCTTCCCCTGGCCATAAGCAGGGGCCTGGATAGGAAGTGGTGCTGCTGGGAAATGAACAGGCCCCCATATGGAATGCCAGCATCGCAGGTGAAGATTAGCTTACCATGCCACAGTATGGATGCAGAAGAATATTGTTTTAATGTAAAGCAATCCAGTTTTATTCCTGATGCTGCTCACAAAGTGACAGAGCATCCAGAAATCAACAATGGATGTCTGACTCTTGAAACAACTGGTTCAAAAATTCTTCCTGGCTACCTTGGTTTATGTTCCTTCACACATCTCATAACTTTTTTTTCTTTACTTGCACCTTCAGATATCAAAATATGTTTTTGTTTGTTTTATCCAATGGTCCAGGACATCACTTAGACTCATGTTGATAAGATCCTGCTCAAAGATGCTCAATTCTAGCCACTTCTCCAGTATTTCTGGCATTAACAGGAGATGTACCCCCTAACTATGCCCCCTCTTAGTAGGAAGTAACCAGAGACTGTCAGCATCCCCATTGCCAGCTTTTCTCTCCTCCAGAGCTCTTGAATACATAAAACTAAAACTTCTGTTGTTGCTGCTGTTGTTGTTTCGGTCTATATGTGCTAAAATGCCAGATTTGTTAGAACCTTGGGCCTGAATCTTCCAGGCCTGATGAAATAGAGTCCAAATAGTTAACCTAAAGGCTCGTGGAAAGTTTACTGTTCTGGAAAATCCCACCTAACATATCCCGAGCTAGTGAGACAATGTGCTCTAAACTTCTCCAAGAAACCTTTCTGCATATTCCTCACCCGCTTTTCAGGGTTCCTATGGTATTCTGCAGCTCCCTTCCTTAAGAAGGGTCCAGCCTGCTGCTCAGGTGGGTAGCCTGAATTCAAACACCCTTCCCTCTGTTCACTGCCATCCCCACTTATCACCACCACTCTGTCCTCCCTAATAAAGTCTTCTGTTCATATAAAAATAGAAGATTATATAAAATACTCAATCTTACAGAAACAGAAGAAGATGGTATTACCAGAAGTCACAAAAAGCAGAAATTGGAAGTTATTGACCAAGTTATAAAGTTTTGGTTAGACAAGATACATTGTAGAGATCTGTTGTATAACTATAGTATAACATTCAATACTGCATTGTACACTTAGATTTTTGTTAATAGAGCATATCTCATGATAATTATTCTTACCATAGTATGAAGCATTTATAAATTATTCTAAATTTGATTTTATACTTGTAATATTCTAATATGGAACAGTTTCAAATTCCAAGGAAAAAAGCTAACGTTTCCCTTGTTCTTAAGGCTCTTAAGATTGCTGTAGATTTTCATTTACCAATGTGATTTTCAGAAATGAAAGTAGACCTAACCATTAAGTTTAATGAATAGTATATAACAGTTTTACCTGTGTACTCAAGATGAAATCCTGCAGCGGACACACTGATGTCAGATTGAAAGTTCAAGTATAAATTATTAGATGTACTATTCAAAAGATGAGGTATTGTTGTTCCTGGAATGATAATTGAAACACAGGTAAAGGATAGCAAAATAATACCATAGTAAAGTTAAATAATGTAACTTAATCACCCAGAAGGTTGCCACTAACATCATGCTTTAGTCAAACTGCCTTTCAGGAATTTTTTTAAAGTTTTATTTGCTTATTTATTTTAAAGGCAGAGTTATAGAGAGAAAGGGAGAGAAAGAGAGAGATTACATGCCCTGATTCATTCTTCCAATGGCCACAACAGCTGGAGTTGGGTCCACCCGAAGTGTGGAGCCCAGGGCTTCTAGCTTGGGTGTAGGGGTCCAAGTACTTGGGCTATGCTCCATTGCTTTCCCAGTCACATTAGCATGGAGGTGGATCAGAAATGGAGCAGCCAGGTCTCAAACCAGCGCCAATATGGAATACAGGCACTGTAGGTGGTGGGTTTACCCACTATACCACAATGCCACCCTGAGAGAAACGCTTTCATAAAAAAAATGTTTAAACACACACACACACACACACACACACACACACACATTCCTGAGGAGGTCAAAACTCTGGCTTTGCCAGTAAAGCTTCTGTCTTCACTTCTTTAGTATCAACATCCCAAAGACACTTGTTCAAGACCAGATTGCCCCACTTCCCTTCCAGATCCTTGCTTACGGTCTGAGAAAAGCAGTGGAAGATAACCTAAATATCTGGGCCTCTGTACCCATGTGAGAGACTCCAGATAAAGTTCTTAAACTCCTTGCTTTGGCACAGCATAGCCCTGGCCATGAAGGCAAGTTATAGAGTAATTCAATGGATGGAAGATGTTTCTTTGGCTTCCCCTCTCTCTCTGTAATTCCTTCAAATAGAGAAATAAATCTTAGAAAAAAAAAATTCTGTCTCACAATTCTGTTTCATTTTCCCTTTATGACCATCTCCAAGAATACTGATCTATGAGATTTCTTCAATAGGAGCGAAAAAAAAAAAAAAAAAGCTCATGGAAGTCAAAGCTGTTAATTTAGTCTTAACTTAAAATTACTATTTTTTTAAAATTTCATGTAATTTTCAATATTCCATGAATAAGAAAATAAACAAGCTTACTGTAAATTTTTCATGTGAATCTATTGTATGATAACATGTTTGGGGATTTGGAAAAATTCTTTGTATACATAAATTAATATTATATTTATTTGTTTACATTTATTTTTTGTATACACATTTCTACTCTGTCAACTACTGCAATGCTGCTTATGATCTGGTAACAAACCTGATAATTAGCATGCATACTCCTTACTTTGAATAAATGTCAATGTTCTCCTAAACTCCTGAAGTAAAGCAAATTTAAATTATCTAGTTACTGCATATTAAATATGAAATATTTGCATGAGATAATTACTCTGATTATTTCATATTTAGCATATAGTTCAAGTTCCTTAAATTACAAAGATTCAAGTGCCAAGCTTGAAAATTATTCATTTCTATTATAATGTTCAATAAGCAACTGAGTCAACAGTGTTAGACATTGCTTTTTATGTACATATTTCTTTACAGTTGCTTCGTACAACTTTTGCACTCTTTTGTTGCCTTTCCCGAAAAAAAATAAATATGCATATATCATTACAGAACACACTTGTTTTGTTTGCTTTGTTTTCTGACTGTTTTCACACTTGTTTTGTTTGCTTTATTCATACTGTCCCACTGCAATCTCTGGAGACCAGGATATTCTAAAATATTCTAAAATATTCTCTCAATTAGCTGCAAGTCTCTCAGGGAACTCTGTCATTAACAGCCCTGTTTTTGAAGTCATTAAGCTTAGTCCCAATGTCTTCCTAATATTATCTATACAATCACTGAGCTTTTATCACTCAGACTGTCAGAAAGATCAAGTGAGGAAATGTATGATAAAATTCACAGAAAGATGGCACTTAGTAAAGGACAGTTCTCATTCATCACTTCTGTCATCATTATATTATTATACAAAGAATCATTCAGATTATTGTATTGGGTACCTTCAATACATTAACAAACCTAATAGAAGATATTAAAAATCTGTCAATATTTTCAATTCTCTTCTGGTATTTTTATATGTGAGCTTTTGTATTCATATGCACATAATGTAATTATATATTTTTATTTTATAGAAATAATTATATATTGTCTTTGTTTTCACATAAAATACTTGTAATACTTGCCATGTTGTCATGCAGCCTATAATTATTTCAATGAATACATATCATTCATTAAATTGTGGTATAACCAAGCAACCACAATTATCAAGCACAATATAATTTTTAAATATTACTATTTTATTCTGTTTTTCTTGGGGGGAAGAAAAGAGCACACATATAATTCCTGAACCATAACTCAATTGAAAAGATTATTGTGGACATAAAGGCATCACTAAATAACTATACAGACATGAACATAGTAACAATATAGAACAAGCAAGTAGCTTTTAGATAGCAATTATGACACTACCTTTAAACTTTAAAACTTTTAAATGCCTACAGGGATAATTTAATTCATTGTGTATGGTTTATAAAAAGCAAATTGAAAACATCAAGTGGTTACAGGGAGTTCTTTGGAAATATTTTTATATCCTTAATTATACCCACATTTTTATTAAGGCTGGTTTTCTTAGTTACCTGAATAACTTCCAAGTCTTGGAGCATTGTTGTCTCCTCCATCATAAAAGTCCAGAGAATCCCAATTATGTTCTGTAGCAAAGCTAATAACTTGCACCTGTGAAATAATAATTACTGGTAAGGAGTTACATTGGAAAGGTAAATATAAAAAAACACCAATTTCCCAAGAAAGAGAGAGTTCAAAGCCTGGCCCACGACAGGAGAATTTCAACAGAACAGATTCTTGCCATTATGGCACAGAGCTACATCGGCTAATTTTTCTAACAGTCTTCTTAGTGGGCACCTAGCAGGGCTCATTATGGATATAACATGGAAAATATCCATCACTATCACAGTGCATTCTCTTCATTAGCTTAAGTAACGACTCGGTACTGTGAACTGCCAAAATATGTAATTCATTAGTACTACGTTTTTGAAGTTTTAGATTATTGTCCGTTGCTTTCACTATCAAGAAACAGTAACATTTGTGTCCTACAGCATAGATGGATACAAAATGGAAAATGTAAATGTTTAATCTGGGATGATTCCTGAACACATTTTTCCTTTTATTATGTAACCTTAACCCATTTGTTTTTCTCTACCTTATACTTCAAATTTTTAACATTGTCCCACATGAACACTTTTAATATTTTGGCTTCTAGGTTTTTAATTGGTAAGTATCAATTACCTAAATTTCATGATTAAATGACTGATTGTCCTTAAAGTTGAGAAGGGAACTGCTGGGGAGTTAGCTCTCATATCTGTCAGAATTAATCTAATGAAAGAGGCATTTTTACTTTGTTACACATCACTTAGCACAGTTTGAGCTTTTGCAAGAGCCCACAGGACCCCTACAGCTGTGGATATTATTTTTTCATTCTTTATTTCCTAATTATTTTATACCTTTAAAGTAGGAAAAGGGAAAATTTCATTTAGGATAAATCTATCATAGCTCACTGAAGCCATTTGTAAATGTTGGCACTAAAAAGAATTATAAAACTTCATTCACTAAAAATGACTTATTTGGAAAACAGTCCATCATCACTCTTAAACTACACGTGTACCTCTTTTCCAGGGGTGAGTACCACATGGCACCAGACACCTTGTCTGTGTGATTGGCGTTGTATCTAATGGCAATATTCCAGAACAGGAAGAAAGCCAGAATTAAAGTTTTGGAATTATGACCAACACCTTTAACAATGGCCAATTCTCTCTCCACCCCTCTAATTTTCTTTCATTTGCATTAAGCTAAAGAAAATAAATGTAAGAAATATATACAAGTGTTGAGATTTGGTCTGAGATCTTAAAATAATGAGAGACTTCCAAATTAAAAAAAATATTGATCACACAAAACTGTAGAGTAGGGAAGGCAAGAGTTATACTTTGAGAACCATCAGTAATCCAACTAAACAAATGGAGGGTATTTATATAGGAAATGTGTACACCAATTTTGGAAAAGCAGAGAATGAAAAGCAATAGAGCTTAGTGGACAAATTCAGAGTATTTGGGCTTGCTTGTTTCTGGCTCCCTCTGCTGTTGACATATAATTCTAAGAGTGCTGTTACTCTCTTTATGCCTCAGTTTGCACATGTATGACATCACAAATAAATGTATCTAATTCATTTTTAATATGTATATATGAGTCAAACTATTATACAATATGTATTAAGGGCTGAATTTTATCTGAAAGAGGTTGAGAAACTATAAAGCCTGAACAATAGGATAATTATTGTACATGATATATCATACCATCAGTATTCCCCATAAGGCTTTTGAAGTAGAAGGATAAACATAATCAGAACTGTGCTTTACATACATTGCTGACTTGTGTGAAGAAAATAAAAGTGAAAAGACAATCTGTGTGCCTATTGAAATAACATTTCCATATCTATTAAAGTGAGAAGTGATAAGAGATTCAACCAGGTAAGAAGCCAAAACAGCAGAAGGGAAGATCCAGATAATCAAGTGTGTATCTACAAGGAAACAAAAATGCTATCTCTGGGAATAACTGTTGCCTGGATGGGAGTAAGAAAATCTGTTTTATTCTGAATATAATACACACACACACACACGGTTGAATAATGGCTCCCCAAAATATGAGATTCTATTCACTCAAGCCTGCAAATACTGTATGTAAAAATTATCCCCTGGATTTAGCAGGCTCAAGGATGCTGAGATAGAAAAATGCAGGAAGAAATTCAACACAGACAGATGCAAGGAAGGCAATGTGAATAGGAAAGAAGAAATTAGACTATTGTGACCAGAAGCCAAGGAATGTTTTTAGCTATTAGCATAGAAATACACATGGAAGAGGCTCTCCCAAGCCTGAGAGAGTAGAAGAGAGCTGCTTCCAGAGTCTTCATATCAACACAGTAAAAATCTGATTTGTGCTTCTGGTCTCTAGACCATGAGAAAATGATTTTCATTTATTTGCTGCTATAAATTTCACAGTAATTTTTCACATCACTCACACAAATCTAATACAATCTGCCAACTGTGGGAAATTACTGGTTCTGTACAAAATGCAGGTAATTCCTGGCAATACTGGTACACTTACAGAGCGTGCTCATATTGCAAATGTTATCTCTTAAGAGAATGAAATAAATGACTGAGGACCCACTGTGACATAAAGCCCAAAGTGAGCCAATTAAAGATTTTAAAACCAGTAGTTACTAGCATAGCTGTTCAAGGAACTTTGCATTAGAAGAAGCTATCCATCAAGGCAATAGGAATAAGTTATGAAGTAATTAAGCTCCAAACATTCACGCCAGATATCTATCCTACAGATGCTGTAAATCTACTTACCCTGCTTGGAAGATTATATTACCTCATGAAGGTTATTCTACAACACAATTACGTATCAAACATATTTTGCTCCATGGTTTATCACTTAAGGTTGTTCTTTGCTTGATACTTTTAACTGTTACTGTTAAATATACCTTCTTTAGAATTTATCTAACATTCTCTACTAAGAGAATCAAGCAAATTAATGAGTCATCAAAATATTTCATGTAATATTAACATAATAATTTGGTCTAGGCGTCACAGTTATTTCCAAAGAATGTATGATCGTTATGTATCATTCTAATTTTTTCAGAATTATAAATGAACTTTCTTCTCCTCTTTCCACCAATTTCCGTCCCATTTTTATTTCAGTTTAAATTAGGAAGAACTCAAATACAAGTCATTAAGAGGATTGTGTGTATAAACTCTTGTAGTTTATTAATATGTTCACAATTCACATCTATATAGTGGTTAATTTGAAATACATGTTTAACAATATTTTAAAGCTCTTGGATTTTGAAATCTAATATATTTCATATGCTGTAAGTTTGCTGAATGTTTGGCTAAGCCTAAACTATGTTTTGTATTATGTTAAACAGCAATAATATTCTTCCAAGGCAAAATATTTTTCTACTATTACGAATACTTATTAGCTTTGAGTAGTGTTTGCATAGAACAAATTGAATACAGGGTAGTTTTTTTATGAAGACATAACATTAATTCCTCTCTGCAACACACAAAAACAATCAAAACATTACCATTTGCTGAAGCATTAAGGGACTCATTCTGAAAACACTGAGTATATATCTCATCAGACACTGTGCTAGCTTCCAGAATATACTTTGTTATTGTCTTCAGGATCTCATAGATAATTATAAGTGATAAAATGTGCTGGATACTATTGGAGAATTTGTAGGGAGCTATAAGACTACATAGTAAGGCAACTTTGTATCCCGAGTTCATAAGTTTACATTTGAGCTGAGACAGAATTGGTGATTAAGGTTATTCAATAAATGGGGATCCTAGAGAATGTTACATATAGAAGAATCAATATGAAGAAAGATCCAGAAGCAAAACAATGCCAGGTTATCACTAGGTAATGAGGCCGTGAGAATAGGGCAGACAAGAAATGAGCACAGAACACCCATATCTGTGATAAGCTGATTTAAACAGTTAAGAATATTGGGAATTGGAACTGAGGTATGGGCATCGTACAAGGACAGGAAAGTGACAGTGTTTGGCTTGATTTTTTAGCAGTTTATTCTGTTTGCTCCATGGATAATAGAAAAGAGGCGAACAAGAATGTGGGGTGGACACACATACTAAAAGAACAAAAAGTTCACGTAGGAATCATGTAAGCATGAGCTATAGAAGTAGAAAATAAAATAATACCAAATCCAAGAAAATAATAGTGTTATAGGAGGGGCAAAACAAGTTGGCTGTCTGAGAGATACAGAGGGCAAGATATGACTCTCTGGAGAACTAGCCAGATAGGCAGTGCGACGGACATGATCACAGATGCTCACTGTGAGATCAGCTCCACTCTAGCACTGGAGCTGAATCCACGATGCACTTGCTCAAAGCCAGAGGAGGATAGCTGCAGAAAAATTCTAGAGTCTTAATTACCTTCACATGAGCAAAAATAAATAACCCGATATCAATGAATAAATTTTCAAATAATCTTTATATACTCTGTGCGGCCTGTACATGGACAATAACATCCTTGTTAGGTCTGCTATATAGTATGATAAGATTATTTTTTTCTATTTTTTAATTTGCACATAAAATACAGTACAGCTGAGCAAAATGTAAGCATATCTCTATAGCCTCCTGATTTCTATAATAATCCCTCATCTATTTATTGGCCCATTTACAGTTGATGCCTGTCAGTAACTTTTTGTATTTTCTAAAAAATTACAGATATCTCACAAAGTTTTCTTTTCTTAAGGTAAAATATAGGCTTTTATCTAATTCCAGTTTTAAAGCGTTGTCTCTTGGCTGCCTTTAACATAATTGCTATATTCTAATTACCTCTAGAAAAACCTTAAGAATCAATGAGGAAAGTAAATGGATTATTTTTAAGATGAGTAGTGAATGCAATACTTTTTGAGGCACAGTGACTTTTTATTGAATGTATCTTGACTTAGTAGTAAAATGCCATCAATTCATCCAGAAACAACTTCTGTATAAAACACATGAACTGATACAACTGTTCTCCCTCAATTGCTCACAATTAAATGAAATGGTTCACACTCTACTGATTGTAGAATAGGATCTCTACGCTAAGAGAGCTGATTTGGTTAAATTAACTGAAATATGTTCTCCCCAGGAGGCTTAGCTTCTTGCCTACTGCAGTTACTTGACATTGATTTGTCTGAGCTGAATAATTGCGCCAATTTTCCTGTTTCCAGTATATAGTTTAGTAATAAATACAGCTTTGTTTTCAAAAAGTTCTTGTAGCAAGTCAGGTGAAAAGTTTGTTGGTAAATTCCTTTGGTTTGCGTGGGAGACCCGGAAGAGGTTCCAGGTTCCTGGCTTCGGATCGGCACGCACTGGCCGTTGCGGCTCACTTGGGGAGTGAATCATCGGACGGAAGATCTTCCTCTCTGTCTCTCCTCCTGTCTGTATATCTGACTGTAATAATAAAGTGAATAAATCTTTAAAAAAAAAATTCCTTTGGTTTTTATTTTTCTTCCCTCCATTCCACCTCCCTCCTCTCCCTGCCTGCACTTCTCTCCAGATTCCTTTAGTTTGTAAGAATCAGTGAAAAGGTGCATAAAAAAGGGACATTCTGATTTGGTTGCTGTTAATTTCTATGGAAGACTGCTATAACTGGAAACTTTACAGTCCCCTTAAGCCCACCTAAAAGGAAGCCTAACAATTAAACCCAGATGCTGAGGATGGTAGAGCAAAGAGAGAGAGAAATGAACTGGGCAAAAATGACACAGATGAAGCTCTGAAATAATTAAAGCTAAAACACATCATCTCAAGACTTCATGCTAAGTGATCCAACATATTTTTCATTTTGCGATTCTATTTTGATTTTCTTTTCTGTTACTTATAGGTTAAAAAAAATAATTCCCTCCCATTAAATCATGTCATTTGGTCAAAACTTCTTACTAAACTTTTAGAAATAATGCTCACTCTCTTGTTTATGAAAAGATTAACCTAAACATACAATGCAAAGAAGAAATTTTAAATATTCATACTTGAATGCCAGCTCCCTCTGGCACTGTGATCTTCCACACACAGTTCAGATTGTTATCGTAAGGCTCAGGGTATCCAGGAGACAAAATAGTTCCTTTGCGCTTAGTTAGAATTCCACCACAGGGCACTACAAGTGAAACAGTCAAAGAGAAGGAATTAATTTTGATGCAAAGGATTAAAACAAGAAAAAGGTCAATAGTAGCATTTTAGACATGTTACCACTAGTAAACATCAACACATCTTACTTGTAAAACTCAAAAGACAAAGAAAATTATGCCTTTAAAAAAATAATATAAAAATATTTAGAAATAACCAGGCAACATTATTAGATGACCTTGCAAAGGAGTATCTAAAATCATATGATAATTTATGTAAAAATAGTCTATATTTTGATATTACTTGTGGAACTTTGCAAAGTCCATTACAAGTGGAATTAGAAGTTTATCTTGGTGAAACAATTTGAAATCCACTCACAGTTTTTTGTAAACATCCTTCAAATTATCAAAAAGTACATCAATGAAATTAGTTTAAAATAGCTTACATATAGGTGTATAGATACAGAGTAAGTCCAGTCCATATGCCTACTAATCACTAGAATTTTATATATTAATTTCAATATAATATAAAAAATAGCACTAGATGTTTCTTTCAATTCCTGCTTTATTTTGCTTTCAATTTTTATTTTGAATTTTGAATTTTATGGTACAATTCCATAGCATCTGGGATTCCCCCCCCCAAATTCCCACCCCTTGACTGATTTTCCTCATATAGTTACAACAATTTTTCATAACACATAGTACTACTCAAAATAAGAGAACGTACTTATTAATGTGTTTGTTTTCCATGAAAATGTGAGCTCTATAAGGAAGAAGGTTTTTGGAGAGACACAAAGAAAGATCTTCCTTCCATCTGTTAGTTTATTCCTCAAATGACCACAACAGCTGGAGTAGAGCTGATCCAAAGCCAGAAGCCTGGAGCATACCATATGGGTACTGGGTCCCAAGGCTTCGGGCCATTGTCTGCTGATTTTCCAGGCCATAACCAGGGGGTAGATGGGTAGTGGAACAGCTGAGACATGAACTGGCACTCATACGGGATCCCGATGCTGAAAGGGGGAGGATTGGCTAACTGAGCTATTGCACCAGGCCCAAGGACAGAGATTTTTCTATTTTCATTCAACACTATTACCAGTGAAGTGTCTTGTACTTACTGCTTATTTGATAATACTGGTTAAGTAAGTGTTAAAGGGCTAGTGTATTTCTGGGTTTAAAACTAGGCTCTTTATTGTCGCTGTCTTATTGCTGCTTTTCACTGCTTTCCTAAATAAGTCATATTAATCGGCTAATATTTTAATAATTTTGTTTTCCATTTTTAAAGTTTTATTTATTTTCATTTGAAAGGCAGGTTTTCAGAAAGGAGAGAGAGACACACACAGAGAGAGACAGAGAGAGAGAGAGAGAGACAGAGTTCTTCCATTTTCTGGTTTACTTCCCAAATGGCCACAAATGGCAGCACTTGAGTTGATCCAAAGCCAGGAGCCAGGACCTTCCTGTGGGTCTCTCAAGTGTGTGTGGGCCTAAGATTCGAGCCATCATCTGCTTCTTTCCAATCAATGATAAGGGAACTGGATTTGGAATACAGCAGCTGGGTTCAAATTGGCACCCATGCAAGATGCTGGCAGTGTAGGCACAGGATTAGCCCGTTGAGCTACTTTTACAAAAAAAAGTTTTATTTTATTTACTTGAAAATCAGTCACTGATACGGGGGATGTGGAGAGAGAGAAAGAGTAGGAAATAGATATCTTCCATCACTAGTTCACTATCTAGGCCAAGTCAAAGCCAGAACACTGGAATTCCATCTGTTCTTTCCTGAGGATGATCGGAACCCGAGTATTTGGGTCATCTTTTTCTGCTTTCACAAGTGTATTAGCAGGGAGCTAGACTGAAAATGGAGCAGCCAGAACTGCTAATGAACTAGGTGGAAACTTAATCTACCGTACAACACTGGACACAATCACTTTTATTTTTTCACCAACAAAATATACTATAAAGATATTGCCAGACACACATCACCATATACTAAATGTTTCACAAGCTTCTTTTCATATGTTTAGTTAATGATTTGACTCTCAGTTTTAAAAGTTAAATCATAAGTTTCCCTCTGATCGGTATCATAAAATATAATAATAATTAAAGTAATAGGCTTTGGATCCAGGCAGCTTGGGTTCAATTGGCAATTCTGCTTTTGTTTCTAAAAGAGAAAGGTTTGATTATCTCTAAAAGAGATACAATCTTATCTATGCAGAGTTAATACCAATATTAAATTAGGCAAGTACTAAATAACACTTTATATAAATGATAATAATTACTGCTTATTATAATATTTAATAACTCGTTCATGGATGAATGGATAGATGAATGAATGACTCAATAAAGGAGAACTGAGATCCTGTTTACAGTTCTTCATGAATTTCCTTCCCTAAGAAAGGATGAAATAGATAGGTGTTGCCATGGAGACCCTTCAAGTAAAAGTAATTCTTTCTGGGTCTCTAAAGGAGTTTAAAAAAACTAACTCGATAAGGGTGATGGGATAAGCAGTTAATTAAAGATTTTTTTTTTCTCCTAAGGAAAGTAGGTGGTGGCTTCAGGGCGTATTCAAGAGAGATATCCCACAAACAAAAGTACTCAGGCCTGAAGCCAGGTATTGTTAAAGCTATTAGCAGCTGCAAGGGATAATTTGATTCAGACACTCAAAGGCAGGAGAGCAGACAGGATTTTAAGAAATGTAGAATATAAGGTCAGTTAGAAGATAAAACCTCAATCTGTAGCATAAATTTTATTTTTTTTTATAATTTTCCAAAGGAAATTATCCTAATATTGTTTTACACAAGATTCTTAAATGTTATTTACAGGCTGCTTGCTTAAATGTGAAGATCTTAAAATTTAGCATTTAGTCACTTTTACCATAAACACAAATCATGTATAATATTTAATGGGGTTGTTAACAGTTATGAAACAGTATGTCAGTATGTACAAAATTACTGAATATTTTGTTCTGCTTTACCTTGGCAGAAATAAGGATGAAGTGTTCATAGTAGTAATACAATTATGAAACTTAAACACTATAATTGAGATTCTAAAAAATTAGAAATGTAGAAAACTCTATTCCTTCATATCAATTAGATGCTTATTGGGTTTAAGTTGATAACTAAACATGCATTGAACTGTGTGAACTGAAAAAAATAATCATTATGTATAAAAATAGATTGTTAAAAATGATATCTGCAATGTTAAATGAAAATAATTATTCACTTTCATTCAGAATAGAATGAAATCTATTTACATCTAATATGTAAATCTATTGGTTGTATTTTACCTAATATAGTCCCCTAATACATTCTCCACATTTCAAAGCAATTTGAAGCTTCAGAATTGTTAAGATCTAAGCAAGCAAACTGGACAAAAGCTTCACTATATGGTAGAATGAAAGAGAATCGAGTACAAAACATTGTTTACCAGGAAATGTAGGTAAACAATGTTTTGTACTAGTTTCTCTTTCATTTGTGCACAAAACAATATACTGGGTGGGGAAAGACAGAAGATATTTTTAAGATTAACTATATATAATATGCTGGATTTTTTTTTTTAACTTTAAAGGAATAGCTGTGTAACTGATCTATAGATCAGGAATGGGAAAAGAGTAACACTAAATTAATTTAGAAAGGTGCCCAAGGGTGAAAATCAGGGAGAGACTTGAATGATGTCACAAGACACAAAGGTATGTATGGCTACACATTCCATTCACAGTAAATGAAAATTTCAAAGAGCTTGAGGCATATTATATTTTATATGGACAGCAGATATTGAAATTTAACATAAAGAGTGATTTGATATTAACCTAAAATCATTCAGTAATTGATGCTCAGAACTGAATTTGTAAGATATTACTCTTTTTATTTTTTAATATCTTAAGACTTCTTTTAAGAATAAGTGAAGCCAAATTATTAATACCCAAATGAAAAAAAGTTTATGTACAATTTAAGGTTGGAATAAACAGTAAAACTTAAACTGAGTTGTATTCTCCTTTAATTCATCACCAATGCTTTTCTTGACTCACATACACACACTGCTATAGTGTCAACATTCTGGATTTACACTTTTATACCCAAGAATATTTTAAATTGTGTGATTATTAAAAAAATATTTTTAGGCCTGGCATGACAGCCTATTGGCTAAATCCTTCCCTTGTATGCCCAGAATCCCATATAGGCACCAGTTCATATCCCATTTGCTCCACTTCCTATCCAGCTCCCTGCTTGCGGCCAGGAAAAGTAGTAGAGGATAGCCCAAAGCCTTGTGACCCTACACCCACTTGGGAGACCTGTAGGAAGCTCTTCGCTCCTGGCTTCAGATCAGCTCATCTCCAGCTGTTGTAGCCACTTGGGAAGTGAAACAGCAGATGGAAGCTCTTTGTCTGATTTTCCTTTTCTCTGTTTATCTGATTTTTCCTAGAAAAATAAATCTCAAAAAAAAAAAAAAGTTTTAAAGGTAACATGTCCTTTCCCTGTGATACTGAGGGAAATCCAATTCGTTAGACAAAATTTTCTATCTCCAGCTCTGCATTACCACACTGTCTCAGTTCTCTTTAGGTCAAAATATTACTGGTATAGATATTTTCTTCTTACAGTCTTGCATATTAAATGGTACGGATTATCTCCCCAGTGTCTTTCATAAGCCCACTATTTCCATTCTTGAGCGGATTCCCCCAAGACTCAATCACCTTTCAATGGCCTTAATGTATAATATCAACATGTGAATTTGAAGGGAACAGAAACGTTCAGGCCATAGTACCAACCAATGTTGAATTAAAGGCCATCTTTTCATGGTTGCAGTAACAAACAGCACAAAGTTATCCATAGCCAGTTCTCTCATGACACACAGAAATTATGTCAATAACTACAAAGAAAAGCGATGCAGAGGTAATGACTGATTTCTGATATTCATGGGGAAATATTTAAAAACTTATTGTAAGCATGAAAAGATTTATTTCTGCCCTGTGTCTGCTTTATACTACCATGAAATCAAAGGTGCTTTAACTCAGAAGGAAGAATGCTATCTGTTTTGCCTTTATGAAATTGTTATTACAAAAAGGAAATATTTGTTTATTTGCTAATCCTGGTTACATGCTAGGCAGAGACAATAAAGTCACAGGCCAACATATTTGCAGTCAAAAGTTATTGGTAGTTGCCTACATGTTTTAATAAAGTCAGAAATTCTGCATGATACATAGCGTGTAGAAATGGCATCAGAGATAGAGGAAGAAATAGATTATAAGTCAGAACATAAGGAGAAGCAGTACTCTTTTAATTTAGAGTTGGAAAGGCAAGATTTTTTTTGACTTCTTCCTTTGTTTTACTTCTTAGTGTGATATTTCACTTTTAAAATATTTATTTTTTCTCTCAGATTGATTTTATTCATCTGCAACACTACTGCACTGCTGAAACAACAAATCTATAAAATATGCTAGGTATATTTTGTATCTCTTGAGGGTACTGAAAATATCAACATTTTAGAAAAACCAGGTACCATCTTTCCTTTTCATTTGTGACAGTGCTAGTTTACAGCATTATCCCTGCACAACTACAAATAACATGGAGTGCAGACTCCAGAACATCCACAAGCAACTTCTATCTTCAGGCAGGGCTCCAATTCACTTTCTTCCTTCCCTCACCTTACCTATTCCCTTTGCTGGTTTGGATAGGAAGAAAGCTGCTGTTTGCACTGCACATGTATGTTCCCCACCCACACTCATTCCACAGGGGCCCCCAGCACACTCTTCACTCACACTGGCATCTGTGTACCTATTACAGTAACAGTCACCTGTTGTTCAGGTTACAGTCAAGTTCACTATGGTAGCAATATAAGATACGCTGGGATTTCATGCCCAACCCTCTCTGCTTTCATGATAGGCCTATTTCCCTCTCCTTATGTGGGACACTAACAACGGGAAGCTGGGCTTGCCCACTCTCATACCTTATATCCCCCTACCAGTCCCAAGATTCTTGTTCCGTGTTTAATACATTTACAAACTATCTTTGGATAATGGTAACTTTTCGTTGTTTTTCAACGTTTTATTCTTAGTCATTCCTCACTGCTGCTGTCAATGTCGAATATCCATCTTCACTGTACTCTTCTGTTCTGCCAAAATTTTTCCTTCCCACAGACAAAGGGCCTGGAGTGCAGCAAGCTGAATTATGGATTCACAGTCCCAGAGGTTTGTCATTAAACTTTCTATGTCATTATTAAGTTTAAATTTATAATTGCTGTTATAATTATTTACAAATAGTCCAGATCTATCATGTGCCTGGCAGGAAAGCATTACTAGAACCATCACCACAGTCACTTCGGGTCTGTACCAACAGGAAGCTCGGCCAGGAGCTGCAGCCAGATCTGTAACACATGTGCTTCAATGTACGCATCAGGCATTTTAAAGGTCAGGGTAAATGCATGCTCCTATAGCATTAACAGTGGTAAGTGCATTTAATCTAAATTATTCGTTTTATCTGAAGAAATCAATTTTCAAAAGTTAAAAACTGGGACTGGCAAGATGTCACTGAGTTAAGCCATCACCTGATATTGGCATCTGGAACCTGAGCAACGATTTCAGTCCTGACAGCTCTTTTTTGATGCGGCTCCCTGCTAATTCACTAGGAAAAGCAGCCAATGAAGGTTTCAATGTTTAGATACCTTCCATCTTACAAACTCCACATGGAGTTCCTGGCTCCTGGCTTCACCCTGGCTCAGACCTAGCATTTCTGATCACTTAGGGAGTAAACCAGAGGATTGAAGATCTTTCTCACTTTTCTACTCCTCCTTCTTTATCACTCTGCCTTTCAATAATAATAAAAAAATACATTTTCATCAAATGAAAAATGGAAACTTCTAAAAACATAAAATTATTTGCGAACTATAACAGATTGTGTTGTGTTACATTGTATGTCTGCAAAGTAAGGGGCTTCAAAAAAATTCATGAGAAATGAAACTGAAAAATGATTCAAACTCTCCATGAACTTTCCAAAGCATCTTTGTAGTTATTCATGTCTTCTCTACAGGTTGGGAAATTAAAATTAATAAAATGAAAACAAAACTTTGGTTATCTTTATTTTTAAAAAGCTGATTTTTCAAGCCACATACCAACAAATTTTTAACAAGACAGAATTCAGATAATTTGAACTAGTTCATAACCTCAGAATATATTTTGCCATTTTCTTCAAATTACTATCCTGTAATCTAAACAGTAGTAATTTGTAGAGATGCTCATAAGACACAGAAGAAAACAATCTCAAAATCTCTATGCTTTCTGTGGCTATTGGACCATAATAAGAATCAAAAATTAACCTAATAACCCTTAAATATATATAATTCTAAGCAATAATAGCTTCATACATTTATAAAGTATATATTTTATTCACTGAGATAGATTACACAGAATATTTGAAAAAAAGTTTGATGAGTAGTTAATGCAATGCTTTGTACTGATTCACAGAATTACAATGTATACTTGTGAAATGCTTTATGAAAACTGTTTATTGAATTTTCTTACACAAAGATTTACTTTCTAATTTTTTTAGTGCTAGACTAAATCGTATCCGGAAAACTTGGTGTCTGTATTTCTTATAAAATGTGTCTACTTCTTTGCATAAAGTAATTGAAATCCTTGTATAATACTTCAGAAATGAAAAACTGCTTTGAAAGACTGCAAGGGCTAATAATTCCATTTTAGTGTCAGATTTTGTTACTGGAAATTCACAGCTGCACTGTCATCTATATGAAGCAATAAATAAGGATCTATCCAGTTAATCATCTTTTCTTTGTATCAGCAAGACAATTGTAGGAAATACTATCGTACCTTCACAATTATTACATCTGAAATATTAAAATTAAATTTGTAAAATAGTGGATTTTTGTTTAAAATATGTAAAAGCAGAGAAAGTACCTGTATATACTCACCGATACAGGTAGGTAAGGAATCATTCCACTGGGCTAAAGAATTGGGCACTGTCTCACACCTAATTGCTCTGGATCCATGGAGAATATATCCTGGATTACATTCAAAAAGAACCAATGAACCAACTGCAAATTCATTGCCAATTCTTCTTCCAAATCTTGGTTCCGGCACAGAACTGCATTGTGTTGAACTTGTCCTTGGAACAGCTGTGTACAAATAATTGCTCATTTTAATTTTTTATTCGGTAGACTGGTACAGATTTTAAAATTAACTATTTAACCTGATTACAAAGAAATCCTTACTTTTCAATAGATTTAAATTTAAAAACTGTACACATTAGTAAAGGTCTTAACTTTCGTTGAAAATAAAGTATAATTTAAAATGAAATTTAATGTATCTCACTACTGTATTAAACATCACAATACTGTTTTCCTCTTATTTCATCAAATGCTTATATGTAGCTTTAGTTCAATATCACAACTTATAGGCTGAAAACAAATGTTTTAAAATATTTTTAAACTTGGAATATCAATTTAAAATGTATGTCATATTACATGAAATAATTTAAATCATTTAATCACTATCTAATTCTTAATGATCTACATTTATAAAAACACAATCATAACACTATTAATTTTACATGATGTTCATAAGCTTATTTTTAAAAACATGATTTTTATTAAGACAATAGCTGCATTAAGGCTAAGCACAATAAAGTCAGACAGATTAACAACAATAAGTGCATTAATAATCATACATAACAAATTTGAAATTATTTTAGGTTTTGCAGAAGTCCTTCAATTGTGCCTTTTTGTTTTGTTTTGTTTTGTTTTGTTAGAAAGAATGACAACAGGATGTTTTTTCTTTTTAAAACACATACAAATGTAATTAAAGAGTTGGTAACAGCCCCCAAAATGATGAGGAATCCCTAATAGATTAATTATTACGTGACATCAGTGAGTATAAATCCATTCATTACAGTGCCTTTTTAAATTCATAACATCACAAATTGTCTACAGGAGTAATTGTCATTAAAAATAAAATAGTATTACAGCATATCTAACTGATAATGGGGTGAGTTTTATAATATCAAATATTTTATAATATCTATGGAATAAAGTATTCTTGAGAGAAATGATTATGTGATCACACATAACAAAAAAACTTTCAAAAATGACTCTTAATTTTGAAGATTGTAAAAGCTAACAGCAAACTGTAAATGGACTTATTGCACAAAACCTCTTCATAACTGAGACCAAAGTTCCTATTCTGAAAGATTGGGAAACCATAATGTTAGAATTGAGCAATGATACCATTGGCATGTCTAAGCATATCAAGATCAAAGATACATTTTAATTTAAAGTGTTCTACTCTGGGGAAAACTGAAAAAAAAATAAACAATAAAGCATTCTCAGAAACACACAGATGTCTTGAAATTAAAGTGTTGGAAGGCAAGAAAAACAGACATTTAAACTGAGATTAGTGAAGCAACAGATCTTATTTGACTTTGGTCGAAGTAACAATGTTCTAATGATGGGGAGTAGAAAAGAAAACTGTTAAAAAAAAAACAAAGAAAAATTTTTATTCTCTCCAATGAGGCTATGAAGATCTCATTGTTTAATAACTCTGAACATAACATGGAAATTTGTATCAATCCTTAGTGTGGTTCTAGACTACAGGGTCACTTACCTTGATAAACAAAGTGAAATCCCTTAGCTGTTATTGGTCCAACTGATGTAAATCGAATTGTGATCTGATTACCTGAACTCAGTGGAAGTGATTCTCCTACTCAACAAAACAAACACTAAGATATCACAAATAATTTTCATTCAGTAACCCTAACAGATTATATTATTTTACACTGTCATTTGAAAATGTCAGTCTATGCTCTATCAAATTACTTTAAATATCCTATAGCTAACGACATATTTTCTTTGGGTTCAGCTTCAATTGCAATCTTTTTACCAGAAGCCTTTAATTACATTCTAATACATATTGCCTCATTCTTCAAAGAACTCAAAAGTATTTTACATGACATTAAACATCACAGACTAAGTGATTAAATGTTATATTTACTTTATTACAATCCCAAAAAATAGCTGACTGTATTTTTGTCAAACTGTTGAGTTACTGTTAATTTTGTTTGTATTCTTAAAAAAGATTCTATTTCCAGCTTACTTTCATTCTAATATGGATGACATAATCTCAACTATCACTGCAACACTAATCAAATTCAGTCTTTAATCAATAACTGATGCATTGGCAGTTCCAGTAAAGGATACCTGAATGGGATCCTGAGAGGGAAGATAACAGAGAAGACTGCTGAGTTGGCCCATCATACACCTCAACAACATCGTGGAGTGATGTCTGGAAAAATACAAACTGGCCAAACACCACTGATCAACAGGAACCAGGAGAAGCCAACCAATCACCAACCATCCAAAAACAAAAACAAAAAAATAGAAAGAGGAGGAGAGAGAGAACAAAGTATTACAATATAATAGTCATCCTTTCTTCTACTTTAAAAAAAAAAAGGAGAATTGCCAATTGCTTGGTATTCCTGACACATGTATTTCAGGTCATAAAGGCAATGACTATGACCTAGAAACAACAAAATTTTAATGAAACAATGAAAAATCAATGTGTATGACAATTTAGATCAGAAATCATAAGGTTGGTGATTAATACTTTATAGTAATGACTTTGGGTTTTTCCTGATGACAATATGACTTTTTTCACTTTGTGACTCTTTTCCTAAATTTTTCAACTCTTTTGGATGAGATAAACAAAGTTTTAATTCAGGGGATTTTGCTTAAGATACTTCTAAAAATGCTTTTCTAATATGATTAATAATTTGACTAGAAACATATCAATAAGATACTTTTCATGCATAATGCTTAAATTATGTTCTAATTTTACAGTGATTCTTAACATTTGTTGTTAATCTTTGTCAAAATATAGAAATATTATTTATGATTTCTAGGCAATTGAGCTATTCTAAACCTTTTAAAAATTATTAGCGTCCTACAAGTATAATCTTGTAGCACTTATTAAGAGAAATCTGCATTTCTTTCATTTCATTTTGTATTGATATTTTCACTATATTGTGTAGTTACTTACAGAATCTATGTAAACCATAGCTTCAAAGAATCTATTCTAGGGTAAAAGTCAGCTTTTGTTTTTAAACAAACGCAGTATATTTTTAAAATATCCTTACTTCATTTTGAATAGAATAATTGCAGGAATTAAGAGTATAAACATTTTAAAAACATTAATCATGTAATAATTAAGTCATTTTTACAAACTAAAGGTCACATCAGATTACTGAAGTTATATATTTCTGTATAAGTATATTTTAAAAGTTCTTATAGATATGTTTACATCTCAAATCAAGATAATGGAAATTTCCTGGTGGTTCCTATAAAAACATGTTAATTTACTTGAAATATGCTGAGTTTTCTGAAGACAAATATATGCATAATATTGTAAGCAAAGATAATTTATACATTTGGCCTGGAAAATAAGCTGGTGATCTCAGTCCAGTTCTTTATGGGCTAAAAAAAATGAACTAGGAAATAAAATATTGTTGCTTCCAATAATTTCTGAACTTTGAAGTGGAAAAATATGGACATATTCCTCCTTAAAATAGCTCCTAGATTACATAAAAGGAATCTATATTTCATCTAACTTATAACACAGTGAAATATTTTAATGGTTTACTGGTTGTATGGAAAATGTTCAGGCTTAATATTCCAAATTTTGTCTATCAAATTTTAAATTATTTCAAAAATATTCCAAAAGACAGAGAAAGATTGTGTCTTCTATGCTTGTATTTGTTTAGATTGGTATGTGGATGACTTTACATGTATCTTAACAGTCTATAATAATACAGGTATTTCCATTATTTTACCAAATAAAAAATCATATTAGTTTAATTGAAGGAATTTTGCTTTGTAGTACACAACAAGGCTCTTAACAGGTTAATTAATTATCTCTCTAGTCCTTTTGGGAAGTCATTGAGAAAAGCTAAATTCAGCATCCTTTAACTGTTTCTGGCTAAATATGTCAATTATTCCACTAAAATATATACACAAACAAGCTATTGCACTTGTAAGCACTGAAAACAATGCAAAGATTTATTCTCCTTTCCTAATAAGGAACAATTATGAGCTTGAGACAAAGGAAAATAATATAAAACCTTGCAGTTCTTGTTCTTGTGTTTAGGCCTCAGTTGCTGCCTCTCTGCCATGGAAGACAGATTCTGTATCATCTTTAAAGTCAATGTGTGGTCTACTTTGTCAATGACTCACTCACTACACTGGTTTTGTATCATGTCATAAAGAGAAAATAGCATAGTGAGTTTTTATAGTGTCATTAGTAATTTGTAGTTGTGATTTGTCGCAGTGACTCTAAAGTAAAGGTGGGGAGAGTTGTGAAGGAAGAAGGCTGGGAGAGAAGAGTGTTGACTATTGTCCAATGAGCAGTGAAGAAGACATTTGTCAGCTGAAATCAAATTGGTTAGTGGTTTCCTATCAAAATTTTAAACTAAATGTTTTGTAGCATAAAGAATCAAGAATGCTCCTTTAATTTTATCTTGTTTTTTTAATCTTGTTTTTATCTTGTTTTTTACAATTAGACTATGAGCCATTAACTTGTTTCATAATCCTAAATCAAATGCATGATTCTGAATCATAAATCTTAAAAAAAATAAATGACAGCCCTCAAATTTGTTTCCCCTTTCTATTTGTGAGCTTTTAAATTAACTTGGTTTTCTTTTGTGCAGGCTGTAGTATGCTTTATCCTTCTAAAATATTTCGAGTTGCCAAAAGGATCCTTTGCCAATTCTAAGATGATACTGAACAACTTTTGTAAGAGACTTTAGAGCAGACTTAAAGACTAGCTTTTGGTATACGAGTCCTTGTGAGCACAACTGAGTCACTTTGGTTCATGCAGGGCATGGTGTAACATAATGGATTATTTTCTATTGAATAGATCTGCCATGCACCTGCTTCCAAATTCATTTTAGCATTTAATTATTCCCTCTCATTCTTGGTATCTCTACTTTAAATTTTCATTCTTTATCATTTGCTTTGTATCTCTGTGTGTATACACATATATATGTACATACACAAATATGCATATAAACATATGCATATGCATATAGTTTGCATATAGTTCGAGTGGTTCCAAAAAGCCCATGTGTGAGGTGCTTGATCCCCAAAGCTTTATATTGATGATTAATGAATAAATGCTAATGTTATAAAGTATGCATTGAAATTCAATTTTTGCTCTGATAGTGAGTTCCAATTTAAGTGATTGGGCCGGGCTGGGTTTTAAAAGTAGGGTATTCATAATTGGGTCACCTTGGAGAGAGAGACCACATAGACAGGGAGATGAGCAAGCTCCCTGCCTCTCAACTCCCTGGTTTGTGACACAATCCTTCTTGTCCTTGCATTATCCATCTACTACCATCATCAAACACCATACAAATTGGGCCACTTTATCTTGAAAGATGAACAAAAAATTATGAGTGAAAAATAAACTTTACTCATAAGGTGCTTCTTCTGTCAGGTATTTGTTACAGTGATGAATATTAAATAAATATCTATCTTTTAAAATCCATATTTATTTTTATTTGAAAGTCGTGATTACAGAGAGAGAGAGAGAGAGAAAGAGAGAGAGAGAGAGAGGCAGAGATCTTTCATTAACTAGTTCATTCCCCAAATGGACGCCACACCAAGAGCTGGACTGTAGCAAAGCTAGGAGCCAGGAGTTTCTTTGGGTCTCACATGTGGGTTCAGCTGGCCAAGGACGTGAGTCACCCATCCTCCAGTGCTTTCCCAGGTTACTGAGCTGGGTCAGACATGGAGCAACTGAGACATGAACCAGTAGCCACATGGGATGTTGGCACCACAGACATAGGATTGACCAGCCTCTAAATATTTATACATTTGTCTAGTTATAAATATCTAATATGTCCCAACCTATTCACAGATCAATACAATTTGCCTATTAATCATCTGCATTTGGTTATTTGGATTATCTTTTAAACTACTATAACATCTTCTTGGCTAGCAGGTAATTTAACTAAGTGCTAAATGAATTTTTTTAAAATTTAATTGCTTTATACCTGCATTATAGTCATGAATATGATTTCTTTTCCTCTTTTTAAAATCACTTTTTAACAATGATATAGGCACTTATACCTCAATCTAATGACCGGATCACGCTAATATTTCTCAAGATTACAATCATCACTATAAATCTAAGCTGATTATGCTTTTTCACATGATAAGCACGCTATCTCATAGTTCTTAGTTTCCAGAGAAGCAGAATTTCCTGAATCTCATCGCAAAGATTCTTTTCTCTCCAGGCATGGCATGCACACAAATGTCAAAGGCACTTTTTTGGTCAGGTATTGCAGTAGGTTTTCAACATCAACCTGTTAAGGGATATTTTTTTCGTTAAGGATAATAAGTGTTAAAAATACCTTTAACTATGAGACAAAAAGTAGTTTCTATAACATTGTAAATATTACAGCAAGCTAAAAAGGAGCAAAGTTGAAACTGAATCAGGGCAAAAATAAACATGAAATATACCAATGAGCCTATGGAAATAATCTGTTTCCTATATATTGTATTCTAAATAGGCTTATTAATTCATGAAATATCATCCTTTTTATCCACCGGGAACAGAATAAATGCCGTGGTTAAGAAGTGACCAATACGGGCCCAGCGGCGGCGTGGCCTAGCGGCTAAAGTCCTCGCCTTGAAAGCCCCGGGATCCCATGTGGGCGCCGGTTCTAATCCCGACAGCTCCACTTCCTATCCAGCTCCCTGCTTGTGGCCTGGGAAAGCAGTCGAGGACGGCCCAATGCATTGGGGCACTGCACCCGCGTGGGAGACCCAGAAGAGGTTCCTGGTTCCCGGCTTCGGATCGGGGCGCACTGGCCATTGAGGCTCACTTGGGGAGTGAAACATCAGACGGAGGATCTTCCTCTCTGTCTCTCCTTCTCTGAGTATATCTGGCTGTAATAAAATGAATAAATCTTAAAAAAAAAAAGAAGTGACCAATACAGACAGGATCCTCTTAGACATCATTAAAAATACTTGCAACTATTATTTGTATGAAAAGATTACATAATATTTTGCAGTGGTAACTATACCTACCTGTGCTTATGATATGGTCTCCTACTCTCCAACAATTGAATGAACAACATTATTTTTTCCATTATAAAAGAAATTTTCAGAAGTCACATTTAATTTTTGTGTCATTGAAATAATTAGCTAGTGCTTCATCATATAGTCTCACTGATGTAGCAATTAGTTAACTCTAAATGAGCATAATACAACAAACATGGACATGATTATTGTTATTCAGTGATTAAGAACAGAGTCATCAAATTAAAAATGAAAATTGAATTTATGCAAATATGGAAAGGCTTCAGTTTTGTTCAGTTTATTCATTCTCTCAGAGAGAATGCTTCTGAGTATTCAAATAACACGTCCATGCAAGAAGTTAAAAACTCATAATCAGAACATACATGTTTAGGGGAACAATTACTATGGAAGGTGATGAGTAGTTAAAAGTAAAAGTTTTGGGCCTGTTGGCTAAATCTTTGCCCACCATGCACCAGGATCCCATACAGGTACCAGTATATGTCCTGGTTGCTCCACTCAGCTCCCTGACTGTGGCCTGGGAAAAGTGGTGGGGGATGACAAAAGCCCTGGATCTCTACACCCACATGGGAGACCTGGAGGAGGCTACTGGCTCCTGTCTTCAGATCACCTCACTTCTGGCCATTGTGGCCACGTGGGGAGTGAACTAACAGAGAGATCTTTCTCCCTGTAAATCTGCCTTTCCAAGGAAAAATAAAACTTAAAACATTTAAAACTTTCAAAAGCTTGTGATAATTTCAGACTTGATTAAAATTTGTTTTGCTCTAAAAGGATTCAAATGTGGCAGGGGAAGGCTAAGCACTACATCTCTTGGAATTGGTAGTTCTAGTCATAGGCAAGGATCAAACATTTCGGGTTATTTTTTAATCTATTTTCATTTTTATTTTGAAACTCAGACAGAAGTTTTCCATTTGCTCTTTCACTTCCCAAATGACTGCAACAATCAGGGTTAAGCCAGGCCAAATTTCAGGAGCTAGGAACTTAATCCAAGTTTCCCTTGTAGACGACAAGTACTCAGGTACTTGGGGCATTATCTGCTGTCTTACAGGGTGTGCATTTGTGAGAAACTGAATCAGAAGTGGTGTAGCTAAGTTTCGAATCAGGCACACTGATATGGGATTTCGACATTGCCTACAGCAATGTAACAGCTACGTCAAACATCTGCCCCCAGTTAGTATGTCTCTCATATTAGCATTGTGTCTCATCCTCTGCTTTTTATCCATGCATGTTCAAATAACAATAATAATAATGATGATGATGATGATGTTGATGATAAAGCTGATGCTGAGTATTGCATTGATTTTAATTTAATCAAAGTTATGGTGTCTTAGGACTTCAAAATCGTTATACATGTCTCTATTGAGTTAAACTTACATTCTATCCATTTGTGTAGAAAAGGAAAGTGTAATTGTCAGTCATTCTTTGAGGTAACAAGAGGGGAGTAGGGTGAGAGGGCTTTCTACTCTCGTTTGTTTAATTTCTCCATTTTCTGTTTCTCTGCTGCCAAGGTGCTCAAGTTCGATCACCAAAGAAGCAGATCCACACAGAAGGGAGACAAGGCAGAAAAAAAAATTACAAATTTTAGGTCCGGCACAGTAGCCTAGCGGCTAAGGCCCTCGCCTTGCACACACCAGGATCCCATATGGACACCCGCGTGGGAGACCCGGAAGAAGTTCTTGGCTCCTGGCTTCGGATTGGCACAGCTCTGGCCATTGTGGTCACTTGGGGAGTGAATCATCGGATAAATCTTTCTCTCTGTCTCTCCTCTCTCTATGTATCTGACTTTGTAATAAAAATAAATAAATCTTTAAAAGAAACAAAACAAAGAAATTGAGCTACTGAATCCTCTGTGCAGAAGCTTGTCTCGATCCTACATTCTGGAGCTAATTCTCTCATAAGCAAAAAAATATAAATGTTTAGTAGAAAAGCACTAACATACAATAGACTCATCCTGGCTCTGAAAATAAACATCCCCAAAACGATAAAATCTCTTACAATTTGTAATAATTTAGAAATAAAGGGCAATGCTTTTTAAAAAAAGTCATGAATCTAAGGTCTTTGAATATCTAAGAATTTAGTAGTTCTAGAAATGTATGTCTGCTTGAACTCACAAGGATAAATGGGGTACTAACTTACTTGCTATTAAATTTCTGTGTATTACTTTTGTAAATGCATAACATAGCTTTACTCATTAAATCCATAATGCCTTTTTTGAGGCATCACTCTAAGGCTAACTTTCTGTTTGTATTGCGAAAATCTGCCACACTATCAAAATGCCAAAATTATGTATTCAACATATTTTGTACATATAGACAATTACAGAATCAGAAATTGTAGGAAACACATTTGAGTTTTCTTTAACTGTTGCAGTAGAAAATATCCATGAAACACAAGGCAGCAATTCATCTGCCGTTTGGCTGTTGTAACATTTCCCAATGCCTCAGGATCAATTTCGTCATTAAAATTACTGAAATAAAGAAAATCAGAAGTATGTCAAAGCTAAAAGCATTTCAAAAATCTTCACAATGGAAATAAATAAAAATAGATTATCAGTATGGAAAGATACCCCATCAACCATTTGGTTCAATTTATCAGATGCTACATATCCTTTATGTTCCTTAATGTTCCCTAGAGTACAGATTGGATGGAATGTTTGGGTTACTGAAATCAATTTATAGATGTTTCTATCAGTGAACTAACACGGTATCTTTACTGAACAAACAATTTTATTTATCATATTTAATATTTTTGAATAAAATGCGTTAAACCATATTGCCCACCTAATATTCATCTGTAATTTAATGGCCAAATACTCAGAACTTTATTAAATGTTATTATCTATACTACTGTACCAATTGCTGAGAAACTGGGAAATTCTAGACCCATAAGCAAGGAGATAGTTCAGTTTTTCTTGTAAATATAGTCTTGATTAGAAAATTTATGTTTGAAGGAAACTTGACTTTGTTTTCCCTCACTTGGTTTACATTAAAACATTTAACATATTTTGAAGAATATTATTAGTTTATAAGTAATGAGCCAACTGAAGTTTGAGTCCAGCCCCTGACCCAAAACTTTGGCATTGATAGCCTCTCTTAAACTGAGAGTTAATGGATACATAATTATTATGTGAACTCAGGCTATGTGTCCAATGAATGAATGAAATCCAAATTTTGAGCAGTGTATGGATTCTCATGAATAAAGACCTAGATCTCATAAATTTTTCATCACAATCAATCAGTAATAGAGTCTATGTGTAATCAGGCTGTTCTAGTATCATAATAAACCTATACAGAAGCTATAAACTGGTGTTAAGATTTAAAAATACATTTTTACATGGAAACAATGTAGAAATTGTAAGTGTCCAAATTAACTCACATTTATCAATTGAACTTCAAATCATATTTAAGAAGTAAATAGCAAAATATTTTAAATATAGAAAACTCATGATGATGAAACCTTTTTATAAATCAGATAACTGAAGTACAGCAACATTTAGCAATTTGGAATAGTAGCCCTATAGGAAAATTCATTTTAAGCTCCAATTATAATAAGAAACACATTCCCATCAGAATTTAGGATTTCTTTGAGAGAAAACAGCCTAAAATCTTTAGAACTGAATAATGTAATTACTGTACTGATATGAAAAACACAGATTAATCTGGTCATATCTGTATCCTCATACTGAAAATCCATGTCTGAATTCATTATGAAGGTAGAGAATTATAAAAATGTGAAGTATTTATGGTAAAGCATAGTGTTTTCAAAAATAATGTGAATATGTAACCTTAGAACAGTTTTACTCTTATTGAGTTCAATTAGTAGTTCTCTTGTTCTGTCTAGCCATAAGAAAAACTGTGAAGTGTACACTCAATCTAAATATTCTAAATTACTTAATGAGATGCAATTCCAATGAAAATATCTCATTATACGCTATAAAGAAGTTTTTTAGACATGTAAATTTTAATTCACAGTACTATATAAAGCACTTAGCTTTCTAAAACAGCTGTGTGAAAAATATGCTTTGAATTGTCTTCAAATGAGAAAATGGCATTTTGTATCTGAAAACAAAATTAGTAGCATAGTCAAGCTGCACTCCTAAAACAAATTACAAGGAAGTAGAGTTAACTGTTGGAAGTCTAAACTGAAGGAAATAGACACAAACATAACTTTAGAGTGTGAGTGCACACAAACCAGTAAATGTATCCATTAGCTTGCTAGTTATAACAGCAAATAAAATAATCTTTAAGAATATAAAAAGATAATGAGGATGCCGGGTTTTAAGCAAATATACAATATACTTTTAAAACGTTTACATTATCATGAGTAAAACTCGTATCAGAAACAATGTTTGGGGGCTAGTGTTGTGGCGTATAGGGTCAAGCAATGCTCCACACACCCAGTATTTGAGATTGTGTATCCTACGACCTACATTTCGGGTACTCACTAGATGTTTGTTAATGAATTTAGAAACTTCAATTACATACAAAAAACAGAATCAGAAATGTTCAGACAATGTTTTCATTCTTTGCAGGTAATCACAATACATTGCAATCACTTTCAACACCAGGTGTTAAAATATTATGTCAGCATAGCTCCCCTTCTCCATTTTCTTTGTTTTGTTTCACAATCAATATGATTTAAGCAATTATCCATCATTTTTGACAGAGCTTTCTTAAATATAAATTGAGTTGCCACAAATGTCTTTAAAGGGATAACAAAAACAAAGGTATGTAATTTGATTCATTTGAGATTGATGGCTTCCTGTCATTAAGGAGGCTACACATACTATTACAAGTCCCATAAAAACAAGCTCCCTGCTGAAAACTAAGCTTACCATCCTCTCCTAAGTTTCTCTCAAGCTAGGGAAAGATGTCTGATGAGTTAATTGCCATGACAATAGTTACCATAGTTTATCATGTGTAGACAGGAGTTGAGATACAAGCAGTGTTCCCTAAGGCTTATTCCTTGAGTACTTTCGATTAATAAGCTCATATAGTGAAACATGCTAATGACCACTTTCTTTCAAATATCTTGGTTCTAATGGATCCATCTCTTCTCCACATCTCTCATTTCCCATTCCATCCTGAGTTTAGGCTCACATAATCACTGGTCTTCACTATTACATTCCTATTTACTGACCTGGAGAACTTCAACCCATTCTCCATGCCTTGACAAAAGCAATTAACTGTAACTGGAGTAAAATATAATGATGTTACTTCTCTATTCAAAGAAACTGTGTTGTGGAATTAAGCTCATGAGTTGTATCAATATTTCATATTCTAATGTTCAGTTTTTACTATTTACCTGGCATTTGTTTTCTAATTTTTGAAGATATATTTATTTTTCTCTGGAAAGTAAATTTTAGAGAAGGAAAGATAGAGAGAAGGTCTTTCATTTATTTGCTGGTTCGCTACGCAAATAACCACAAAGGCCAGAGCTGAGCTGAAGCCAGGAGCCATGAGCCATGAGCCGGGAGCTTTTCTGAATCTCCCAGATGGGAGCACATGCCCAAGAATGTGGGCCATTCTCTGTTGCCTTCCGAGGCATTATAGTGCTTGATGAGAAGTGAAGCAGACAGGACATAAACAGGCACGTATGTGGGATGCCAGCACTACATGGAGGGAGATTAACATGCCATCACATTGGTCCCTATTTTCTAAATCATAATTAGGTTACTGACACCACCATCTCAACCACTATAAAGAAGAAGATATGAAAATAAAGCAGATGCCAGTCAAAAGAAGCTTAAATTTAAAAAAAAAAAATACCACTGTGGTACATCTACTCCATGGAACATTACACAACTATAAAAAGAATTACATTTTGCTATTTGCAACAAAATCGACCCAGCTGGAGACCATTATGCTCAGTGAAATAAACCAATCATCAAAAGACCGATATTTTATTTTGTCTTTGATATATGGTAGCATTCATGCAAAATATAAAACAAACAGATACATAGGTGAGCAAATCTACGCATATATTTTCATAAATAAACAGCATAGTGGGGACTAGCATACCAGGAAATAGATGTATTGCAGTAGTCATCTCAATTCCTTAATAAAAGGAGGGCTCTCAGTGAAACAGCGAAATATATCTTAACAATTTGATTTTAGACTTTTTGCTTTCGTCTATACCTACAATTTCATGCTGCGCTTGAGCAGCAGAATGTTAAATTTGTAATTGTTGCTGAAGGACTATACTACTTCAATAATATGGGAGGAATCCTTATACTTACAAAACTGTTTCATGGAAAATAATTTAAAATGAATTTATTCAAGATATTAAAAATGAGAGAGAAAAAGAAACACATGGTCTGCCACTATGGCTCAGCTAGCTAATTCTCCAGCATCCCAAATGGGTACCAGTTTGCATCCTAGTTGTTCCACTTCCAATTCAGGCACTTGCTTGTGGCCTGGGAAAGCAGTGGAGAATGATGAAAAGCCTTGGGATCCTATACCCAAGTGGGAGACTTGGAAGAATCTTCTGGCTTCTGAATTTGGATGGGTGATGGGCTCATCTCTGGCATTTGAGGTCATTTGGGAAGTGAACTGGAAAATGGAGGATCTTTCTGTTTCCCTTCTCTATGTAAATCTGCCTTTTCAATTAAAATAAATAAAGGAAAAAAGATACATATGTAGTTTTTCTGTCTTGCGTAATCTATAGTCTACTAACTATATTCACATTTTATTTACACTAATTACACTTTTGCCATTTAAAAAGTATTGATCAGTAATTTAGTCTCTGTAAAAGACATATGAAATTACTAAAACCCAAACTAAAATGTATTTTATATATCCATAGAGTCCCTCTATGTATGTGAAATTTATCACTTTCCTCACAGTGAACAAGGCTCATCTCTTTCATGAATCATCTGTGAATTCTCAACATTAAATTGCACATATTTCTAACTCCGTTGTACTATGACTAACATCAATATCACCCAATCTGAAAAGCATATGCTGTCTTAACTCCGTACTTCATACTGAATTGGGTATTGGGAACAAAGTTTTACATTTGTAAAACAAACAAACATGCTTCCAGCAATCATGGAATCAACAGGCTAGCATGGAAGATAATCATTAAATATGGAATCATAGGATGATCATTATTGAATGAATGATAGGACAATAAAAATACAATTTATTTTGAAACTATTTGAATGAAACGCTTTAAGAATGGCTTCTTATGTCATACCTCTGTATGGATTTCATCTTGGGCTGAGAGTTTTAAACAAATTGGTATCAGTCATGAAAAACTACAGAAAATCTAACATTAACAATTTTATTGATATACATGCAGTCATTAGTTGACATTACTGTGACAATGTGCAAGAATTGACCTAATAGTTGAGATGTTAATTAAGATGTCCAAATTCATATTGATATTGCTGGGCTTGAGTCCTGGATTCTCTGTTCCAGTTTGGTGTTAATGCATATTCTGGGAGGCATCAGATCACAGCTCAAGTAACTGCTTCTACCAACCAGGTGAGAGGCCTGGCCTGGATTGAGTTCCTGGTCCCTGTCCACAGCACAGAAACACAGTTATTGTGGGTATTCAGATAATTAATTTGCAGGGAGTGGAACACACACATACTCTCTGTATTTCAAATGAAGTTGAAATAAAGAAATAATTGTGTCTCTGTGTGTGTAAGATTTATGATCCAGTCACCAAAGCTACAATACAACTTAAGAACATTAAAGTGTGAAGATTACACTGATTTCAGCTACTAGGAACTTTCCCTCTTATTATTATTATAAGGAACTTATATTTGAGAAATTGTCAGTCAGTAGAAACATCTCACCAAGAATCCACTACTCTATGACCTTTTTAGAAATAAACCAATAGATTGAATTACCCCTCTCAAGAAAATGTGTGATGCCTTGATAGGTTAAAACAATATAAATTAACAGTCCAATTCTAAGCAATATCCACTGCAATAAAATATGATCATTTTCTGGAACTGAAATCAATGTATTTAATTACCCAAAGTATTTTTATGTAAAGTAACGTAATATAAATATAATAAAAACAACTTTTTAAAAATGTTTAAGCTTTACTCTGCATGTCTGAGGCAAGGAAGAAAACAAACATGTTTACTGAGTGGGAATACATATAAGATAAACACCAAATTTAAATGCTTTTTAAATTAATTTTGTGTCTTAAAATTTCAATTTGTATCTCCAAATCTTTCCTGCTTTATTCATTTTTCTCAAATGAATTCTAGAATTAACCATGAATGGACTAAATGCAGGAGAGCCAAAAGCCAAATCAGTAGGGTGAAGGAAAAAGCAGTTACCAGCAAGCGACATATCCTCTTCCTGTAATGTTTTCCCAAGATAACCACACTACATGATTAATTTCAGTCAATTATGCAATCAACTCTGTTAATGAGGACCTATACCTGGTATTGCAGGTAAGCCTGAATCATGTGAACAACTTCATCTTGCTGATAATTTTGTGCCTTTTTGAACCAATTTTGTTTAATTAATTACTAGCATTAAGGGAAAACTGTTTTTAAGAAATAAAAACTGCATATATTCTCGTGTTGAAACAGGAAAATATTATATGCATGTGAATTTATGAAAGAACACTTATGAACCAAAAGATAAATTTCTTAGGAGACACGATAAACTGGTCACATAAATCACTTGGTAAACAACCTAATGTCAAGCATTGGTAAGTTTCAGAATTTCAATTGGTAGCAACTGCTGATTTTGTATATTCAGTTCACTGGATTAGAGATTAATGGTACAGACTGGAAAATGTAATTCAAAGCCTACATTAGCCTTTCCCAAAAGTACTCAAGAGAAATAGATCAGCAGAAGGAAAAAGGGATTTAATTTATTTGCTAGGGGTTTGAGTTTGCGTGTACGAGTCTACCCCCATACCCAAACTTATGAGAAATAAAGTGAAAAGATGAGTTCATTTTGGTGCAAAAGAATTTTAAATCTACACATGGAAGACTGAAAAATTCTTGGAAAATACTATTTTAAGAGCCATGTATGTATCTTTTTCTGCCACAATAAACTTAGTTATCTTTTAATTCCATTTTATACACATTTTTAAATTATTTTGATTGTATGTGTATCAGAATACACACACACATGTGTATATATTCGTTTACTTTAACTTGAGGGGTTAGCTAGGAGTCTCTTAATTTGGGCTGAATTTTCATTTCTTTGGTTTGAAACTCTGAGCAGTAAACCAGCTGTGAAATGAGAATCTGTAGATAATTAAAACATTATTCCTATCAAGTATCACAGACAGTAGGTTAAAAATCTGCATCAGAGTATACACTATTACACTTGTAAGAAATTAATCTCAAAGAAACCTGTACTCTTGCTTATCAGATACACCATGTCTCCTTTGGCTTTAATGCTTAAAGAGATAAACTAAAAGGCAGATTATACTAATAAGCAACAAAAATAATTTTAAAGTTTAGTAAAAAATCAATACCTGTTATACTTAATTTGTATTTCCAAATTACTGACAATATGATGGAGAGGTGGTAACAGTTTTAAGCATGCTTTTTCTGGAAAAAGGGTTTCTTAGTGTATTTTTATTTTATACATCAACATACAGTACACTAAATGTTGCAGGTTCATTGTAGGTGAAGCCAACTTGGCAAAAATCACACTAAGAAAAATGAATGATGATGAGATATGGCATGTACCTACAGTTTATTTCTTTAGAGAGGCAGAGCTTTACCAGAGAAATGATGAATGGATTCTGTGGATGACACTTCCCAATAAATATACAAAGGCCACCTTGAGCTGTGAAATATGCTCTCAGTATGAAATGGAATTGTTCTGAACTGACCTATGTTGCTTGGGAAACATTTTATGCTTTATAACTACATATTCCTTGTTAGAGATCGCCTGTGTGATCATTTTCATAAAGTCGTATACAAAACAAGTATAAGCATATCACAAATGCAGTAGGAGATAATCCCTGTTAGCTTCTTTTTGCCATTATCTGCCAATTTTGCCCCCTCCTCCACAGTATTTTTTATTTTTATTTTCCTCCTTTTTAAGATGATCTACCTCTTCAGGGCACAGTCCTCACATTTTATTCTTTTTAAAAAGCTTTTACTTTCTTGTCTCCAGTTCAGTTCTGTCTCTTTCTTCAATCTCTTTATTCTACATGATATAATAGCAAAGTATTATTTTAAAACTGTCAAATACATCTTGAAAAAAAATGAGTAAGCAAAATCAACTACCTGAAGTAGGAAGTAAATAAATATTTAAAAATGATTTCCTTACTGTCTAGAGTTTGGAGACATATGTTTACTGCATTTTTTTTTTTTTTTTTTGGTGAAACAGTTAAGACACAGATTTTTCCATCTGCTGATTCACGCCTCACATGACTGCCGCATTCAGAGCTGAGTTGGTGTGAAGAAGCTGCGAGTCAGGAACTTCTCCCATGTGGATGCAGGAGCTCCAGATCTTTGGTCACCATCCACTGCTTTCTCAGGGCATTGGCAAACAGCAGATTCAAGAGTGATACAATTTAACACAAATCAGCACCCATATAGGTACAAAAATACAGTAAGTGGTGAAGGATTAGTCTGTGTGTCACTATACCTCCACCACTTACTATATTTTCGTACCACTCTTCATTTGGTACTCAAAATTCCAGACATGTGTTTCTCAAACTGAAGATCAGGCCATTTAATACAGTATGAACCCAAGTTGTTAGATCAGAACAAGCATTATATTTTAATGAGTTAAAATAGTACAGAATATGGCAGAATAGACTGGAACAGAAAAGAAAATGTATCAGACAGAAAGGGAATGTAAAGCATGAACAGAAATAAGAATCAAAACTTATCTGAAAATTTGCAGTGACATCAAGCACTAAGCTGTTAACTTTTAGACTTAAAATGTTAATGCTGATGACTTCTTTGTTGGAACTAGTTACTGAGGTTCAATCACATTTTGCCAGTAATTACAGGGACAAAAAAAAAAAAGTGACTGTGATTCCAATTAAATTTTAATTTCAAAGTAAAGGATGATCAGTTCAAGCACTATTCTGTGTGAAAACAATGTTATCGTTTTTATTTAGGTGTAAATTTAGAAAGCTAGCTCATATTCCAAAAAGACAAAATAGTCTGGCATTGTAGACAGCTTGCTCCAAGAGCAGGGATCATCTAGAGCAAGGAAGAACTGAACAATAACTCTTCTATTTACATCCTCTGTGGATCGTAATATATTTTTTGGAAAAAAGTTATGTTCATTCTGATCTTAAAAATATTAGCAAAATAGTAACTATTTTACAAATATTTACACAAAGATTATCTAATCAAGTTTCTAATTGGTAATTTTTGGATTCAGTAAATTACAAAAAGATAGTAAACTTTTCTAATGGTAAATTTCTTCAGTTAGGACTAACTATTTCTTTCACTTATTGTATAAGTCTCCATTTTGGTGATTATATTCAATTGAGTTTTATTGCTGTCTGCATATGGTATAAAAGTCATTTTGTTCTTAAGTAAAATGTATAAAGTAAAGGTGTCAGGGCATTAACATAGTAAACTATTTTATTAATCCTAGAATTTTTCCATTTATTGCCACTGTAATCTTGGAGATCTTTACCCGTGCTCACATAATAAAGTGATACATTAAAGTGGTGATTCCATCTATGCTTCAATAAACTTCAAAACAGTTAATGAAATCAACCCAATGTGTTAACACTAATATAAATATTAAATTATCTAATAAAACAATCCTAACAAGCATGTTTTATGAACGGTCATTATTGCATGCATTTTTACAGCATTTAGGTAGAAGTACTGAGTCCTAATATTAAGTTGGCCTTTTTGACTTACACATATAACTTTCAGTTTATTGTGTAATTACCATTAGCATCTCTGTTATTGGCAATACATTTAAAGCCTATTACTTTGGCTCTCCTTCAAACAGCTGCCAGAATTTTTCTTTCTCCTTCATGGATTTCATAAACACATTTCTTTTCTGTCACATTATCATAATTTTTAGCGCTATATTTTATTATTAATACTATGTACACTTTGCCTTTGCCTAGAACAAGAATCTAAACTCAGGAAATTAAGAGAAGTAAAACATCATTTAATCACTGCTGGGACATAAGCTTCCTTAAATTTGTGAAATGAAGAAAGTTTCTCCCTTGCACAGGGTCTTTCCAAGATCCTGGAAGGATATTATCAATGTGTTCACAAGGGCATATGGTATTATAAAATTTTCAAGTACAACACTGTGTCACTGTGCATGCGTGTGTGTGTGTGTGTGTGTGTGTGTGTGTGTGTGTGTTTTAAGGTGGGCTTACCAACATAAAAAGCATTAGGTCATAAAAAGCCTCTATCAGTTCTCAATGCTTGGTGTAAACACAATCTCACAGTTTACCTTTGAAAATTTGTCTATTTTTGACATCGTAATTAAACAAATGGCATAATGACTAATTGACCAGCATCACATGTTAAGTTCAAAGTATATCTTGATAATGCATATTCAATAAGTAGGAGGTGCCTTTTGAATGTACTCTTAGGTATGTAGATTAGCTAATCTTTAGAGTTAGTTGTCAAGTCATTAGTTTGGAAGCTGTGAGTTGGGGTTCGGCAGGTTAAGTTCGTACTTGGAATGCCCACACAGGTATTCTACTCCCTGCTTGTGTTTCTGGGAAGGCAGCTAGTGATAGTTCCTTGAGTCTCTATACCCCTGTGAAACACTTGCATGGAATAACTGGGTCCTGGCTTCTGCCTGCCCAGACCTTGTTTTTAATGGGCATTTGTGGAATGAGCCAAGATCCATCTCTCCATCCCTTGTCCTCCTTTCTGTGGCTCTGCTTTTCAAAACAAAACAACATGCAAAAATCAGTCAATCCTTTACAAATATGGTGCTTTGAACTTGGAGGAGTAAATAAAACCAGAGGGATAAATGATATTCAGACTGTTAGCTATGGGGTAATGGTTAAAAAACAGATTTAATTCAGGGAAAATCATGAAGAGCAATGTGTTGTAAATAATTATTTCCTTTTAAAATACAAAATGCATTTTTCAAGATCTATTTATTTATATTGGAAAGACAGATATACAGAGAGGAGACAGAGAGAGGAAGATTTTCCATCTGCTGGTTCGTTCCCCAACTCATCACAATGACCACACCTGAGCTATGGATCCCAAAGCCAGGAGCTTCCTCCAGGGCTCCCACGCAAGTACACTGTCCCAAGGCTTTGGGCCATCCTCAACTGCTTTCCCAGGCCACAAGCAGGGAGCTTGATGGGAAGTTGAGCAGCCAGGACAAGAACTGGTGCCCATATGGGATTCCAGTGCATGCAAGGTAAGGGACTTGAGCCCCTAAGTTATAGCATTGGGACCCAAAATGATGCGTTTGGGGGGTATTTTGGGGCTTTTTTTTGTGTTTTTGTTTTGTTTTGTTTTGTTTTTTGTTTTTATCTGAGAGGAGGAGAGAAAGAGAGAAGATCTTCGGGCAGCTGATTCACTCTCCAAGTGTCCACAATGGCTGAAGCTGGGCCGATCCCGAAGCCAGGAACCAGGAGCTTCTGCTGGTTCTCACACGTAGGTGCAGGGTCTCAGGTCACAAGTAGGGAGGTGGATGAGAAGCTGGGCCACAGGGTTTAGAAACAGCACCCATATGGGATCCCTGGGCATGTAAGGTGAGGACTTTAGCCACTATGCTATGGCACCAATATCTATAAATAACTAGGTCTTAATACTCCTTTTATATGTATGTATTAATTAAGATTTATAAGAAAGTAAATTTGCACCTGATGATACAACTAGTAAAAGAAAAGCCAAAAATAGAATCTAGTCAATTTGTTGTTTAATCATATTGTGTCATACTGTGTATAGTGTATGGTTAAACTGAAAATCTTGACTTTTAAAAAGTAGAAAAGTAGTTGGAAATCCTAATCATTTGTCATGAACTCATTTCTAAGGTCATATTTCTCAAGAGCATTTTACTGAACTCAGATAAAGGCTCTACACATGAATAAAACTTGAACATATGATGCAACAACTTAAACAACTTTTTGTTAAGTAATCACTTTTTCAGGGTTAGTAGAGTGCTTACTAAGAAAAAAATCCACGAGACATATTTTTAACTCAGATACTTTGAAGATATTTTAAACAAGATTTATGACTTGTATTTCAAAATCCTGCCTGATACACTGCACACTCAAAACAATGTGCATTTTCCCCTCTGTGTTTTTGTCTTTTCACTGTTAATTGACAGTTATACTATATTGATCATCTCTCAAATGCCCTGCAAAGATTTTCTATTTTTTCCTGCTTTTAAACATAAAGCATGTACTATGAAATAAAAAATATTTTAACCTGATTAAACTTAAATATATACATATATACATCCAAATACCACACAGCAAGATGACTAAGGAAATAAATCCCACTTTAGCACAATGGTTGTCAAGCACAGTCAATACAAAGGTGATTTTGGACACTTTCAAAATCTACATGGAAGCAGCTTCCAAAGAATCTTGACAATAAAATTGAAATAAATCCTGAGAAACACATTTTTAAAAATATTCCACTAACTTTAAGTGGCTAATCCTTCTCTTGAGTAACTGATCATGAGAAAAGAAGTCACATAAAACCATTAACCATTTGGCTATATTAACACATACTTAACCAAGAATGATTAAGTAAACCATAAACAATAGATTGATATCTTTCTCTTTATCTATCTACACACACACACACACACACACACACACACACACACACATATATACTTCTTTGGCTTTTTAATTTACTTGAAAGGTAAAGCAACAGAGTAAGAGGGAAAAGGAAAGAGAGAGAAAGAGAGAGAGAGAGACTTCCATCTGGGTTCAGGATGGATACAGGATGTAGGAACTGCAGGAGGAACTCAAGTATTTGGGTCACTACCTACAGCATTCCAAGATACATTATTGGGGAGATGGTTCAGAAGCAGAGCAGCTAGTATTTGTCCACTGCCCACATCAACAAGTGGTAGTTTAACCCTCTCTACCACAATGTTTGAATTCTGCCTTTTGTTTGAACAATGAAAAAAAAAAGCAGTCATATTTTTTCCTCAATTCCCAAAGAGAGTTAGTACAAACACGTAAGTAGGAGATTCAAAAATTCATAGAAAAGTTCACTATTTTTAAATTCCAATTTTTCATCAATCATTTGAAACCTCCTCACATATATAAAAGAGGCTCATTCTTTTCTGTATATTTCAATGATAAAAACTATTTTTAAATTGTAATGTATATTTATACTACTATATACTCACACAATATCTGATAGTGTTGATCAGACCAGGAGTGATTTTTCTTTCTTACAAACTTCTGGGAACAAGATGGATTTTAATGTATTTGCTGAGGCACATTTTCAACCTACCTCTATTGTTAGAGAATGATATTGTTTTTTCTCAAGTTCTATCTAAGTATTTTATATTGAGATAATCAGACTCTACTAAACCTCTGATATTTTCAGTACACTATTGGAAATTAAATTAGTACAACAATTTTTAAGCTACAAATACATAGTGCAGAGGCGCTTGGTATTTGAATGAATGTAAAGGCCATGGTGTTATATTGATTTCTGTTGGTTTAATATTTTATAACCATTATGTTATAAACCAAATTGCAAAATCAGGTTAGGTTGTGAATTTATCAATCTTAAATCCTTAGATTTTTTTAATCAGCATTTTAACAGCTGTAAAATATTTAAAGTCTACATAGGTTAGCCATTATAAATTATTTGTCATTTGCAGCACTCTATATACTAATTATAATACAAAAAAGTAACTCAGTTTTCACTTTGCAGGTAACATATTAACCTTTATTAAATGGTTCTTAATTTGCAGAAAACTCAGTTTTTAATCCAGTTTCTAATGTTCAGGAAAATATGATGGGTTTTCTTTGGTTGGTGTTTATACCTTATCTCATTTTGGTACTTTAACTCATATGTATTAAATGAACAAATATAATGTGTTTACAAACAATAATCTCTGAATACAGATAGCCAATAAATATAAACATAACCTGATGTAATGATGGTTTAATGATGACTTGATGATGGTTAAAAGGAGCAGCTGTTGACAGTTTGTAAAAAAACAACAATTTTTTAAAAATTATTTTGATAGTGTTGATCACTGAGTGAATGATCAGTGTGGGTCAGGGGAAAGTGGGTGGGACCATTGCTTCCAAAATTTCCCCTTCCTCTTCTTATACCTGGGGGAAAGGGGAAACGAGTGGTACCCAGCTTCCCAACTGCCCCAGCACTCGGGAATGGGGAATGGCTACTGGATATCAACTGAGGGCCTCCAATGTGGCACACCAAGAGATCTGCTTAAGTGGTTTTAATGCTTCTGCAATGCTATCAGTCTCACCAAATCAACAATGAGGAAATCCTTACAAGGTCTTGCAAGGTCCACTGGCTGACCTAGTCCACCCTAGAATCTCCATTCACCCAGATATTTGTTGTCATCACTTGGCTGGGATGATTGTCCAATTTGTACTGTCCTTCCTCTGCTATGGCACCAGATGTCCTTTGCAGAACTCAATGAGCTGCCATGTGTTCCATGTGTATATGGGTATGCCTTCTGTAACTCTGTCTATTCCATTGAGGAGGCCCAGTTCTGACAACAAAATTCTAGGGCCAGTCCCCCAGTCCTGCTGTTCTCCCCATGGTTGGAGTTCTGAGTCGAGCAGTTCAGTTGGGGATTGGGTTCATCCCCAAAAAGACCTTGCCTGAAGTGGTCCGCGACCTGACTCATGTGTGCTTGTCAGTATGGGTCTGGCTCAATCCATCCCCCACATCAGCCTATGCAAATGCTGGTAATTGTAATTTCTGGGTCAGTTCTATCTCCAGCCCCATATCTTAATGCAAACCAGTGAATGCTGAGGCCCGGACCAACCCAGTCCACTACACATGTGGCCCTCATATACACCTTAAGAAACTGCAGCCTTATCAAAGTGACCCTCAATAACCTTCACCAGTCCTGCCCAAAGCCCTGGTTCCTGTGTTTGCCGGTGTGTACAGCAGACTGGTTCAGTCTGCCCCATATCCCATTTAACTCTCATACATATCAGTAGGTATTAGAGCCCAGCTTAACCCAACCAACCCTGATATCTAGCCTACACTGATGCCAGTGGCTGCCACCATGTATCTATCCAAGCCCTTCCCCAGCCCTGCTTTCCATGTTCTCCTGTGGGACTTGCAGCCTATCAGAGAGGTGTCCACTCAGTGTCTACTGAGCCCCCTCCCAGTTCTGGATCTTGCAATCTCCAGATGGTTCTGCAGTCTAGTTCAATGGGATTTACACCCCATAGTCTCAGCACTTGACAGCCAATGCTACAGGAAAGCCCAACAAGCCTGCATTTACTCTGATTCATGCATGCACCAGTGGTATAGTTGGTTAGCCAATCCTGGTTCTCCCCATAACCCAGTTCAAATGCAGGCCAATAGGTGGTGTTGCCCTGCCGAGCCTGGTCTGCTCTTAGTCCCAATTCTTACGCTAGGCAGTAGGAGCAGGGGTCCAGCAGGAGAGCCTATGCTGCCACAAATGCTGGCAGGTGCTGTGGCCTGGCCTAGCCTAGTCTGCCCCAAGTTCAAGCTCATGCTTGTTGATGTTTGAGCCTGACGTGACCTAGCCAGTCCCCATTGCTGGCTTTTTGTGAACCGGCTGGTGCTGCTGCCTGACATAGCCTGTCCTGTACCCCATCCTGGTTCTCTGATCTACCAGTGGGTGTAATGATCACAAATTTCAAAGCAAATATTTTAAATCACAGGAGAGCTTTGCTGTTTATTTAAAATTCTCCTTGGCAGTATCTTCTACTTAAAACTTCTAAAAAAGACCTATAACATTGAAATGAATACAAGGAAGCATAATTGACATAAACTTTGGTGCTATAAAATAACTGACAAAGTTGCTATAAATAAAAGTGATGCAAGTACACAATTCAGAATGAGAAATTTAAAAAATTATATTATTTCTCATCATACAATAAGAAGATGTAGTCACAGCTGGGGAACGTCATCCAGCCAACAAAATCAGTTCTCTGGCCCCCTAAAAGCAACCACAAGAGAGACTGAAAACCCAATAAACCTATAGCAGTCTAATTTTTACTTCGATAATCCTATATGGCCTGCCAATGATGTTTTAAATATTCAAATGGCCCTCAGCAGAGGAATGCTTTCCCACTCATGTGAGAACTATCATCTTCAGGACCACAAATTGAAAATGTATTTTATTATGATCAATTGATGATTGTGTCCTGAAAAATAATGTTAAAATATTAGTTTTCTACGAAGGCCTTCCAGTGAGACAGAGAAGGTATGGGCTTGCTAAAATTAGTATTCTGGCCTACTTGGCACATATAATTCTCTGTATGATTGAGAAAACATCTGATTTATGAATCAGAAAGTCATAAGTGCAGTTGGAGAGCTTGAATCCCTAGAGAACTATTCAAAGCTTAGCTTGAAAAAGCCAGAGTTAATGACTGAACTTGCGGGATTCATCCAGGAATAAGGCTTTTTTTCTTCACAACTTAATTTTAAGGAGTGCATTTGAATTTGCAGCTGACTGGATGGAAGCCTCTTTCTGACTGGCATAATTTTGTTTCAAAAGAGCAAACAGGTCTATTGATTTGGACAATTCTTACATTTTTGGCAGGATTTTAAATTGGCTAAACTTTTCTGGAAAGCAGTTTAGAATTCATATCAATAACTTCAAGATTATCCTACCTTCCTTGCTAACAATTCAAGTTGAAGAGCTAACCAGAGGTGCCAATAAATAGTTACAAGCAAGATTAATACAAGTATGCTTATAAATGATTTTTAAAAAAAGGTAGGAGACGCCTGAATGCCCAGCAATATAGAAATTATTCAATAACCTTTAATATGAAAAATTCATATGCTAGAATAAGCATTATGCAAGCAGTAAAAACATGATTGCTAAAATCTTTGAATGGTATACAGAGAGTTTAAATATAATTGATTATTTTGGAGGCTAAAAAGTTAATATTCTATATTTACCATGTCATTAAAACCAAATTTAGCAGCCAATATTTTGCACAGTGGTTAAAATATTATTTGTCACACATGCGTATCATATTCATTGTCTCAGTTTGAATCCTTGTTCCGTGCTAAGTTTTAGATTCCTGCTAATGTGAACTCTGGGAGGCAGCAAATAATGATTCATGTACTTGAATTATTCATGCACACACGTGCCGACCCAGGCTGATTTCAGACTCCTACCTTAAGACTGGTCTAGCTTTGGCTGTTGCCAGCATCTAGGTAGTAAACCAGAAGATGCCAAATTTCGTCTGTTTCTGTCTCTCTTGGTCTTTCAAATAAATTGAAAATATAAAATATTTTTAAAAATTTAAACCTAAATGCAAAATACTAAGGAGAAAAGCCATCTGGATTATGTAATTATTTCTGTGGTATTATGATGATTTAAAACACATTTATTTAGGGTCTGTTGCAATAGTATAGTGGCTAAAGTCCTCGCCTTGCACACACCAGGATCCCATATGGGTGCCACTTCTAGTCCTGGCAGCCCCGCTTCCCATCCAGCTCCTTGCTTGTGGCCTGGGAAAGCAGTCGAGGACAGCCAAAAGCCTTGGGACCCTGCACCTGCATGGGAGACCCAGAAGAGCTCCTGGCTCCTGGCTCCTGGCTTCGGTTTGGCTCAGCTCCAGCCGTTGCGCTCACTTGGGGAGTGAACCATCAGACAGAAGATCTTCCTCTCTGCCTCTCCTCCTCTCTGTATATCTGCCTTTCCAATAAAATAAATAAATCTTAAAAAAAGACATTCATTTACATTTTCAATTTTTCCCTGTGATTAATATAAACACATGTATCTATGCCTTATTTAAAATGTTCATTTGTGTTTCCAAAAGATTGTGGATTACTTGAAATTTTCAGTTTCTTTAATTAGATGACCTTTTAGTATTACTAGTGAACCAAATCAATAATTACTTACAAGTACAATATTATGAAAGATTTTGAATTTAGATTGCATTGGCACTTTCATTATGAAAGATCCATTATTTAGATCTATTTGTTTTAGCAAATAGGAACATTTATTATCTTGTTTAGACACTCATCTTCCCCATGACATCTGCTCATTTGGCTTTCATCTCTGCCACTGAACCAGTGACTGAAAGTCTCCCCAGCTGTGATTTATGATCTGTTTATATACAATCTGCCAGACCATACTGCCATAATGCCTACAAGATGTCCAGATAAGAGGAGAGTCAGACAATACAGTCTGCCTCAGACTCCTTGTATTATACTATTGAAACCTTAGCAAACTATAAAACTGACCTTGAATAAAAATATTGGGAAAGAAATCCAGACTTAGGAGTTTTGTAGCAAATTTGATTCTTCAGGATCGGTTCAAGTTTATAATACATTGTTGGTTGAGCACATTTAAAATTTGTATGTCCTAAAAATATGAAACTTAATTGAAAAATAAAGCGAGTGAGGTGAGAATAACTGTTTTTCTGTCTACTCTACATGACTTTTTAAAATTCATTGATGCAATTTTTTAAAAATAATCAAAAATGAAACTAGATATTCTAAGCTAAAGAATTTCTGTGACTGAATTTCCTTAGACATCTTGAATTAACAGGGAAACAACTGCATAATCTAATAAATATAAATGTTCTTCCTTTGAAGATACAAAATTCTGAGCACGTAACTAACATTTATTGTGATTTTTAATACATTTTCAGTGGCAGCTTTAACTCCTTATATGATTCGTTTTAAGCAGTAACGGATTACCTGATGATTTTATTGTATAACTATTCTGCGTTTAAATAAGTTTATTTATTTGATTAGTAGCTGCAGAGCTTAAACAAAAGCTACCCTATATACTCTAACATCAATCTGCATTATGCTAGGGCATGGTGGCTGTGCTTTTATTAATATATAAAAAACATAAGTTCACTCAAATAAACAGGAGCAATTAAAGAATTAAATCAACTTTGTGCCACTACAAAAGCAGAAACAAATAATGTATATTCCTGATTAACATATTAAATGAACAGATCAAAGAAAACATTTATGTATATTTTAAATTATTTTATATATATTGTTTAATTAATATTATTTGGTTTCCTTTATCACTGTAACACATACTGCTGTAATTATATAAAATATCCTGAAATATTTTGTGTAATACCATTGTGTGTCCTCTGAACCATAAACTATGAGACACAGTGAAAATAAGTATAAATCAAGGATTACATGAAATTAAAAAAATAATTGTGCTTAGGAGTTGTTACGTGCAAATTAGAGATAAAGTTAAGTAAAAAATTGTATCTATCATGTACTATTCTAAATACATAAATGGTTCACCCAGCTTCAAATGACCTGTTCAGACGGCATGTCCCAGCATCCACACCTGGCTTTGGCATGGCCTTGGCCATTGCATCCATTTGGGGATTGAACCAGAAAATGGAAAATCTCTCTCTCTGTCTCACCCTGTCACTCTACCTATCAAAGAAGATACATAAATCTTAAAACATCTTTTGGAAGTCAGAGTGACACAGACTGAGAGAGAGAAATGATGGTGTGAGTAAGATGGGAATGACAGTAAGTAAGAGAGAGAGGGAGGAACAGAAAGGGAAAGAGAGGGAGAGGTTAAGGGGAGGGAGAGCAAGAAAGAGATAGATTAATTTTTCCAAAACAAATTATAAAATGAATATGTTACTGAGAAATTGTAAGCAAAACCAAAAGTCATACATACATCTTTTCTATTCTTTTCTCAGGAACATAAATCTTTATCATAACATGTGTTTAGATGACACAAGATCTCTTCACCACTGCTATCCCTCTACATTAACCAAACAAGACATCTCTAATCCTTCTAGAACGGGATTCTGCTACATTCATCTCACCTTAGGAGACTGGTAGGACACAAAAAGAAAAGTAACAATATGAGTGTATGTCTGTTGCTTTTTTAAGTTGAAATCTGGGCATCAAAACTGAAAATATCAGGAGATATGTTTGAGTAGTTAAAAGGAGTTTTGCCCTCTTCCTTATTTCCTGTGTCTATAAACATTGGATAAAAGTATCTCTGCACTGGAAAGAGTGTGCGGAGAGCCTGCCTGCAGGCACTGAATAGGTCATTTGAATATTGCTGTCAGTTGAGCATTTAAAGTTCTTTCGACGTTAAACTTTAGGAAACATGTTTGAGTAGGATATGTATGCATGTGGACCTTCATCTGTGTAATAAATTCAGTAAACGTCAATTTGGGTGGGCAATCTTTTCTTTAACAAAGGAATTGGATAGTTATCACATTAACAGACCATACAAAGTTATCAACTTAAAAATCAAGCTGTGATAAACTTATTTTTAAGTCTCGTCTTCAGTGACTTCTCGCCAGACTCAGTGATTTTTCTGGCCTCACATGACCTAATCCATGAAGGTTCACCCCAAAACTACGTGTACTCCTATACACCACTGCATTCAGATGAAGCTAGGAGCAGCCAGGTCAAAGAAGAACCTTTGAGTCCAGTTAAGGAGATGTTCTTTCAGCTTACTTAGTCTCTAAACAAGCTAGACAGGCAGAGCCTAGGGCCAAAAAAAACAGAACCCAATTTGGGTACCCCATATTAGTAACAGATATCAAAGTACTCGAACCAACATCTGTTGTCTCCCAAGATGCAGATTTACAGAAAATTGTAACATTGAAGGAACTGGGAATTGAAACAGGAACTCAAGGTATGGGATGTGGGTACCCAAAGTTGTGCCAACTTAACTGCTGCCCCAAATGCACACTTCCCTTTCAAACTTGTTTAATGTATCTTTCCTCAATGTAGATGTCAGTTGGTTTAGTGAAGACTAAAGAAAGAAATCTCCTTAGGATAGATAAGGATATATATTTTTTTCTAGTTGTAGTAGTTTGATATAAATTATCCATAAGTACACCAAGATTCCTTCCTGTAATGCTGAAATTTAAAATAATTCAGTTTCATAATATGAAAAAAAATCCAAGGTAAGTAGGTAGATTCACTGTCATGAAGAGTTCCAAGCAAAAGGCCAGGAGTGACAAGCTCACTGGATATCCTCTTACAATAAATTGGTAAATTGACAGTGTGATTTATAATTCAGTCCCTCTGGGTTTGGTGTGTGAGAATTAATGTGAACCGGTCTCCTAAAGCTTTAAAACTTCTGAGGTGGCTGAGTACATTGAATTTCTGAACCAGCAAAGCCGATAATTGAATTCTAGATTTGTATTCAAGTCCAGACAAAAGGAAGAGTTTTGACAGCAGTTCCTATCACCTCTATGACACATTTATCTCCTTCTGTTTACATGCCTGTTTATAACATTCTTTGTGTTGAGACCATGAATTACATTAGAATACACACACACACATACACATGCAGCACAGCTTTCTCTGTAATTTCTCCTACAACTAGTGACTTTAAATTCCCTCATAGACAATTTTCAAAACATTTAATTAATTTGGTATGGGTACAAACTGGTTAGATTTAGTGTAAGCCTAGGTATTATTCCTTTATCTGTTGAAGGAAAGGCTGAATTGTGGAGCACTCAATAGGGCAAGGGAGTGGTTGTTGTAATATCATAGAGAGACTTCAAAACTTTAACAACTGGAATTGTTGTGCCAATACATTCAAGATGATTATTACACCTGGACTGTTGGGAATACTCCGTATATATACATATGCTAGTTAGATTAATTAAGCATTTTGCTCTCTTTGGGCATCAGGAATCTTAGTCTAGAAAATTGTGCTGTTAAAGACAGTGAGCTCAAAAAGAATTTTTTGAATTGGTTTTAAAATGGGCATACAAGGACCTCCGTAATCTGGTCTCTATATGCTCTTCATTTCCAAGTATATTTGTTACTTACTGGTGTTTTGCTCTCCCACAAGAGATAAAACAGAAATACGAATTTCTTCGTAGAAGTCACATGTCATATTTCTGTACCTTTTCTGTGTTATTTTCTCTGGATAGAATGTCCTTCTCCAACTGAGTAACAAATGTACATTTTGAGATTCAGATCAAGTATCATCTTAATTGGAAAATGTTTCTGTTATTGTCACTCCCATCAAATGTTTGTCTACCTTAGGTGTATCTCCTCTGTTCTTTCATGGCACCCTCACAAACTGCATTTTCACTGTGTAGAGAGCTGTTGTGTATTAGTTTCCATCATTTTTCCTAAAAAAAAATCAGTTATCTAATCCATCTTTTATGATCTCCTGAAGCACAGGAACCATTATTTACATACTGCGCATACTCAGATTCCAGTTCAAGGGATGTTGTATGCATACTATTTAAGCAAATAACTAAAACAATTAGTGGATAACTGATATTTACAAAAATATAGATCTCTACCTGCAATGAGGTTAAAAACATTGTTAGTGTCGTTCTATTAATTTAGACGCAATGAAGAGGAGCCATGACAGTGATTAAAAGGAAAACAAATCATTAAATATCCTTACTTTCTAAATAAACATAGCAGATTGACACAGTAGATCATTCAACAGTTGTATTTTGGCTGGCCCACACCATGCTTTACATATTTTAGAATTTAATTGTCTTCAGAAGACATGGATAAAGTTCGCAATATTATCTACAGTTTCTTATAATCTATGCTCAAATGGCTTCATTTATGTCACCTGCTATTGAATCAAAGGTTTAATTTAAGCTGTAATTGGTAATTTCTGTTGCAAATAAAACAAAAAGTATTTTAAATAGTTTGTGATCTAAAATATTGTTAAAAGAAGCAATATGATAGAGGAAATTTAGAACTTCTAGTATCCTATGTGGCTTCAGTGAATTTGAAAAACATTAGTTACATATCCACTTCTCAGTAGAGCAACTAGGTTGAAATAATGAGCTTACATAAATTATATGAAAGTATTATTTATGCTTCAATTCAGAGACTGTAACTACCACATTTCCCGACTGTGTGTATACCAATGACAAAATAAGTACATTTCATCATTGAATCTGAAAAAAGTTTGTTTTTCAAGTAAATTAATTATCTCAAATGCTGGTGTTGATTGATTTGTTAGTGCTAAAACAAATAATAAAAGCACATGTGTTACCAAAACAAAAAAATCCGTATTTTAATTATAATAAGCACTAGATTGAATTGTGAAACAATTAGAGATTATAATACCATCCTAAAACATCAGCTGGAGAATGTCAAAAATGATGACTATCCCATGTTTACCAATGATTGCCTGTGGCATGCTGTGTGCTTTGTGAATCATTTATCTTCCAGCTTTAATTTGTCATTGTATGACATACTACAAATGCAATTCAGTATGACATAATAATAAAAATTTTGTATGTGATGACTTGTCCATTAAAAGTTTCTAGCTTTAAAAAAACACTTCTAGAAGAAGTTATGCATATATTTAGGGGATTGTGTTATTAATTATTTTTTCATTATTTCAAATGTTCTTACCTATATCCTGCTGAAGTAAAATTAACAACTTCATAGTGAAACTTTACAGGTAATGTTTATTTCTATATCCGAATATTCTGATTCATTCAAGAAGGTATTTTGTTCCCAAATACCGGTATAGAAATAAAATTGAAAGCTAATTTTCTAGCATTTGTTGGGTAGAAAAAATAAAAACAGTGGGGATTTTAAAATAATATGGTATATCATAGTTACATAACCCATTTTACAGACATATAAAAAAATCAAAATTTACATTAAATTTACAGTTAGCTGTAGAATTAATTAAAAGTGCACGAGTCTGTTCCTATAAGCAAATACTAGAATTCCAGATAGTTCAGTGACATGTTCTTATAGTTTATTATACAGCTTCTAGCCACATATTCTTTGCATTTAAAAACAGATTTCACGTTTTTTTTAACGAAGTACATTGTTGAAAAAGTTTAAACATCTTGTTCAATCACCAATTAGATGCAGATTGAAAACAAAGCCTGGTCCTTTGAAAGCTGTTTGCCTATTCTTCCATTATTCCACAAATGACTCCTGAATCTCCTCTTTGGTACCCTTATTATGGTCACATCATTGATTACAGGGTTTTGAGCTGCCAAAATAGTCTACCTGAGGGAACAACGGCAGAACTTATCAAAATAAGACAACAAACATGTGAAAAGAATGCTGATGTGTTGAAGAGTCACAATAATTTCATACAAATTATTGAAAATATTTAGGCTGTGTATCTGTACCATATTTTCCAGTTTTCTTTCATATAATTAAGCACAATTTGTTTTCTATTATTATCTAAAAAATGTGAGACATGAGACATCAACATTGACATTGTTACACATTGAGTGCAAATGGACATTCATGGGTATTTAATGGACCACTACATAGCTATTTTCAAAATTCAGCAAACCACATCAAGAGTAGATTATAGCCATTTTCTTGCCAGTTAAAAGGGAATAATTTTGCATAAATGTGAAGAAAACATAACAATATTACATGCTATGACTATTTATTATTATATGCAACATATGTAAATTAGTACTTCATAAATTACAGTTTTGATCCTAAGTCATTTCTCATGTTTATCTGAAAATTTTCAAAGCCCATGCTTATCCTTTCCTTGTTGCCATATATTTACACAAACTGATTAGGGGTTTGGCATAATTAATTTTTGTATCAAAAGAAAACTTCTTGAGATCAGAAAGACAGTAATGGTGCTGGGGGAGGGGAGGGAAAAGGGGAGTAGAAATGGGGGGAATGAAAGAGAGGGAAATAAGGAACGGAAGGAAGGAGACAGAGAAAGAGAGACAGAAATTCTTCCATTGATGGTTCACTCCTCAATTGCTCGTAAGGCAAAGACTGAGCTATGCTGAAAAGACGAGCCAGGGAATTAATCCACATTCACATGTAACCGACAGAAAACCAAGCCCTGGTCACCATCTGCTGTCTTCCAGGTGCATTAGCAGGACATTGGATTGGAAGTGTGTGCGTCTTTATCACAAGCATCTGTGAATCCAAAGCAATGGCTTAAGCTACTGTTTCACAATGTCTGACCCTAGCACGAGAGGAAAATATAAATCATACAAGTATTGACCTGATCGCAGAAGCCCTCACTTCACTACGATCCCACAATCTCAATAAACCTCCTATTAAAGTCTTGTTTCCTTAGTCTCTCACATAGTTTTTGGACCTCTTTGAGACTGTGTTCTATTCCCTCCAGAAAGCTTCACCAGACGAGTAACAAAAATGTTTACACCCTACTAGTGCTTGTAGAGTATCCCTAACAATTGATGCTGAGAGTAGAGTGGCTAGTCAATAATGAGTACCATCAGAGGTCTTATTTTGGTTGGACTTTGCTATTGACTCTGCTACCTACTGTAAAGCTTGCAGTTATTCTGCTTTGTACTATGTTTTCTGAGTTCCATCAAATCTTTATCAAGTTGTTTTATAAATAGCATATAGAAAGAGGACTTGAACCACTACCACCACTTCCATCAAATTCCTTGAACTGTGCATCACAGCCTGGAATTATCTCTGTATCTGTGTTTGAATCATATATCTTCTTTGCAGGATCAATGTGACTAATGCTAAGTTCAGAGGAAAACTCTCGCCTTCTATGTACTTGCTGTATTATCCAGGCACCTACCACTTTTCCATAGAAAAATTAAGAAAGTCACAAATGCCCTGTTCAATATATGGCCTGATTGGTGAATATTTTTGTGGAAGAGTAGTTACAATATATTGGGCTGAGGTCTAAACCTTCATAAAGCAGATGCGTTATTAAAATTCTAAAACAAAATCTTTGCTGGATGCCCGTTGAAAAAGTAGATAAAGAAACTGTGACACATATACTCTATGAAACACTACTCAGCCATTAAAAATAAAATTCTATCATTTGCAAAAATTGGTACCAACTAGAGACAATTATGCTCAGTGAAATAAGCCAATCCCAAAAGGACAAATACTATATGTTCTCTCTGATATAAGGCAATCTCTTTGTGCAACAAGAACAATAGATATATAGGTAAACAGGTATATACAAATATTTAGAGAATCTGTATAATGGAGGCAAGTATACTATGAGGTGAGATACATTAAAGTATGCATCTCTAATTCTAAATAAAAGATGAATTCCCAGTGATGCTGTTAAATATATTTTGACATTAGTATGATGAACTTAATTCCATTCTCTATGCCAACTATTTTAGGATACAATCAAATAGCAGAATGATCAACTTGTGACTGTTGATCATATACACACATACACACACATATACATATTTACCTTTGCTAATACTTCTGCTTAGGTGCCTGCTGTAAAAAAATTCTGACCCTTAGCTTTTCAGAAGAAAACACTCAAGGAACCCATGTGGCATGTGGTGTAACTCAGGAGCTGATTCAAACTAAATTCAATTCTACGAAGCAGTCATTGCCTTGAGGAAAGCCCCTTGTTCTGACTTACTGATTTGACACACTTTACATTAAGAGATTTATAAGTAGATGAGCCTTCCTCTAAAGTATTTATAGTAATGACCCCAAACAAAATAAAAAGATGTACAGAAAGAACAAAGAGAAAATTGAGAGCAAAGGGGAGAGATTTATAATCTGATCAAATTGAAATACGTTCTTTTCAGTGCCTATTTCAACAGTCATCATCTTCAAAGAGATAAGTGTCTTAAATAAATGCAATATTTGTGACACTATTTTACATTGTTAGATATATTGTTAGAAATTGACAGATTTGTGGCATAGTAGGTAAAAACCTTCAATGCTGGCACCCCATATAGTCTCCAGTTTGTGTCCCAGATGCTCTACTTGCCAGCCTGATCCCTGCTACTGGTCTTGGAAAAAGAAGGGAAGATGGCTCAAGTTCTTAGGCCCCTACCATCTACACTGGAAATCCAAATGAAGCTCCTGGAGTTAGCCTGGCACATCCCTTGCCATTATGACCATCTGGACCTAACGAACACACAGAAGGAATCCTACAGCAATTTGTCACTAAAATATGAAGAAAAATGGTAACCAGTATCAAGATGGATAATTACAACATAAATTAGACAAATGATGCTGAATAAAATAGATCATTCTAAAAATATTGATCTTCAAAAGATAATGTACAAGTTATCATTTTTAATATAGAAGATGAGGTAGTTAATCTTACACACGCAGGTCAAAACTATATTATCATGTATTTTAAAAATCCAGATGCTTCTTTTATATGCGTGTACATTTAGAGATCTTGTGCAGTCACAAAAGTTTAAAGTTAGTTGTTTGGCTTTCCCTTCTAAATTGTGAGACCTAAGTATCCAGACAATCTAATACAGATGAATAATTTAAAAAAAATAGTAAATGATATAATATGCTAAAATCAAAGCATACTTAATCATGTGTAATTATCAAAGTTTACCAGTTGGAAATAAAACATTAAATTTAATGAATACAAAAAAATTAATGAGATAGTTCTTATATATTTTTCAGTGATTTTAATATAAAACTATGATAAATTGAAATTAAAAATGTATAAGCCTATATTACTGGTAATGTCATACAGAAAGATGTTCTAAACTGATCACAATCAAAATGCTTCCATGGGAGACAGGAGGATAATGAACACAAGTGAATAAAGTACATAGAAATTACAAGTCCTAGATGGTGACAGCTATTTTTACAATGTGGTGTCTCCTAGAAAAAAATAGACTAATTTTTTAGTAAATCTGTGTGACACTAGTGTAGAGCAGAAATGACTAACACAAAACTTCATGTGTTTTAGGAATCCATGGATATAAAACACATTGATCAACACACTGGTAAAACAAAAGACCATACAGAAGGCAAATTAACTGGACATTTACAAGTAGGTTTATATACCCATAGTTAAGATTTCAAAGAATGAGAATAAGTCTTGAAAAACGATAAAGTACATGCCCTGAATAAATATCTGCTCCTGGGTTTTCTTGGTGGTGAAATTATCTGGGTGGCTGAACACATCAAGTCATCACAGACTGGCCGTGGTTTTCTTTAAGAAGTCTTACCTGTTTAGATTTCTCTGAGAAATCTGAATGTCAGTTGTCAATCTATAGGTCAATATCTAATTCATACTTACATAACAATTTATATTTTCTATGTAAAATCTGACAATGTAGTTTAGCCAATATGTTTAGTGGAACAGAGTCCTTAGAAGTCCTGTTCACCCAGCAGCCAACATTGTCACACAGGATTTTAGGTATATAATAAGTTAAGAATCAAGATGAGATAAAACTGGAAAATTAGTTCTGATTCTAATCACTGATGTTATTGTAAGAAAATAAGGATGTATGCATTTAACCTAGCAATTAAGAATACTGGTCTCACATTCGAGCATCTGGGTTTGACTTGTGGGTTCAGCTCCCACCAATACTCACTGTGGAAGGCTCTTCAACCTTGCCTGGAGATTTTGGCTCTTAGCTTAAACCCTAGAAAAATCCTACACATTGCAGACACAAAGCGGGTAATTAATATTAACCAAATGGCTTGCTCTCTCTCTCACTTCCTCTGATCTCATCTCTCTTGCATCCTTCCCTTATTTTTTTCCATTCTCTCTCTCTATACACACACACACACACACACACACACACACACACACACACACACACTCACTCATACACATACACCTGCAACAAATAAACAAATAAAATTTTTTAAAAAAGAAATAAAAGGGGAAGAGAGGGTGGAGACACACAAAAGCAGAGATAGAGAAATAGACAGAAGGACTTGTGAATATGCAATGAGAAATCAGAGAGGCAACTCTAAGTTCAAGATTTGCTGGTAGCCAGGCAAAGCCATCAAGAGGCATGGAACGATGTTTCCTTACAGTCTACAGAAGGCATCACTGACATTTCAAAATTGTAAGAAAATAAAATTATTGTTGAAGTCAGCAAGTAAGTTCATTCTGCATTTTTGGGGAGCATCAAGACATAGACATATTCTCTATCAGGACAATTCCTAGAAATTAAGAGGAGGACAACTGAAATAGTTGGGCATAGTAGAATGGAAAAGGTTGATAATTTCAGCAGGCACTTCTCAATGGGAAACTAATTCTACATGCAAGCAATTTTGTTACCAACTGTCAACATTTTTTTTTAATTATAGTGGGCCCTCCTTCTGCTTGTAAAATTCTATTTTCTCCCGGGCTTCATTGGCCAATCTTGGCTGATAAGCGGAGGAAGCAGCCCACACCACTGCTGCTTTTTAAACAGTCGCCACCATCTTTATTCCATGGATGGCCAGTGCACCCATCGGGTGCCAGGCTTTGCCTGCTAGCCACCTGCCAATGAGCTCTGGGGACTTGGGGATGACAAAATGTTGCCTAGCGACATCCATGTGTGTAAGTGAGAAATGAATATTGAGGGACACCTAACAACAGGGCCACTGTACTGGCTGGTAATGAGGGGACTGAGACCTGGTGGTATGGAGAGCAGAGATTGAAAGATATGAATAGGTCAGACTTGTTCATCAGCCCACATGGGATTCCTGAGATGGGCTTGTTAGCGTACAGCATCACTGACCACCTCATGCCATACCACACGAAAGCTATGGCTGGGGGCCTGTTTAGCAGAGTTAGATCCAAGTAACTGATTGAGTGTTGGAACAGGGTACAGGTCACATTAGGTAGGGGCACAACACTAACCAGCACGTGGGAGAACCAGGCCTAGGGGTAGAATCTGTGAAGGATAGGTGGGCCCAACCTTATGGAAATACAAGTCCTGCCGGTTAGCTCAAGAGTTTGGGTGGTGACTGGCTGAACTAGGAGTGAATATGAAACCCAACAGTCACAGGTACTAGGGCAGAGAATATGCTGGACAGGTCAAAGCTGCAGCACCTGTATGTGCATCCTAAAATAGGGTGTAGTACAGTCCGGCTCACAACATCTACCAGCTCATACAAAGGCCAAGATGGAGGGCCAGACTATGCCGGGCCAGGACCTAGCACCTGCTGGAATATGTGAGGTCTGGGTCTAGGAGTAGGCTGAGTGGGGAAACTGGAAGACTTCCCTACTGGGCCATAGCTCCCGCTGATGAGCATGTGTTCCAGACCTAGGAATCAGGCAAGCTGGGCAAGGTAGCCCCACCCACTGGCATGTGTGAGGGTTGATTTTGGAAGGGGGCAGACCAGACAGGGCCAAGCAGATCTTAGCCCACTGGCAAGTACAGAACCAGGTCACAGTGCAGTTCATGCGGGGCTAAGGTATCACACCTACTGGTTCACATGAGCTGGGGATGGGAGCAGACAGAGCAGGGCCAGGTTGCAGCACCTGCCAGCTAGAATTGGGATTGGGGGCTGGTTAGGTCAGGCCAGAATACAATATCTGAAGGCAAAGGCAAAGACGGATGGGGTCTATGCCAGGCTGGGTCAGAGCAACCACTGGCATGAATGAAATCTGCAGAGGGGAGCAGGCCTGGCTGGGGAGCAAACGGGACACCTGGCTGGGTTGTGATCCCCATTGGACAGCGTGAGGGCCAGGGTTGGGGCTGCAGTCTGGTCTGGATACAGCTGCAGAAACCCTCGGAATGTATGTGGGCTGGGTATGGGATGTGCCAGACTGGGCTAGAATCAAACATCCACTGGTACTTGTGAGGACCAGGGTAGGCACTGAACGGGATAGGCCAGGTCTCTTCTCCCACTGAGCCATGTGCGAGCTGTGTCTGGGTATGGATCAGGCTTGGCTGGGCTGTAGCAACCAACAAGAATTGGAATGGGTGAGGGCTGGTGAGGAAAGGCCACTGTTCCTGCTAGGCCAGGAGGTGGACTAAGTAGGGCTGTCCCGTGGACCCACCGGTGTGTGCAAGATCTGGTACTGGGAGAGATATGGAGGAAGGAGCATGGGAAACTCTTCTGTTGGAACATGCTCCCTGCAGGTGAGTGCAACAACTAAGCCCAGTCCAGGCCAAATTACGGTACCCAACATCATACATTTGGTTCTGGTCAGGGGCAGGCCAGACTGGGTCAGTCTGTATCACCAGTTGGTGAATCCGAGTGCCAGAATGGACTGTGGATCAGGCTGGGTGAGGGCACAATACCAGGCAGTCCACATGAGGGCTGGGATTGGGGGGTTGACAGGGTTGGGCTAGGCTGTAGCAGCCCCCCACCCATAAGCATGAGTTTGAATTGGGGGTGAGCGTGGCCTGGCCAGGTTACAGAACCCACTGATAAATGTTGAGGTGAGGGGGCTGTGCCAAATTGGGCTTCAGCACCCAACCAGTACATGTGAAACACAAGTGTTGCTGGGAGTGGCCCCAGTTAGGGGGCTGTGAAGGCCCCCCTGCTAGACTACTGCTCCCACTTTTGAGCATGAGAGCTGGGATGGGGACAGATCAGGCCAGGCAGGGCCACATCCGATGGCCTACATGTGAGCTGGATCAGGAAAAAGCCAGGCTGGGCTGACTGTACCTTCTTGTACATGTGTAAGCCAGTGTCGGTGTGGATTGCTTGGGCTTTGCCACAGCATCAGCTGGCAGATAGTGGTACAGGGGCCAAAATCTGTCAGGCACAGGCATGACTTAGACAGATGATGGCACCTGCTGGTACCAGTGTGGACTGGATAGTGGAGCTGGTTGAGACGAACTTCGCTTCAATACCCATCAACATGTATGACAGCTGAATGGGATGTGGAACAGACGGGACAATTCTGCTGTACATACTGGAAAGCACTGGAACCAGGGCAGGGGTGGGCCTGATGGAGATTTTTGTGGGTCACTCTGACTAGACTGCAGCTCTTACTGGTTTATATGAAGGCCGAGTATATGGTGGACAGGATCGGGCTGGGTTCTAACACCCATCAGGTTTTGTAAAACACAGCGTTGGAGACAGAGCTGACCTAGCAATTGCAACTACCAATGTGTGAGGTTCAACTCCTGCTTTTGCAGCCACTTTGAGAGTGAATCGGCCAATGGAAGGTCTTTCTCTCTGTATATCTGACTTTCCAATAAAAATAAATAAATCTTTAAAAAAAAGACAAGTGAAATACTTCCATATTATAGGAACGAGTAAAATGTGAATAAAGGCAAAATAAATGATTCAAAATTATTACTTCCATAAAGATACAAAATAAGAGTTGAAGACCGCAAAACATTGTCAAACTGACTTTGGTACCTGAAGTTCAAATGAAATTGAAGGACATTCATGAAAATATTACTAATTGACAATTCTCTCATCCAGGAAAACTGAAATGTAGGAATATATAAACTTAGTTCTAGATGAGGCAAAAGCGAATGTGATTAATCTGGTGTGACACTACCTGTAAGTAATGTAAATAGGTTATCTATTATCTCAAGAAAATGTCAACTATTGTTTGATTTAATGAAAGACAGCAATGAATATACAAAATCATGTAGGTTGTCTAATAGTAATTAAAATATTTTGAAGGGATATTACTGACTATATTATTACACAACAACTTTAGAATTTCAAACTAAGAGAAATTACAATGCTAATGAATGAACTGATTGAATTTAAAAAGTATTCTGTGAAATCATTTAAAAGTCAAGTTCAAAGGTGTCTACCTATAAAGTTATAGAAGGTACGGTTATAATTTAAGATGAGTGAAAGCAAGGAGAATATGAAAAGTAATCTGTGAGAAATGATTTCAAAATTCTGTAAAAACAGTTAAATATGACAACAGAAGCACATGGCAAGTGAAATTGACAAGAAACAAAAACAACCTAGAAATTTGGCTTTATAGAGCCCCGGTGACTTGGCATCTTAAGTCAAAGAGGTAAAGGTAGGGATAGGAAAAAGTCAGTGGTTAATATTTAGGTAATTTTACTAACCTAAATCCAGAAATTCTATGAGACAGTTAGATGACTTGATATCCACTTGATAGTTGAAACCCAAAATATTTACTTTCTGCTTTTCTAAGTAATGCCAACAATTTATTTTCTCTTATGTATACTATCTTCAAACCCCTAGTATACTTCAGACATCTTATTTTATCCTTGTTGGAAGGTGGTGAAGGAGGATGTTCAATATGAATGGGAACATAACGAAAAATGTGTGGAATATGATCTAGTGTGGGCTGACTATGATTGACAATAGCCTACTACATTATTTTGTAACGCATCAGAAGTGAAGAGTTCAAAGGCCTCAAGCATAAAGAAATGAATGTGTAGGAGATGAAAATGCTAATTGTCCTGATTTGATTAGTACATGTAACATATTTACATAAAATATGAACAGAGAAATTATTGAATTGAGCCAGAACCTGAAAAATCTGACAGAAAAATTGACATTTGAAGCCCAGTGATGTTGTGTGTGTGTATATATGTATGAATGCATATCATATATATGTATACATACAAAATCTCATGTACTTGTCACAATCATGTTCTATAGACACAGTAATTTATATTTTATACATAAGAAGACAGAGATCTAGAGAGATCATATATTTTGTCCAAACAGAGACAAGTGAGATGTTCCAATCTGAACTCAGAATCTAAGCTTTCTCAATTTACATGCAGCTTTGGGTAAAGATCGATGAAACATTAATAAATCAGTTTCCTTACTAATAATTCAAAGAACAGCCCATTTTATCCACAAATAACCCAAGATGTTTTTAAAACTCCAGTTTCAAAGGCATCCATTTTCCCTCATTACTTTTTTACATTAAGAGATTAAATTCAAGTGACATCAATTTTCAAAGTAAAGATTCCATTCTATACTTTTATTTTGAGCATTAGTTCTCCCTCCTTTTTTTGAGAATGCATATTTTGTACTCAATGTATCAAGGTTGACCAGCATATGTACATGTCAAGAAGCAAAATGCCTAATTTTCCTCTTTCTCACTCTTTTGACCATGTGACATCTCAAAAGCAGAGCACAATAAAACAAATCAATAGCTTCCAAATAGGACTCAGAGAGCAATACAGTTTTCTGAATAATCATTGGTTGGATTGTGTTATCAGTCAAGCAGCATTTTTGGCATCTGGGGACTATAAAACACCTCAAGTGAAGACCCTCTAGTGTACAAAAGGGGGAAAAAGTAAATACAATTAAATTTATGAAAACTTTCTGTCTAAATTGTCATCTCTTGACCCTCAACGAGCTAAACCTTGATTCAGTCAATGTATAAATTACGGGAAGGGAATACTTTGCATACTACACAGACACCTTGCCAATGTTCGTACAGTCAATTTTGATTTTAAATACAAGGTTTAAGACTTCATTTACAATGAAGTTGAAAAGCACTTTAAGTGTTTTAAGTTGAAAGCACTTAGCAGAAGATCTCAGATGTGTTTCAGAGGTTGAAAAGGAGGATACAAGCTGGTATCTGAGCATAAGAAATTGGACTGGAAGCATCAGCTTATTTGATATATTGGCAGGAGAAATGTAAAATCAAGATGTTATCCAACAACTAGTAATAAAACCCATGTTCTGCCGCTAAAATACTGAGACTCAAACACTCATGACATCCATTACAAATCTTTTAGCATGTAACACAATACCATAGTCTGAATTCCAGAAATCCATGAATTTTAACTTTTTCTCCTCTAGCCTCTCCACCCATGAAGGTAGCTTAATCTGGGTTAAATCCAACTGCAGCTCATATCTAAGACTTTTAGAAACCAGTAAAGTGAATTCTCAGACTTGTGTTCAAGGAGATGTGAAGGCAGCGAAGGACATACTGCATTTTCAACATCAGTACAAAACATACCGGGAAGTTGACAAGATGAGCTGAAATGTCCTTTGCTGTCTTGGTTTTTTTTTTTTAATTATTATTCTTTGATTTCTCAGAAACTAGATGTTTAAAATAAAATCTCTTCTTAATAAACTATAAAGCAGATACGACTGTTTTGTAAATGTTTGTTGCTGTAATTCTACAGTTGATTTTGTTTTTAATTTTTTGAGCAGACTTTGCTTTATGCTCGGGTAATTTCCCATTTTATGTAATTCCAATATAAAGGCACTTGCAACGTTAGTTGATGTACTTATTTTTTAAAAATTAAAAACAATCCTGTTTTCATTTTTATATTGTTGTTCACCTGTGCACTTGACTGTAACTCCAGATTGAGTGAAATGACTTCAAAGCTTTATTACTGCAAAGATATCTAAAAAGTATTACCAAGTAAGATACTCTATGGGTAATAAAAAGTATTCTAAAAATAATGTAGTAAAAAAATAAGGCAAGCCTGAAAGAAAAGTCATGATATAAATTTAACTTACCAAACTCCTTGGGAACTGCTATAGAATAAACACAGTTGTGTCCCACACTGTAATTTTTTGGATAGTTTGGTGAAAGCACAGTTCCTTCGGAACCTGTTGAACGACTTCCACAGGGTGCTAGAAAAGAAAAATGATAAAAATACTATATTCAAAAAGCACTTAAAGTTATATAAATACACACATTGAACTATAGCATGCATAATTTATTTGTCCTTTTTAACATATTCTAATGTCAAATATGTTTAAATTTTAAAAAAACTTTATATTTACTGTTATCCAAAGCAATGTAATAATATTATAATGGTTATCTCTAAAAATAATAATAGTTACCCTACTTTCATTTATGATAAAACATTAATCATCTCTTTCACAATAATAAAAAATTACATTTGGAAGTGGGAAATTGCTACACTTGCTGTCAGGTTTTTCAAATCTAGTCATATTTAACCCTGACTTTGCTGCTGTCAAGCTAAGCATCTATACAGATGAGAAATGGATGATTTTACCTCTATAGGTATATACAGTTGCCTATTCATCAAAATACCATGTTTCCTTACTCATCTTTATCTGTTTACATATTTTTCCTTGAAATCAAAGGAGTTGCCAATGAAATCTGTAGGCAAAGCTACTCACTCCCCTAAGTCCAGATGTGATGATTCATAAAAAAGATGAATGTGAAAACAGTGTCTCAGGTAAATTTTTAGGTGGTTGCTTTTTTATTCCCAGGTAGGGGGAGAGTTGTTTGAATTTTACAACTTATGACAGTTTAGATATTGAAAGCACATTGATGGTCATTGGTATGCTTTAGGTGAATCAGACTATTTAGAGAAGTAAGAAGAGTGAGAACAGATGATGAAATAGAAGACTGAGCAGTTCTGAAGGGTTAAGATCAAAGAGGAAGATTACAGAGAAATAAGTCTCTTGGAAGCCCACAGAGAATAGTGTTTGGTAGAAAACAAAGTGTTCAAATGGTTCATTGCCACAAAGTAGTTAGTAAAACAAACAGCAGTCCTAGATGCCTTGGAATCTAGAGTGTAAAGGAATACAACTATTTCTCACAAGGTAGAAAATTTCCATTGGACAGATTTTTTTAAAGCATTTACTGGCTGGCTGCACCCACTTATTCCTTAGAAGCAGGAGGTGATTCCTAGTCAGTGATGCAGTACAGCAATTTCTACTTTTCTTCCATTTGAGAGCCACACTTCTTGAAGGCATATTCATCTACACTGTAAGGTTTCCAGCATGAATCCATTGTTATGGCCATAATCATTTAATAGAATTAGAGCTAACAACGTGCTTTTTCTCAGACTGTGTCATAATTGGCCTTTGTTTTTTTACAGTAAAACAGAGCATAATTTATTATCCCCCTCAAACATAGAAAATAATTTTAAATGTTATTAGTTGAATAGCTTCAATGAGATCAGCTTTCTGTAAGTCAAATCCAAGTCATGAACAAACACAAGTTTTTACGTTTCTATAGCCACAAACACAACTAAAACCACAGATAAAAATTAAAAAGAGAGAAACATGTGACCAGTAAACCCACAAATCTATCCCATAACAAGAAAAGTTTGCTAATTACTGAATATAGTAGACAGACAGAAGCTAGTAGTTGGATGAAGGTTAAATACTTAGTCAGAACCTTACTAAGAATGGAGGAAAATGAGGAGAGAATAATTGTGGTGTATGCGAAGTATAGTAACTGGAAGCTTGAGTAAGGATGTTAAATGTACTTACAAGGGGCGGATATGGAACAGAGCATTGATTAGAGTTAAGATTAAAATCAAAAGTGGAGGGCTCAGTGCAGTAGCCTAGAGGCTAACGTCCTCACCTTAATCACGCCAGGATCCCATTTGGGTACCGGTTCTAGTCCACACAGTACTGCTTCCCATCCAACTACCTGCTTGTGGCCTGGGGAAGCAGTCAAGGATGGCCCATAACTTAGGGACCCTGCACCCATGTGGGAAACTTGGGTGAGGCTCTGGTCTCCCGGCTTGAGATTTGCTCAGCTCCAGCAGTTGCGGATGCTTGGGGAGGGAATCAACAGACAGAAGATCTTCCTCTCTGTGTTTCCTCTATATGTATCTGACTTTGCAATAAAAGTTAATATTTTTCAAAAATATCAAAAGTGGAATGAATGGCTTTAGGTACTAGTTGTGACTTGAGAAAAGGGTAAAATGAAGCTAGAAATACATAGTTCTAAGTTTTACCCATGTAAAACCTAAATTTATTAGTTTAATGCCAGTTTTTTTTTTTTTTAAAGAGCACCTAACTTGAGCATAAATAAGGTTCCTTGGGAAGAATCACAAATGTTTGAACAAATTGAGACTTCAGTGGCTGAAGTTTAAAAACATAGAAATATATTTTAAACATAAAAATACACACAAAAATAGTATGTTGTGTTGAGTAGGGTGATTAATGAATCCGCATCCCTTTGTCTGCATTCTGGTAAACGATAATATACACTTAAACATACTAAAATTAGGAATCTTCATAAAAAAAACAACAAATTGGCAGTGATGATAATAACCAAAGAATCTTTTTCTCATCACTCATTATTGTTCAACATAGGAATGGTCAGGTCTATTCTTATTTCAGCACTGATAATTTAATTCAGCTGATAATGCTACTGATGAGAGACTTGTTCAAGAATGAGCAGCATGTTTTATGTTAGTTTCTTTGGATTTAAGGTGACCTAAAATTAAAATTGAAATAAAGGGCATATGAAAAATAAATTTTAAATCTGGAAAGTATGATAAAAGTTGGAGTTTCTAACTCAAATCCAGTGTATTATTTTGCCGTAAGCATTATGCCACCTTATGTTAATATTTCCAAAACGTTTGATTTATTTTATCCATTTTCTTTGTATAATGAATATGTGCAATGGCCATTTAGCTTTTTTTCAAATTCTCATTTATAAATAAATCTTGGTTTTTAAAGACCTGAATACATAAGAGATCAGGTTTAACTATTCATCATTATGGTGAGTGACACTTGGTATTTATGCAGTATGTTTTCATATGCTTTGAGGGAAATTAGCCATGCTCTGAAACACAGATGTGTTGTATGTATATAGGCATGTATATGTATATAGAAAGAGCATATATTTTTGTTTATAAAATATAGATAAAACAATAACTTAGGTTAACTTCATTGATTTCCCAGGATCATTCTCAAGAAGATTTTCATATTCTGATTCTTTCTGATTCCGATTGACTGTTTCAATTTAATTTTAGGGTTTGTGTTGTTATTGTGTACAATGTGTTAAGTTGCTGCTTGCAATGCCAGCATCCCATATGCTGGTTCAAATCCTAGCTTTTCCATATCCAGTCCAGTTCCCTATTAGCATGTCCAGGAGAGCCACAGAATGGTCCAAGGCTTTGCATCTTTGTGTCCACATGAAGGACGTGAATGAGGCAATTGGCTCCTGAATTTGGCATGGCTTGGCCATAGTCGTTGTGGCCATTTGGGGAATGAACCAGCGGGTGGCAAATCTCTATCTTTCCAATTCTGTAACTCTGTCTTTCAAGTAAATGGAAGAAAATTTTGAAATAATAATAATACTGTTTTAACTATATTAAAAATAACCCAAGACTTTTTCTTTGATGTTCTGTTTTGCCAGTGGGCATATATTACATCTCTAAATGTGGTGTGTGTGTGTTTTTTGTTTTTTTTGTTTTTTTTTGTCAAGCTGGTTGATTTTTCTCCAAACGGCCTGTACTATTCAGTTTTTTTTTTTTGCTTTGTTTTGTTTTGTTTTACCATAACAAAACACTTGTAGAAACTGGTTTATAAAGAGGAACTACAGCTCACAGACCAAATGGTATGGCATAGGCTAAACATGTGTCTGAGGAGGATCTGTAGATGGATGGTGGCGTGCACATAGAGGAAGTACAACATGGTAAACCAAAAGGTAAAGTAAAAAGAGTCATGCTGAAATCTAGGCTTTTACATCAGACCTCTCATGAAACCTGTCTTCCAAGAGAACTTTCTCAATAACCTAATGATATCCTTTAGGTCCCACATCCAGATTATCAATATTGAATTAAGTTTCTACCTTCTTGGTGACATTAATATAAGACTTCCGTGATAAAGTAAATCCAAGAGGACACATATTCAGACCACAGCATAGATGGAATTCATTATAATGCATTAAACCTAAAAACTCTCTTGTTTATGATTCTAACTCCTGTGGCATAGACGTCTATTTTTATTAGAATAATTGTGGAAAATACAAATTATGAGAAAAAATATATCTATGATTTAGCAGCTTTGGGAAATACTTGGGCAAAAGGGATATTTTTTAATGAAATTGCAGGCTTTAGGGAAATTTACACCATGTCATTCTATTTCTAACAAACTTGAAAGATCATGAAACAACTCTTTTTCCATATATCATCTTATAGAACCACATTCCTGGGAAAATATTTTGCAAAAAAACAAACCGATTATTCTAAAATAGTCTATCATTTTTTCAATAATTCTAACTTTCATTTAATTGGCTCAATTAGTTATGGCTTTACAGTAATAAATAGCTATTGTAATGAATACATACCAAAATTACTTTAGAGATTTAAAATGCCAAACTTAGCTTTTTCGTAAAATGTTATTAAATTTGTTTCCTTGACTGTTAGGCTCAATACATCATGGATTTGTAATGTCATACTCTTAATTAGCATATCATATCTCTGTATTTTTAAAAGATTTATTTATTTTTATTGAAAAGTCAGATATACAGAGAGGAGGTGAGCCAGAGAGGAAGATTTTCCAACTCCAAGGGCCACAATGGCCAGAGCTATGCCGATCCAAAGCCAGGAGCCTCTGCGAGGTCTCCTACATGGGTACAGGGTTCCATGGTTTGGGGCCTTCCTTTACTGCTTTCCCAGGCCACAAGCAGAGAGCTGAATGGGAGCAGTTCTGCTGGGATTAGAACCAGCAGCCATATGGGATCCTGGCGTGTTCAAGGTGAAGACTTCGGCGGCCATGTTTCCGTGCCAGGCTCGACATTCTATCTATCTTTTCTGTCATTTTAACTCTTAGACTCCAGACTCCTCTTGATTTCTCTGAGGGCTCCACTCTTAACCCTAATCCACAACACTGCCATCGAGCTTTTCCAATTTCTAGGAATTGTCCTGATAGAGAATATGTCTGTGTCCTGATGCTCCCCAAAAAGGCAGAATGAACTTACTTGCTGACTTCAACAATAAGTTTATTTTCTTACAATTTTGAAATGTCAGTGATGCCTTCTGTAGACTGTAAGGAAACATCGTTCCATGCCTCTTGATGGCTTTGCCTGGCTACCAGCAAATCTTGAACTTAGAGTTGCCTCTCTGATTTCTCATTGCATATTCACAAGTCCTTCTGTCTATTTCTCTATCTCTGCTTTTGTGTGTCTCCACCTTCTCTTCCCCTTTTCTTTTCTTTTTTTTTTAATTAAGAGGAGGACAACTGAAAAAGTTGGGCATAGCAGAATGGAAAAGGTTGATAATTCCAGCAGGCACTTCTCAATGGGAAACTAATTCTACGTGCAAGCAATTATGTTACCAACTGTCAACGTTTTTCTTTTTTTTTAAATTATAGTGGGTCCTCCTTTCGCTTCTAAAATTCTATTTCCTCCTTGGCTTCATTGGCCAATCTTAAAACCAGGTAAAAATAACAAGAGACCCCACAGTTAACAAAATGCAAGAATCTCTTTTAGTTGAAACCCTTCCAGTAAAAAAAAAATCACTTAAATCCAATATAGGATCCAGACACACATTCTTAATAAAAACATGTAAGCCTATATTTTTTTCTTTCTGCAACTGAAGTTTTGATGATTTTATTTTATTTTTTTGGTTAATTAGCAAGAATAACTGTTTTTCATTAAGGTGATGATAGTAATGTGGAAGACACAAATCTGTAAACATTAATAAGATACACAGCAATAAGATATTGATAAAATGAGACCTACATTGATACTGCATCGGTGAGGGAAGAGCAACATCACTTCTACTAATTACCTGCTGTAAACTGAAGCTAATGTTTTATAGGTTTGGGGCACAAGCTCATTAACTGAGTGAAATTACCTACACAGTTTATTATTTCTCTTTCTCTCTCCCATTCTCTACTTCATAACATAGCCTTCCAGCTGACTTACTATGGTGGGATTATGTATGTGTAACATGTACCTAACACAAAAAAACTGGGCATATTATTATCTTGCCCACTTATACATATATACTAAACAGTAAACACAGAATGTGTTTTCATACAAATCAGAGCATCAGACTGCAATAACACTACTTCTTAATGGTTTAAAAGCATCAAAAAGTGATAATCAATAGTGAGTCATTTCCCATGATTCAGTAACATCAACTTAGTGGGAAATGAACTATTACACATGTCACTTCTCTGATTGCTTAGAGTCAGCAAAACCTTAGAGAAAGGAATTATATTCTATAACAAAGGTCTTTGAAGAGCTATAATCTTTGGATAGATCTTCTCTGATGGCATATGAATTGTATTAAAAATCTGAACCAAGTGTACAATAACTTGTGAGACTTATGCTGTTTATTTTTTAGCCCCATTTAATATTTTGTATTACAATTCTTATTATACTAAAAATCTGACTTTTCAAGTTTATGAAGAATTAATTTTTGTCATATTCACAAGATGTTATACAACCAACACAATCATAAACTTCTAGAACATTTTTATCAAAGCCAAAATAATTGCAATACCCATTTGCAGTCACTCCCTACTCTGAAATCTCAATCTTTGACAAACACAGGAAGGCAGTTCCTTGAAATTTATATAATTATTAGTGGTTTTACACTTTATCTCTCACATTATGTCTTCTTTCTCTCAGTCTTTATTCTTAAGTGATGTCAATCTTGGATATTCCAAAAATACTTAATGTTAGTCTCAAAAATGACCAAATATAACAATTTTTCTTGCTCTAAGAAAAACTTCTCTAACAAGGATTCATTCAGAAGTTCCTACTCTACAGTACTCCATCATTTACACTTAAGTCATTGAGTATACCTTGCAAACATGGGTCTATTTATATGACTCTTTACTTTCTATATGTCTCTCCGCACATGATCTATTAAATCAAAGTTTTCATCTTTTGTATATCATTTGTGTTTTGGGATCCTAACACTAATCTGTTTAAAGAATAGGCTGCCGCCAAACTTGCTATGTCAGGAACATACATTAGTAATATTTTTTCAATAATTACATATACAAATTGTAAAGTCATACATGCTTGGGATACTTTGAACTAATATACCAGCATGTATAAATAAATAAATCAACTCATTAAAATTTGAAATGCTTTGGAATTACAGAGATTTCAGTTCTAGCTATTTGTTGACTCAAAACTTTCAGGAAAATTTCAATTACTTATTAATTGAGAAAGTAGCATTGGAAGAAAAGGAACTACAAATTAGAGGTGGAACAGCAAATGTCTGCTAAATCTGAAACAAAATTAATTAAGACAATTTCTTGACCTATTTGACAATTTTCAAAGGCACGGTAATGAGGCTTTTATTCGATCACACAAAAATGAACTAACTTCATCAATTCTGGAACTGTATAAAGTTTGAAGGAAACAATAGAAGGAACTACCTTAATAAGGTGTTCCTGCCAAATTCCTCCTTCAAAAGAAATAGCACTGCCATTTATATGACCCTACGTACAGCATTGTGTTACTCTGTAGGAAGAGTGTTTAGCTTTTATTTTTGTCTTCTGTTGATTTTCCCTAAGTATCAGGAATACAGTAATACCTCAATAACTGTGGATTCAATCAACAGAAGATAAAACATTCGGAGAGAAGTTTCATATGTATTGAACATGCACAGACTTTTTGTTCCTTGACAATATTTTCTAAATAACACAGTACAACAATTGCATGGAATTCATAATTTATATTATAAGCAATCAGGGACAATTTTAAGTATACAAAAGGATATGGCAGGTTGTATGAAAATATTATGTCATTTTAAATGACTAACGTGTAGCTGAAGAAATGAAAATCAAGAACTTTCTTGAAGAAGAAGATGATGCTATTGTATGATCTACGAGTCGTTGAATGATTTAATCAGAAGAAAGTGTTTTGAAGAGATGAAACTAACAGAAAACAACAAAACCCATGTGATATAGTTTACACTGATTTTTGTTGGTGAAGTGTGTCTCTGCTAGACAATAAATAGATGGGTTTTGTTTTTTAATCCAGTCTACTAATCTATGACGTTTGATTGAGCTTAATCCATTTACATTCAGAGTTTAATATGTATGGATGGTACTTTGGTCCTGTCATTTTAGGAATGGGCTGTTCACTGGTTTAGTCTTCTGCAGTCATTTTACTGGGATGTTCTTCCCATTTGCCTTTGGTTTTGTTTGGTGCTATTCATCTTCTCTGTCAAGAGAACATCTTGAAGTATCATTTAATTGCAAGTATCATTTAATAGCATGTTATTTAACTTCTTGGTGTTGTTAATTTCTTTTTTCCCCCTGATGTTGATTTTGTTTTGTGGCTTTTCATTTAAGGGGATGTATAGTAGCTGTGTAATGGAGACTGTCATATCTAGTAACATGTCATTTAACTTCATGGCATTGTAAATTTCTATTTTTCTTTCTATTGTTGATTTTGTACTATGACTTTTCATTTAAGGGGATGTACAGTAGCTGTGAAATGGAGACTAACATCCAGATGTCAGGATGCAGTGTGGTATGCATTTGTTTCCAGACAAAGATGGACTTAAAATGAAACTGTTTACTATATCTTGACAACAGGATGCTGGACTCTTCTGCCATTGTCCATGCCCACAATGATGGACATATGACTGTGTATGAAGAATTATATTTTAGTAATGATATACAGAAAGTAGGTGGGGAAGGGAATTAGGGAGGGGATAAGGGAAATGCCAGGAGCCTATGGAACTGTATCATAAAATGATATAATAATAATAAAATGTAAAAAAATTAAAAAATATTATGTCATTTTATATGAGGGACTTGAGGAGCTGTACATGTTGGTAGCTGTAGGAGATCCTTGAGCCCTTTCCCATTGACAGTAATGACTAAGAGCAATATATCCTAATAAAACAGGAAAAGACAACTTTAATTCTGCAGTGTCTCAAGGGGTGAAATTATTATCTGGCTACTGAAGGTCAATATGGATGTGGTTCTCTAAAACAAATTTTTTGTACTTTAAAACAAATTCCACAGGAAAAATAATCAACATTTCTAGAATTGGGGAGGATTCTATCCTGGAAGCTATGGGGAAAAAGGAGGAGAAGAAATAGAAATTCTTTTTCTATTGTGAAAATAAGTAATTAAATGCCTAAAGAAAGTAAGAGGCCTGATCAATCAGATAGATGGTGGAAAAAGAAGAATTCTAGGATAGAAAAACATTCAATGTAAAATCCATGAAGCAGAAGTATGATCATTGGTTTTTAAAGAAATCAAGGAGTCCTGTTTCATTTAACATGCACTTAAAGAGGTCTATGTGTTTGTAAGCAGTGAAGAGAGTTTCTTATTTTGAGATCGCTGGCATTTATTTTGATTTAGGAAAAAACTAGTATATTTTGAGTAAATGCATGATACAATCTGATGCGTACTTTACAGATTATTGTGTTGTATTTAGCAGGTACCAAGAACAGATCTATTTGGGAGATGATAGGATAAGAAATGAATGGCACTCTGAATGATAGAAGAACTTTGTCGTTAGATCAAAAGTCAGTGCAACCTTTTTAGGTGAAATAAGTCAAGTAATGTATATTAAGGAGAGATATGAAACCAGTTGCTATGCAAATTTTCTAAGGTTTTGCTATTTGGGTCAAACTACAGGATAAGAAAGGTACATAACTTGTGTTTTAATCTGGTAAGTCTGTATAACAGAAATTAACAGAGTGTGAGCAGATATCAATCAAAGTATGAAAAATAAAAATAAATTACTCTTTAAGCACATTTTTAATAATAAAGTGAACTGTGGGCTCATATACACTACTCTGCTATCATTTAATCTTTTTGACACTCTTATGAGATAAACTGCAGTTTCTCATCATAGAGCAGGACTTTCCACAGGATGCAATCATTTAGTATCTACTTCTGACAAATATAATCTACCAGTATCCAACTTAAGCTACTTAAAACATTTTCCTTAGATTTGAAATATGTACTTAATCCTAAATAATGATAAGAATCTATCTTATATAACTGACAAGCTTTATAAATTTGTGTGATTCAATTCAAGCAAGTATTTAGCAAGGGTCTAGTTTTATAAATTAATGTTACATGCTAAATGATAATATGTGGCCCATCACTTCTTAGAGCTTATGCTCTCTTTCTGTGAGTCCAAGTGAACAGTTAAAGAAAAAGTAATGTCCTGAGAATCGGTGGTCATATTGGTATTTATTTTGGTATTAAAAAATTAAAAGGTCCTATTTGGAATATTTAAAAATTCTTAATACGAATTACTTGATTTATTTCCCCTAATAATGCTAAATTGATTTTTTAATATCTAATGGAAGAGTTCTGTCCTCATTCAGAGCCTCAGATAGCTTTTCTATTTTATTCTTTCTCCAAATTAGTTTCCATACATTACTTGTTCCCCCTTGATCAGTTTCTTCTGATCAAAACACAGTAATCTTTAAAACAAACATGAGGATACATCATGGATTTATACATAATCCTTCCGTAGCTTCTTGAATCCAAATAGATGTAAACAGCCTTCATCTGCATGTTTGTATCCTGACCTGTTTACTATCTACTTTCTACACTGATGAAAGGCAAAACAGAAGTTACATATATTAATGTATGACACAGGGAAATTGTGGATTGAAACATGATTCAACTTGGTAACATTGAAGAGAGGAACTGTAGATGTGACATAATTAACTTTTACATAAGCTAATATCATAATAAAGTCATCAAAGCCGATGACTGGCATTGAATTGTCAAGTTATATTTAACAATTTTATTGGTGGTCCTGTTTTATTCAGGAGTACAGATGCATCCTGCAATGATTCTTCATTTTCTGGTAGTCTAGTCTCCATTACATAGTTTATTTTTTGAGAAAAAATATATATACATATATATATATATTGTTTATTTGTTTACCTATTTTGCTTTCTTCTTGTATCAGAGAAAACATATGGTTCCTGTCCAGCTGAGATTGGTTAAATTAGTGACCCTAATGGTCTTCAGTTCAGACCACTTTATTGCACATGGTAAATTTCATTTTGGGTGGGAGTGGGTGGATGAGTAATATTCTATGGAATAGATATAATACAGTTTCTCCATTCTTCTTTCAATGGACATCTAGATTACTTCCATGCCTTTATTATTGTGGCTCATGCTGCTATTAATATATTCATTTAAATATATTTCCAGGAATGGGATAGCTAGGCCACATTTTAGCTGTATCAATTTTAAGTTGTCTGAGCACTCTCCTTACGGGCTTTCATAGTGGCTGCACTGATCTACATTACCACCAGCAGTGGAAAAGGGAAGCTTTTTCTTCACATCTATGCCAGCAGGAATAGCTAGAATATTTCCTAACATAGGCCATTCCCATTGGAGTTAAGTAGGACTTCAATGTGATTTCATTTGTATTTCCCTAATTGCTAGGGAGTCTGAGCATTTCTTCATATGTCTGTCAGCCTTGTGAACTGGTTCTTTTGGAAAATACCTGCTCAATTCCTTCACCCATTTTTTAATTGTGTTGTTTATTTTGCTGTTGCTGTTCTTCTGAAATTCTTGACAAATCCTGGTTACTGTCACCTATACGTTCCACAGTGTGCAAAGACTTTCTCCCATTCTGTCAGTTGCCTCTTTGATTTGTTGATCATTTCCTTTGCTTTTTAGTTTAATGTAGTCCCATTTGTTTATTTTGACTTTGCTTGTGTTTTTGGTAATTTTCTCAGAAATCTTTGCCTGTGTTTTTCTCTAATAATTACATGTTTTTTTTGGTGCAGATTTAGGTCCTTGATCCATTTAGATTTGATTTTTTTATAAGGTGACACATGGGGTTCTTGTTTCTTATTTATACATGCAGCTATCCAATTATTCCAACAATATTTGTTGATGAGACCAGAATTTTTCCTTAGGGTATTTTTCATCAATATGATGAAAATTAATTGGCTGTGTGGGTTAATTTCTGGGATTTCTATGTTCTGTTGATCTTTGGTGTTTCTGCCCTGCAGTATATCTTAAGGTCTGGAATTGAGATTCCTTCAGCTTTGTTTTTATTCTTCTTAATAGCTTTGGCTATTGATGTTCTCTTGTGTTTCCAATTTAATCTACCGTCTTTTCTAGCTCAGATTTTGATTGGGATAGCATTGAATCTGCATATTACTTTTGATAATATTGACATATTGTTGATGCTGTTGATTTGAAAGGATTGCCACCTTTTGTATTGTTTTCTATTGCTTTGAATAGATAACAGACTATTGGGGTCAATTTTCTTGGACTGCTAGAATTCAGTAGTGTAGCTTTTTGGTCCTGGGCTTTTCTTTGTTAGGAGGGATTTAATTACTGATTTGATCTTTGTCCAGGATATAGATCTATTTAGATTCTCAATTACATCCTGATATAGTTTTGGTACATAGTGTTGTCCAGGAATCTATCCACTTCTTCTAGGTCTTCTGATGTGTTGGCATAGTTGCTTCACATGGCTTGTGATTATTCTATGTATGTCCAATGTATCAGTTTTATGCTTCTTCTTTCAGCTCTGATTCTCTTCTTCCTCTTCCTCCTTTCCTCCTTCTTCTTCCTCCTCCTCCTCCTCCCCTTCTTCTTCTTCTTCCTCTTCCTCTTTCTCTCCTTCTTCTTCAGTTGAGCTAGTAATATCTATTTTTTTTTAATTTTCTCCAAGAACCAGCTTGATTCACTGATTTTTACAAATTGTTCTTTTGATCTCTATTTGGTTTATTTTCTCCATGTTTTGAATATTTTTTTCTATGTAAATCTTGGGATAACATTGTTGTTGTTTTTCTAACTCCTTCAGATATATAGTTAGCAGGTCCAGCACAATAGTGTAGCGGTTAAATCCTCACCTTGCACGCCCGGGATCCCATATAGGCACCGGTTCCAAACCCTGCTTCCACTTCCCATCCAGCTCTCTGCTTGTGGCCTGGGAAAGCAGTCAAGGACAGCCCAAAGGCTTGGGACCCTGCACGCTCGTGGGAGACCTGGAGGAAGTTCCTGGCTCTCGGCTTCAGATCAGCAAAGCAGCAGCTGTTGCAGTCACTTGGGGAGTGTGGATCATCGGACAGAAGATCTTCCTCTCTGTCTCTCCTCCTCTCTGTATATCTGACTTTGTAATAAACTGAATAAATCTTTAAAAAAATGAAAAGCAAAGTGTATTCTGTAGATAACTATCAAATTCATTTTTACTGTTGCCTGGGGGAGCACTGGTGCTTATTTTCTGAATTTCTGTGTTGTTGATCTGTACCCTAGAGTTAGTAGGGGGTTAAGGTCCCCCACTATTTTAGTATTGTATTGGAGGCTATATCTCCTTTTAGGTCCAACAAAAAATTTTTTTAAGATTTATTTATTTATTATTATTGGAAAGTCAGATATACAGAAAGCAGGAGAGGCAGACAGGAAAGTCTTCCATCCGATGGTTCACTCCCCAAGCGGCCACAATGACTGGTGCTGAGCCAATCTGAAGCCAGGAGTTAGGAGCTCCTCCGTGTTTCCCATGAGGGTGCAGGGTCCCAAGGTTTTGGGCTGTCCTCGACTGCTTTCCCAGGCCACAAGCAGAGAGCTGGTTGGGAAGTGGAAGCCGGGATTAGAACCGGAGCCCATTTGGGATCCCTGGTGTGCAAGGTGAGGACTTTAACCACTACGCTATTGCGCTGGGCCCATCAACAATTGTTTTATATATGCTAGCACCCTGGCATTTGGACTGTATATATTTACTATTGTGATTTCATCTTGCCAAATGGATCCCATCATTAAGTGGTGTCCTTCATCTCTTTCAATGTTTTCATATTGAAGCCCATATTACCTACTACTAGAATGGCTACACAGGCTCACTATTCCTTTCCATTAGCCTAAAATATCCTTTCCCAGCCTTTCTCTTTCAGTTTCAGCATATGTTTATTGATGAAATGTGTTTCCTGTTCACAACAGGGATGAATCTTCTTTTTTTGATTCAGTCCACTAATTTATGTTTGACTGATGAATTTAAGCATTTACATTCAAAGTTAATACTGACAGGAATTTATTTAGTCCTGTCATTTTAGCAGTGGGTTTCTCATTTTTGATTTAGGTTTCTTTTGTTGCTTTGTTGAACAGGTCTCCACCTTTACCATCATTGGTTGTAGCTGGCTGTTTCTCTTTTCTGTCTTACGTTCATTTTTGACTATCGTTTTTAGGGCTACTCTGGAAGTGGCAGAGTCTTTCAGTTTGTATTTGCTCAGGAAGCATTTTCATTTCATTTCAATTATAACTGAAAACCTAGCTTGATGTGTTATTCTGGGATGACTGTTTGATTTAGGATGTGAAATATGTCACTTCATTCTCTTCTGGTCTGACGTGTTTCCTCTGTGAAGTCCACAGTGAGTCTGAATGGGGTGCCTCAATAACTTCTCTGACCTTTCTTGCATGCCTGTTTCAGTATATTTTCCTTATGTTTAACTGATGGAAGCTTACTAATGATGTGTAACAGTGAGGATTGCTTCTGATTGAGTCTGTTTGGTGTTCTTTCCTCATCCTTTATTTGGATTGCCCTTTATTTCCTAATGCTAGGGAAGTTTTCATTTATTATTTCATTTTATTATTATTAATGTATCTTGCAACACTGCTCCACATTCCATGACTTTGGGAAATCCTATCATCCTTATATGTGATCTTTTGATGGTGTCACATAATTCTGGAATGGTTTTTCCTAGGGTCACTCGGTTCTTCCATATTTCTGGCTTTACATTTTCAAATAAAGTGTCCTCTAGTCCTGAAATTCTTTCTTCTACCTCACTCACTCTATTGGTGAGGATTTCCATTGTAGTTTTAATTTGCTCTATTGTATTCTTTATGTCAAATATTTCAATTTGAATCTGTTTTACAACTTGTATCTCTTGTAATGTATTCATTAAATTCTTGCTTTCATTTCATTTCTGAAGAGTTTTATGTTTTTTTTTTAAATTTCATCTTTGACAGATTCTCAATGTCTTCATGCTTAGCTTGTATTAAAATGATCTTTTGCTCATTTTTAAGGAAAACACTAGTTTCCTTGTTTGAGTTAGCTGTGGTTCTTCTGTTACCTTTGACCATTGTCTTTCAGATCTGCAGGTTTTTATTCAAGCAAGCTGTTTTACCTTGTATTATTTATTATTTCCAGGTTTGTGACAGATTTTACTATTTCCCTTCTGTCCTTGGTTCTCTGTTCATTCTTAATCTGGATGATGGGGGCAGAAGGAGGGAGCATTTCAGCCAGTTACTCTGGGGCGCTGTAGCCTTAGGCTTCCCTACTTTGGTCCATTGTAGGTCTCTACAGCCAGTATGACCCGGGCTGCTTTCCTTCTGGCCCAGTTATGTTTAGGTTGTGTCATAGTTCCAACCATGTCCAAGGCGAGGGTGGCTACTACTGTGACTTTACATAGTGTCACTCATCCATCTTTTCTTGCTTGACCCTTGTTGGTCACTAGATAACTGTTGCTCTTGCAGACAAATGAGACATGATTGGTTTAACTGAGCTTTCTATAGACAAGCAGAGAGATTTTTCAAAAACAGAAGCAAAGAAAAGGAAAAATTCCCTACCCTCACCTTCCTCTTTTTTTTTTTTTTTTTCCTTTCTGGAGGTGGGGAGGTGATTCCCTGAACTTTTAAGCAAACTTCCTTTATGTTATTGCTGCTCAGTGGCAAGGTCCCTGTCATGAATCTGGGACTTCCACTAAAGTTTTGGGAACAACGCTCCTGGTGCTGCTGACTTTGGCGTGGAAACTGAGCGGTTGTGGACTCACAGTCCTGCATGCCTATTATAGACACTTAACTGTTTCCCACTTCTGGCAAATAGTACCTCAAAGTCAACAACCAGTCATCAACTTTGCTCCTTCTCACCTCCCATGCAGACACCACCACTTAAGAGCCCATGAACCCATGCTCATTTACTCTTGGTCCCTCCTATCAGGTCCAAAATGCTTGTCATTGCCTAGACAGCCTTCACTCCTCCCTCTTGCATTGGGTACCATACGTATCCCTGGAATCCGCACAACTAGGTCCTATTGTCCACCTGTATGATCATATTTGGCCTCCAGTTTTAGCTTACATATCAGATTTCTTGAATTGATCCAGATACACCCTCTGCACCCTAGACTCCCACATCTCCTTCTCTGGTGGATCTGGTGGCTCTCCTGGGTCTGGTGTCAATTACAGAATTCTATGGCAGCCTGTAGGATTCCACTCAGCTTCACCTCCCTGCATGGGTATTAAGGACAGTGCTTTGCTCTTGTGTCTTTGGTCACACTGTGGGGGACCATCACAGATGTCCAACTACTGATCTCCTCTTGTGTCCATTCCAAATGCACAAGTCTCTTGTCCATGGGCTGGGCTGCCTTTCTGTATCTTAACTCCCTTTTGCTCACCCTCTTGGGCTGTGGGTAGCAACCTTGGGTGTTTTCTGTAGCATTTCCTCAGCCACACAGCTCCATCTTTCTTCCACAGGTTTCGTGCGATCTCTGCTCACCTAATTTGGTGATTTTTCTTCATCTCTGCTCAGCACCCATTTTCTCCCACCACCCTATCTCCATTCAAGGCTATAGCCTCATACCCTAATTGATCATACTGAGACACAATCCTCTTCTTTTTATTTTTATTTAACTAAATCAATATCACCTCTATTTTAAAATTGTGGTCATGACCAAAGGATTTTATTTCATGACTCACTGCTGATGATCACATTTTGGAAATTCTGCACTAAATGATATCATCTTTGAGTTGCCTTGTACAATGCGTTAGGATCATTCAATTGACTAGGCATCTTGTAGTGGTATCACTTGAATAGTATCAATTGGCCAGTAACTAGTAACACTAACTGACTAATAAATTGTAGTGATACCACTACTTCTCCTTTCTAAAACCTTCTACACTGTATCTCTATCCTATAAAGAATATTATGAGTACTTCTGTGTGACTTCTAAACATGTCATACTTCTCTTTTTGAACAACCTGAATCATAGGAGATATTTATTTTCTCTTGTATCTTTTATCCACCTACATCCTTATTTTGGATGAAAATTCATCACCAGTTCCTGATAATATTAAAGTTATTGTAGTTATCTCATTGTGGTAGAATGCCAGTTTCATATCAACACTTGTTATTCCTTTACTTCGGCAATATCTTCTGGGAACCTACTGTTTTTTTCCACTACTCCTCTGAGACTGAAGACACACACATGAAAGCAACAATTATGACACTCCTGCTCTCAGAGAATTATTCTAATATAATTGGTACAGGTTCCATAAGAGGCCTATGGTTATAAACATGACCCCTATACCACTTTTTTCTTAAATTTAATTTTAAAACTCTTGACAAAGAATTCATACTATCTATATCACACTTAAAGATTATACATTAGTGATCAGTGCAGATTTTAAATATAGAAACAGCTTCATGCATGTCTTGATTCCATCTAATAAAAATTCATCAAACAATATAATTATTTTTACCATGACAGCTTGGAAGGACTCTATTCCATCCAGGTCTCCCATCATCTCCCATTATACAGGTGAGTGTTGAATAACCTTGAAGAACATAACCAGCATCACAGTAATAGGTGACTGTTGACCCTAATTTATAATCCATTCCTAGTCTGGTACCATTCATTATGTTGCCTGGATCAAAACAGGACTCTCGGAGTTTTGCTGTAAGATAGTAACAAACATTATTTTAAAATAGTACTTTAAAATATAACATGCATTACTCTAAAGCATTATATTCTCTGAAAGCTTCAGAATATATTCTTTTTGTCCTCTAATTTAAAAGGTAAGGCAACAATCATTTTCTCTGTGAGGACTGCAAGTTCAAAGTGTCTTGCCATATCTGTCAGTTTACTGAATCATAACAAGTGGTCAGAAAATAAAATTATAAGAAATACTTTCATTAAAATCATTATCTAGTGAATATAGTAAAACATGGTATGAATGTTTTGCCAAGCAGTAAAGATGCTACTTGAGATGTCCTAAACAAGTAACAGAGAGCCTTGATTTGAGTCCTGCCTGAAATTTAATTTCAAATCCCTACTACAATATGCACTCTGGAGGACAGCAGGCTATGATTTGAGTAGTTGGATCACTGGCACTTAGATGAGTAAGATATTGAATTCTAGGTTCCAGGTTGTATGGAGTACACCAGCAACAGAAAATCTCTCTCTCTCTCTCTCTCTCTCTCAAATAAGCAAGTCAAAGCAAAAAGTTTTGAATTTATTGCAATGTATTATGTGCTATTTTTCATGCATGAATACTTTATCGGTATAATTGTTGAACAGAGGAAGGACTTTTTATAATAATTCATTTAAAATGTTTGTTTCTTTGAAATGCAAAGTAAGAGAGGGAGAGAAAAAAGAGAGAGAGAGAGAGAGAGAGAGATTAAGATTGTATTTGTTGGTTTACTTTCCAAAAGGCTACACCAGCCAGGGCTGGGTTTGACAAAAGCCAGAAGCTAGAAGCCAGGAATTTCATCCTGTTATCTCAACATGGGTTACTCGGGTTGAAAGAACTGGGCCATCTTCTACTGCCTTCCTGGGTGCAAAAACAAGAAGATGGATTGGAAGAAGAACAATGAAGATAATAGTTGGGATCCTAATACAGAATGCTGGCATTGCAAGTTAGAGCTTAAACCACTGTGTACCACAATGCCAGCCCAATAGTATTTTTTTAATTAAAAAGATGTTCACCTCAACTAATGTATACACTCTTTCTATATTAATTTACATGGAAGTGATTTCAGCACCTATGTTGAAGCAACAGGAAACTAAATTTGGTAACTAAGAATGGAGCTTCAGTGACATAGAAATTGATTAATTTGTTTTTAAAATAAAACCACACATTGAGTCTTTACTTAACAAGCAGAAAACACAACACAGTTTGTAGGCAGAATCACACCCTGATGCTGGCTTTCCTTGAATTGAACCAAGGTCCTGGAATTTAAAAAAAAAAAAAAAGGATGGAAACAGTGGTTTATAAAAGCTTTGATCTCAGGGCTGCTGCTGAATACTCAAATGGCTAATCAACTGGCTAATTCTCTACCTGTAAGCTCTGGGAGCTCATATTGGCACAGGTTCATCTTTCAGCTGTTTCACTTTCCACCCAGCTCCATACTTGTAGCCTGGGAGAACAATAGAAGATGGCTCAGTGCTTTCATGTCACATGCGGGACACCTTAAAGTAGTTCCTGTCTCCTGGCATTGGATCAGCTCAACTCTAGCATTACAGCAACTTGGCGAGTGAAGCAGCAGATGGAAGATCTTTCTGTCTCTCCTTCTCTCTGTTATTATGCCCTTCCGATAAAAATAACTTTAAAAAAGGATTGATTTTTTTTGATAAATTTGGTTTCACTATGGAATTTTCCTACAGATTTTAGAGAAATGTCCTAGAGAATTACCTAATTTGATTTCAAGCAGTAAAATTGTGAAGAAATACTGTGTAAGTATGAAAATAAGACCTCATTCAGAGTTACATATGAGATGTACTAGACTGTACTTGCTACTGTGTAGTAAACATGAAGGCAACAGGAGAGGTAGAGGATTATCATATATTATTTTTTGTCTCGATCTGTGTACCACTTTTGCACTTAATTGTTGTGGTACTAATAATTTTATGCAGTGTTTTGCAATTCATTTGACAATTGTAACCTTTGAAAATAGAGTAACACTTTTTTTAATCCTTTAGTATATTATTTCTGTTGCATTTGTAAATGTCTCTACTTATATGGAGGGTCTCTGCTTTGAGAAGTTAATCACCACACTTAGAACAAGTACATCTGAAATGATTAAATTTTCTTCAAATTACATTTATGGTTCTTTTCTTAGAGTGGCATTCTTTGAAATAATGAAACATTATGCTTTTCCAAGTTTGGAAATAAGAATGCATATACATTTAGCTGACATGTGGCAAATAGATTTCATGTCAACCACCTAATAAAACAGATTTAGTGTAGAGGAAGGAGAGTGAGGTTATGCACGGCTTCTATGAGAAAGAATGTTATATTTATTTAGCACCATCTGTCACAACCATGGCTATTAGATTCTCTTCCTGTATTTTTCATCCCTGTGATCTCTGAAAATACTCACAGTAAAACTTTTCTTTAATTCTGTTTTCTTTTTGTTTGTTTAACAGGTTATATTTATAAGCCTATCAAAGTGCACACATATGTAGCTATTCTAAATTAAGTCCCTTTTTGTAAAATGCAGGAACAGAATGTATCTTCAGGTTTTTAAAATTATTTTCAAGACTACTATTATTTTATGAACATAATGTGAATTGACTAGAGAACACATGTAGCTATTCTAAATTAAGTCCTTTTTTGTAAAATGCAGGAAAAGAATGTATCTTCAGGTTTTTAAAATTATTTTCAAGACTACTATTATTTTATGAATATAATGTGAATTGACTAGAGAACACAATTTTTTTCTTTAATCTGTGGAGAATTCAACAATAATTATTGAATATGTACTGTGTAGGGTCATTATTTTAGACACTCAGCATATAACGTGAATAAACTGAAAAGCTCTTTGTTCTAAAAAATTTTCTATTTAGCATTCAATATGTAGAGGGTTAATGGAATGTGTGAAGGGAACTGATAAGTAATATCCTGAGGTTCAATAAAATGCTGGATCACAGAATGAGCTTTGTTCACACTCTGAATCAGAGTTTAGTTTTGTTATTTGACTTCAGGCAAAATACTTTATTGTGCACCAAATGTATCACTTAAAAAAAGTAATTACTTATAAATAATTTGCATATGCCTGAATACAAGTTTTTTTTTCTATATCCTTCTAACATGGTCCTCAATCACTAATAATCATCACATCTAAAAGTGAAACAATTGTGTTTGTTTCAAAATCAGGAATGACACACAAATAATGACTGTCTGTTGTTCTTTCTGACAAAGTTTGAAGTTCCTGGTCAAAGTTCTAAATAAACACAAGAAATAAAACGTTGTAAAAAGCTTAGAAAGAAACAAAACAGTCACTGTTACTTAAATAGCAGAATGGTATATTTACCACTCTTTGGGAAAGATTATACCATTGTATTTATATGGGGGAAATCAGTGCGGGGTGTTTTTGTGGAATTATATAATAAAATAATAAAATAAATAAATTTTTAGGGCTATAAAAATGATAGCTAATGAAGGAGTTAACTAAGTTCGCTAAATATGAAGAAACTGCATGAAATGACTTTGGTTTTATTACTAGAAACAGCCAGAAGTACTAGTAATAAAGGTAACACTTCATAACAGTGTGAAGTACAAAATATCTACAAAATAAATCAGAAAATGTTTATGAACAGCAATGTAAGTCATTATTAAAACATTAAATGAAACTTAAAAATATGTCATATTAACAAATGTGAATATGGGGTATAACAAATAATTCATTTTATTCTCAAATAAATTATAAAGTCAGAGAGTAACACTCAAATTCAATGAATAGAACAAGTTTAATTTTAAATTTTTTTAAAGCTTTTTTTCTCTAAGATTTATTTAAGGGAATTGGACCTAGTAGTTTAAACACTGGTAAGATAACCACATACCCTATCACAGTGTCTGGGTTCAATACCTAGATCTAGTTATTTCCTCCAGATATCTGCTAGTGCAGAGCCTAATGCTCAAAGCACTATTTTTCTCCCACCCGTGTGGGAGACCTATATTATTATCTATACTAACAATTTCTGACTACTCTAACCAGACCATGTTGGTTGCAAGTGGGAGCTCTGTCCTGAGCTCCTGGTTTCTGCCTTCAACCATAGTCAGGTTCTCTAGATGTAGGAGGCAGCTGTGGACTAAAGTAACAGATAGATGTTTATCCATTTATCTGTCTTGTATCTATCTACCTATCTATCATGTATTTAATCTGCTTTTGTCTGCCAGCCCAATAAATAAATATTTTCTTAAATGACAAGGGATGTTCAACATCTTCTAGATAAGCAACTTAAAATTTCAGAAAGTTTGCCTGTTTTTCAAACCCATAGAGTTTCTGAAATTCTTAATCTCTTCTAATGTTCAGATTAAAACCCAGAGAACAATTTGGCAGTATGGATTTATATTTCATAGACTTTCTGAATTATTACTCTCTCATTTAGTTCTAAAAAGTTTCTCATAAATAATTTCAAGGATACAGGGACAAAATATTTCTTTTATCATAAAATTGCTATAGTATTAAATTGGCATAATGTGGGTATTTATCACTAGAATAATTAATATATTAATTGTGACACACTCATACAATGCACTGTCATAATGAAGTGATAAATTCAGGCTACATGTATTAAACATGTCAAAAACAAAGTAAAGCTTTAAAAAATTACCAGGAAATAAGCACATATTAAAAACACAAAATACAAAATTTGCCTTACATAGGGCAAAAGAGATATACATTACATAATCTACAAAATATGCGTAAGCATATATTCATGGAAAGATAGGCAACAAATTCAGGTTTAAGAGGGTACTGCCATATAAAGACCAAAGACATCATAAGATGAACTTAAATACTCATTACAGTTTGTTTGGACAGCCAGATTGCTGGTCCTGGTTTAAGCTGGGTGCATTTTTCCCAGAAAAAGTGATAGAATGATCAACAACTTTCTCTAAGGCCACTGATCCCCAACCCACAATCCCAAAGTTTAAATTTCTCTAGCATTCTCTAACACAAAGCAACTAGCATTTGCCAAGGGGCCCAATAAATAGCATCTCAGATGTGTTGTCTTCACCAGGTAAGCTGCATATCTCCCACTATCAAAGTTTTTATCTTTGTCCTGTCCGATGGGAGACTCTGAAGTTCTCAATATTCTTATGGAAATGATACCTATTTCATGCCTGTCTTCAACAGATTCCTGGCTCTAGCATGCATTTTCAAGTTATGACAGAGATACTGGACAATGCTAACATAGGCATCTTGCAGACTTGTGAGTTTTTCTTTTCCCCAAAATAATCTTCCTTAACAGATGTCATGTGTGGCAGATTTTATCCTGACTTTCTGTAATAGCCCTCACAAGACAAATGCTGTTCCTATGGCAAATCAAAAAGTAGTTTCAATTGCATATCTAATATTTGATTTCTTAAAACAAGTTTAAAGAGATCAGAAACAAATATGGTAAAATGTTAAGGTGTTTCAAGCTGATAGTATACACTATGCAGTTTGCTTTATTATTATATTTCAAATTGTGTTACTGAAAACATTTTGTTCTCCATGTTCTGATTACTGACTCATTTAAGTATCTGAAGACATTTTCAAAAAACATCATTATTTTATATTTTGTTCCCTGTATAAAAGTATTTGGAAGAAAGTTTAGCTTACAAACATTAAATTAAAAATTTTTTGTGGCCTTCCCCAATTCCTGCAGTATAATATTTGCTCGTTTGCCTGATACACTTCCCTTGATAGCAATTAGTGAAATGCTACTTTCTTTTTCACTGATAGAGAGGTCTATATTGAGAGCCCTTTTATGATATGACTTGTACACTATGAACACTTAAAAATAAACTTACATCTAACCATAATAATCAATGCAAACTTATTCTCCCACACAAAAAATCAAAACTTAATTCATGATGCTAAAAGTGATTATTCATATTTACCTTTGTATTCCAAATGGAATCCAGTATAACTAACAGATCCATCACTGCGAAAAGCCAGATGCATAGTATTTGAGCTGCTTTCTATTCTCTCTGGTAACTTGCTGTCTTGAAAACTTCCAATCAGAGGACTATTACTATCTGGTCCATCATATATATACAGGAAGTCATAATTTGGTTCTATGCTAAAACTAAAGAAAAAAAAAGAAGAAAAGATGAGAAAGAGGTAGCATGACTATTATTAGACTATTAACCATAATAGTCATATAATCATATCATGTTTACAAATAATAACAGAGCCTATGAAAATAAACTAATAAAAATTTGCTATGAAACAACATACTGCATGTAAATATCAAATCAATGGAAAAGAACATAAAGCATCTTGACATTTCCAAACATTTCTAAATTCATATGTCTTCTAGAGGGAATAACAACATTAATATGAAACTTTGTTTCTCCCTGTGGTAATTCTGTATCCTTAAATAAATTACTTTATATTGATGAAATGCAGAGAATAATAATCACTTATGCAACCACACACTGTATACATGTAAATACAATCTATTTTTAAAAATTAAGGGTAGCGGACATGCATGGTGGAATAACACGTACAGATACCATTCATGGTGCCAGCATTCAATATGAGTTCCAGTCTTTGTATTAGCTGATGCACATCTAGTTTCTGCCTAATGACCTGGAAAAGTAATGGAGGATGATCCAAGTGCTAGGGGCCCTGCATCCACTAGGAGACCTAAAACAAGCACCTGGCTTCTAGCTTCAGACCAGCCCAGCTTTGCGAGTTACAGCTATTTGAGAATTGAAGATAAGCATGTAAGATTCTCTCCCCTCTCTCTCTCTCCGATTCTTCCTTTCAAATAAATAAATACATATTTTTAAACAAATGGTATCGTTTGTATTGACCTAACAATTTTATGAGCATTTTTGTTATAAAAAAATCAATTCTACTTAAACAAAAGTCCAAATATAAACTTTTCACTTAAATTACTCAATATGGGGTCTGTATTTTAGCATCTCATATTAATGCCAGTAAAGTCCAGGCTGCACCATTATTGATCCAGCTACTGGCCAATGAGCCTGGAAGTGCAGCAGAAGCTGGACCAAATGCTTGGGCAAAGGATCATGTGTAGTTTCTGGCTCCTGAAATCAGCCTGTCCCAGACTAGACCATCACAGCCACTTGGGAAGTGAAAAATTCTCTTTCTCTGTCTTGCTTCTTCCCCTGCATCTCACCATGCGTCTACCTGTCAATTAAACAGCTAAAACAAAATACTGCATGTTTTATTAAGCATTCTTTTCCTGAAAGTATATGAATTTCTTCCACAACTTCATGTAGAGAAATTCAGACCAATAGAATATAGGAAAATAGATGGATTTGTGCAGATTATTAATAAAAGCTAGTCCATAAAACAAAATAAATCCAGTAAAGCTGGACATTATTAAGTATCAGTAGAAAGCCTTTTTTTCAAGTGTTACCATCTTTGCATTGAACAGATTTTCTAGGTGAAAGACAATGTTTTCAAATATACATAATTTACAATGTTGAAGATCCCATAACAATTTCATGTTAGATGCGTACATGAACTGGTGGATGAGGTAAACTGCTTATATATTCTTATGCATAAATGGTGGTGAAAAGACCTGCACTTGTGCAGAGATATCAAACTTGTTCATTCCTAACCATTCCAGTAACATGAGAAAACTGGGAGCCATCAGACCAATATGTTCCACATGAATTTACTCTGCGGTTTCATGAATGTAATTCATTTCATTAATGTTAAATTGTTTCAGCAGATATGGTGACTGATTTTGGTAACTATTAACATTAAAGCAGTGGAACTCAGAAGACTCAGCTTGATTTTGTTCTAAAAACACAAGCTTCTGAGATTCATTTCAACATTAAGATGGTGATAACAAGTTCCTTGCCTATTTCACTATTGGAAATATCACTGGAAACAGTGCTTTGTGAATTATATAATTGTGTTTATTAAAATTGGAAGACTAAAACTCTACTTAACAATGAAATCAGAGTAGGCTTTGTGGCAAAGTAGTTCACTGGAGTGCTGGCTTGAATCCTGGCTCCTGTAATTCTAATCCATCTCCCTGGTAATGTGTATCTAGGAAGGCAGCAAATGAACATTGAACCACTTGAATTCCTGCCATCCTCAGGCTCCTGGCTTAGCCTGGTCCTTTCCTGGCTGCTGCGATCACTTGGATAATGAATTTGAATCTCTCTCCCTCAGTCCCTCCATCCCTCTATACCACTCAAATAACAAGAATAAAGTACTTTTAATGTTATTTTTGACTTAGACAAATACTGAAAATATTGACTTGGAAAGTGAAAATTGAGCAAAAATATTATTTTTTTCAGGAAATTTTAGAATCTTTGTTGATTTTGCACAAAACTTGAAGGATTATAATTTACAAGTCACTTTCATTAAGTATCAACTCAATTTTATAATGTAATCCTGTGAATATAAGAAGGATTATGATTTTCATTTTCTCAATGAAAATCTTAAGATCCTGAAGAGTTAGTGGTCTCCCTAAGATCAGAAAATAAGTCAAAGAACTGGAAATCAAATTTGGTCACTTACTTCATGTAATACAGTCTCCTATCCTTAAGTCACTAAATAGAATAATTTTAAAAGTAAACTAAGCTCTGTATGAAAAATATTAATACTTCTATTGACTACATTGTTATTCTCCAAATGTCAAATGATGATAATACTATTCTTGACAGAGTTGTGTGATAACAGTATCCTGGATATAACTAACATTATAATTATTGTTGGTTTGATACTGCCATAAGCAATCACTACAAATTATAAAAATAAAAATCTCTGCATTTATGTATTTGGTACATTTTTATGACTTCAAATTATCTTTTTTGTAAAAGCAGATTTCATCATATTATAAAATTGCATTTTTGTCCTACCACCTTACATAATACCAAACAGCTTCAATAAACTGGTAGAAGGAATTGTTACTTTATATTGAGTCAACATACTGAAGATATCACTTTAACACAGATTAGGCACATTTCTGTGTAGGAAATCCTTAAACTATTTAACACCTTTCTGTACATTATTTCTAATATTTATTTATCTGTTTTTATTTGAAAGTCAGTTTTTACAGAAAGAGGTCTTCCATCCACTGGTTCTCTCCCCGCAACATGGTCATAATGGCTGGAGCTGAGCTGATTCAAAGCTGGGAGCCAGGTACTTCCTGTGGGTCTCCCGTGTGGTTTCAGGCCCCAAGGACTTGGGTCATTCGCTCCTGCTTCACCAAGCCATAATCATACAGCTGAATTGGAAATGTAGCAGTCAAAGTATGAGCCAACTCCCATATGGGATGCTGGTGGCTCAAGGTGGATGATTAGCTCACTGTGCCACCATGCTGCCCTACTTCCCAGCAAATCTTAAGGAAAGAGAACAGGTTTTGATCTGTTGGCTACTAGCTTCATATGAGGAAATTATGGTTCTTTTAAATAAATAATTTACTCTCATAACACAGTATCAAATTAGAACTCAAATCCTACTGACTTCTATTCTCCATAAACTCCAATCCTCTTTGATTCAGTAATACAATAAAACTGCAGTCTGCGCTCATTAGTAATTTGTGTACTTTTGGGGGTACTTTTATGGAAAGTTCTATCATGAGATGCATTTTGCTGAAAAATAATAACAGGATTTTTGCCAGTCTGACTTAACCAAGCTAGCAGAAAAAAAGTAGTTGGGAATATGTGTCTTTCCAAGCCCAGTGCTAGTGTTTGTACAATGGGTTTCAAATGCTTATTAAGACTTTGGAAACTGAACATGTGAGAAAAAAAATTGATTTATTTTTAATTCTGAAATTTGGAAAACAAAGCAAATTTTCAAGCAGTGATAGCAAGTATATGTAGGGAAAATGCATACAAAGAAAACCACTTCATGACCATCCATAAACTATTTGATCTCTAACACACTTCCACTACACTGAAATCTAATGAATTTGTTTATTCACTAAGTTCTACAACTGCTATACTACTATTGAAGACTTTGTAAACTTGTAATTATAAAATATTAGTATTAAAATTAAGTTTTCTTTAGAAAATAATTAAACTTCTACACATAATTTGGTTTTGTTTGCTTTTCAGCATTGCCGAGGGAAGAGTATGGCAAACTAATCATGAATTTGTTGATGAATTTGATGAATTTACTTAAAAGTAGGGATGTAGAAGAACTCACCTGATGAATGCCAAGGAGATCACATAGTCTGTATTTACAGTGATGGTCCAGTCACAGTCCCTGCTATGCGGATATGGATGAGGGAAGTTTGGCGAAAGAATAAAGCCTGAAGATCCTGTTAAATTGCCTCCACAGGGTGCTTTAATTTAAACAAGCAAACAAAATCCCTTAAGAGATTAATAAAATTTATTAGCTATCAATATTTGTGAAAACATTTCTCTTTAAAGGCTTATGAGGTTTCACATACACCTTTTATAGCACCGGATGCATGGCTACTGTATTGTCCTTCGGGGAAAGTTTTGAATATATCGATGCACAGGGTAAATTGGATGTTGCTAGTTTGCTCTAAAACACTTGAGAAATCATATATTTACTTGTTTTAATTTAGCTTTTTTGTTTGTTGTTTGTTTGTTTTACTACTTGCTTCAGGTAATGAAGAAGCACTGGGAAGATAGCTCCATGGCTACTAGAAACAAGAATGTTATTAGATGAAATCAAAAGCAAATCAAATGAAAACAAAAAAGGTCATAATAGAAAAAATAGGATATATGACGCTTGATTTTAAAATCTTTTCTATACTTTTCAATATCTTTAAGAATGAACTTGCAATACTCGTTAACGAGTAGAAGTGGACACTTATGTAAGAATTTAAGGTTTTTAAAGCACTCTTCTACTGAATATTATGATATTTATAAACTCTAGGTGCCTGGCTTGTTGATAACAATAGGCAAGTAATGCAGTTATCTTTGTAGCCCTGACCAAGGAGTTGCAGATCATTACAATTTAGAGTCTCAAAAAGTGGTCTGTGAAATTTAGAGAACAGCTTCCTTAGAGAGTTATTAACAAATAAGTTAAACACAGTGTATGTTCACAAAACAATATTATTACAAATATCCCTGGCTGTGGAGTAGAAGATTGGGATATAGCTACATAAGAATCTCTGCATGTGTGTGCACATGTCTGTGTTTGTGTGTATATGTATACATATGTATGTGTGTGCATGTGCATCTGTGTGTGTCTGTATGTACGTGTCTATGTGTGTATGTGTAAGAGGTAGAAGGGGAGACTGACATTAGGATTCTCACATTATTCTGATATTTTCTACATTTAATAAGTATATCAGCTTAAGTATATCAGCTTTCTTTCATAGATTTTAAAAATTCTCAGATAAATGATACTTTTCACTTATAAGGAATACAGACTCTTTGAGCAGCAAACACTAGTTTTAGAAAGGAGGAATTTTGCTTATGTCAAAATTTCAGCATTTCTATTCTTTACATGATACCATGTAAATGCAAAAGCATCCCTACAATTTGTTGAAGTTTTCTGTGTAAATCTTAGCAGTCCATTATTGCATTCCTCCTTGCTCTTCCACTGTCCTTACCTCAGTGCCTCACTCTCACACAATGATGTCACGTTCTTCTGTGTTGAGAATAGTTAGTTCATGTAATTTATCATCCATTGCTGTCATATTGGTTGCATATTTCCAGAGCATATTATTATAAATTATCACAACTTTGTGCAGTACCGCCTTTCCAAACATAAATGCCTAATTAGTATTTCTCTTAGAAATCAGAAGTCAAACAGTTCCTCTAATAATCAAGATAAAGCCATCAGTGTGGTCAAAGTTTCTTTCTCTCTGTCAAAGTCTGTGCTACTTGTTGTCATCCTTGTTCTCTCAGGCAAGTCTCCTTCAGCTTCTGAACAAAACAAAGTTGCCTGTAAAGTATTTTTACATTTTTTTCCCCAACTGACCACTTTGCAGTTTATCTATTGCTGAAGAAATTTCAATATCTTTTCTTCTTCTGGAAAAAGGTTTCTTGCAGGAAAACACTAGTCCCCATAAGAAATTAGGTGGGAATTACTCAGTGTGTTTTAAATAATAGTCACTGGTTTAGCTATGACAAGAGCAGACAGAATCTGCAGAATCTGATTTTTTTGTCTGTTTGTTTCAAATAAGTAGCCGAGCTGCTTCCTGCCATCCATGAATCTGAACAGAATTCCCTGCCAATCAAACGCTGACTAACCACCTCTCCTTCTCCTTTAGGCCCCAAAATTTTGTCTGACAATCAGCTGTAAAGCAGCACATGAATTATCCTTTCTTATCAGGATGGATTCTGAGTACAGTATCCCAATTGACTGCCCTTTCATCTGATTTATCCACAACTGTTTCTAACTTTGTTCATTTTTCTATAGAACAGAAGACTCCCTTCGCCCTGTCTCTTGATATGCTTGCTGAACTATCACTACAGTGTTCTTGCTATTCCAACAGCCCCTTCCTATAGCACCCTGCTGTACACCTACACCCATGAAAGCATGACTTTTGAAAATAATAGCTCTGTATGGAGTTTAAATTGTTTTTAATTAAACAGAACCAATATTTTTGGAAGAGAAAAAGAAATCTTATTTCACAGTCTCTTTCTGTTGTGTTTACCTTTACAGAGTGAAGCGATTAATAGATCAAGTCACCTAAAGGGAAAAATAGTTTCTTACGCCATTTTCCAAAGAAAAGTGTCTAAATATTAAACAAACAAACACAAAAGTTTAGGTCTAGAGGTAAGATATTTTAAATTATGTTGGGAGAGATACGACAGCCATTATTTACTGATAGGCACTCCAGACATCTCCCAAGGGTTATTTTCTCCCCTGATTTTTCCTATCAAGAAGAGCCATTTCCCTCAGCCTCCTTGTTGCCAACACACTTACATTCCAAAATAATATGCAGATTTTTCTGACTTCATCTTTCCTTTTATATCCATATTCATCTTAATTTGACCCTCATTTTACTGTCCTGTTTTGGAATTAGATTTTAGATTTAGTCTACTGCATTTATTCAGTTGTCACTTTTTTTCTTTTTCTTTTTCTTTTTCTTTGTTTATTTATTTATTTTTGCTATGCACAGCATTTACTTCTTGTACTTTTGATGTTTTCCTGAGACCTTACCTCATCTTGCCAGGTTTTCAGAGTTACATTTGAATCATTCATTATATCCAATTTTTTAATTATATCTTAGGTTTACTTTATATGTCTTGCTTTTTTTGTTTCATTTCCTGCCTGCTGAATTCTAAATCGTATATGTAAGGATTTATTGGATATCTACTTGGTGGTATACAGATACAGCAACCAGAATATCCAACTGACCAAACTCAAAGTATATTTTCTTCCCATCCTGTGTTTCTAAATAGTTTGACTGGTACTGTCATCCATCCATAGTCACAAAACAGAGACCTAAGATTTTCCCGTTTTCTTCATCTGTCAAGAAGCCCTGCCAAGACAGTGCCTCAAAGAGAATTTTCAACCTGCCTTCTTTGCCTACTGCATATCAAGATTGTACTGACTTAATCAATCTCTAGAACTTTCCTGATTAAACTTCATTTCCTCTGATTTGTCTTTTCAGTGAATATTTTCAACTCATCATATGTGTGTAAAAAAATTCTTAGTCATTTGTATTTCCTAAATGAAAATGCCTAAATACAAGCTTTTATATTGATACCTCATCTTTGTAATTTGTCACTCATTCCTGAAGAAATAAATTATACAAAATACCTTAAAACTGCTTGTAGTTTCTCATATTTCCATAAGTTTACTCATACTTTTCTTTTTCCTGAAATCTCATTTTCCCTTCTATAGTTCTATAACTCTTATGTGGCATTGTTCATGGCCTAAAAACAGTTATCTTGAAAGACCCTAGTCTTGGCTCTACCTCACCTTTCTGCAATGCTCTCTGGCAGCCAGAGCAACCCTGCCTACATCCATTTCACTTGTCATATTTTATTAATTAATCCACTCAAATGTTAACAATCACAATATGCAAACTAGAGCTTTCATCTTATATTTTACATTTCAAATTCCACTTATATTCCATATTCATGAATTGTAACTCATTCGAGTGTGAAAATATTACAATAGTTGACTTTGCTCTGAGACTTTTAAAATTATATATAAAAATAAAAAAATATTAAAACTACATATAATGGTAAATGTACATTTCAATGCACACATATATAATTGTAATGATAACAAAATATCACTTTTACTGTACAGTTGCTAAGATTGCAGAATTATTTGTAACCTGAGAGCAGGAAGTGGCAGAGAATGGGGAATATTTTTTATTTGTTTTAAAGTTCTTTATTTTTTGCAACACTCATTGATCTCTATATTGTTAGATAATGTATGTACATATATGCACATATGCATTCATATATATGCTATATCTTTCATGTGGTTTATCACAAAGTTATGGGGAAATCCACCGAATATCTTTTAAGTACATTAAGTACATTAGTGGATATTATCCATGATTAAATTTCTAAATATTTCTCAATATATTTCGATTCTGTGGTTAATTCTGAAAATGTAAAAAGTTCAGGGATACAGAGATAGTAGCTGACATTTATATAACCTAAATTCTGAGAGCAAAAAAATAAATAATTCTAAATCCACTCAACTTTACGTTGCATTAGAAATGCATTTTAATTTTTTGCAATAATCATAAAGTATCCATAATGTAAATCAAAGAAATTTCTGAATTAAATTTCAGCTAATTTCCATGAAATTTTACTTTTTTTGAGTACAGTTTCTTTTGAAAAAATTAGATCAAATAAACTATTGATAACTTTTAATTTTCCTTCCATTCAATTTTATTTATGTCTACTGTCTCAGCAGCCCACCCATAACTAATGTCTTTGTTATTTACCTTCATATTGAATGCTGCTACTTTCCCTCTGGCAATGTCAAAGTAATCTTCACGCTGTCAATTTTGTTGGAATGAATTCTATTAACTCTCTTAAAGATGACGCCCTTCTGTTCACTACTTGCTATCAGGGTGGCTACTTCTACATGCAAGGAAAATGCCTAGTGCTTCAGGGTCTGAGGCATAGATTTATAGAGTTTCTAAAAAGTTCAGGGTTTAATCTTTGGCATAGTATTTCCAATCACGAAGTTCTTTCTTATCAGTTTGAGAGGTCAAGCTTTCTGCAGCCTTAGCGGTTTTTAAAGTATTTTTTTCTTGGTTGTTTTCTTCCTCAGAAGTTCCAATGCATATCTTGTGATTCAGCTATCTTTTCCTACCAAAGAATAATACACAACACTATACTCCATACAGAAACTCTTTATATGCTGCTCAATTTAAGCAAGATTTAGAACTGATTTTTTTTCTCCAGAATCAAAACTTATTAGCCAAAGTAATTCTTGTTCATAAATAGAATTTAATCTTTCACGTTTTGGATTTAGTGTTTTTTTTTTAAATCTCAGTATAAACTTGCCCCACCTTTTAGAATTCCACATATAAAGCTTTTGATTTAATATACTCCTAGAAATTCTAATAAATAATATTCTTTAAGTAGGTGATAGGATCACAATATAACATACAGCTCTATCTATAGTGATGCAATAGTTTTCCATAATTTCTTCTTTACATAGGTTATATTTATGAGGCTTATAATGAAATTTCAATGGATTCACCTATGTTATTTTATAACTGGCATTTTCAGGTTACGTCACTACTGAAGAATCCTAAGAAAACATTAAAGCAAACATATGCAGCATCTTTTAAGTCTCCTCTTCACTGGAAAATTGCTTATAGAATTGGTTTTTGCTTTCACAAATACAATTACGGCAAATGTAGATTAATGAATTCTTGATGATTTAGAATCAATCTTGCAATAATGCATGACAAACAGCATCAGTAGCAAATTAAAGTGTGAAGAGAGATACCTCATCTGTAGCTATACCTTTCCCTTTCTGTTTTTTATCTCTCCTTTTTTTAATTTCCTTGGATAAGTTCACTTCCCTGGCATGTCCTTCATTTTCTATAAAAGAGATACAAAGCTATCTGTGTACTGTCTGATTTGTTTGGGATGCTGGATATGTTTCTCTTATGTGCAGAAGAATTTTTATAAGTTAAATGTATATAAATGTGTTGGAAAAAATCAGATTGTTTTGAAAGCTTTAGCTTCACTGGAAATGTGGTACATGACAAAGAACACCTTTGAGTTGTTTTATTGCTAATCCCCCATGTTTAGAATAGTGCTGAGATACATAAAATGTCCAATAAATATGATTTTTCAAACATTGCAGGAGAAGATGGAGTAAAATAAATATGAATAACTGGGTGCTTCTGAAAACTCAATGAACACTTTTTTAAACTAACGTGGTTTTTTAAATAAAATATACTGTGAAATTATATTAAGCATTTCACCATAAATGAACAAAACTGAAAGTTTGTAAAACATGCTATATTTGCCTTATGTCCAATGCATAACAACTGCAATGCTGAAGATGTCATGGATTCTGTTCTCAAGTTCTTTTCAGTGTAGTTAGCAATACACAAATCATTAACTTTGGAGTAGAGAAAAACAAGAGATCAACATGTACTATACTGTGAAGAAGAAAGAAATACTAAAACACAGCAAAAGACTTAAGATTTAAAAAATTGACTACCTACAGACTTTAATTCTTTTTAAGTCTGAAAGTAGTACATTCCTATCATTCTTTCTCAAATACAGTAAATAAATAATTCTTATAATTTTTCTGGAGTCTTTTGTGGGGATTCAGGAACAGGGAGAGAACTGGGAGTATCTAACCTGTTGAAACTTGGTAATCAAATATAAAGTGATATTCTCTTGCAATATATGAATTGAATTATAAGTCAAACTTTTGAAGCTCTCACATACTTTCGGATACTTTTTTTTTTTTTTTTGGTCAGGAGGAATCACCACACAGAAGCAAGATCTATAGGGAATAATTTAAATGTAGAATCTGAATTTACTTTTTAAAATTTAAAAACAATGGTTAGCTACATTCATATAGTAAATTTAAGCATCAAGAATTTTCTAGAACTTTGAATCATAATTCCTTTAGAATCTTAAACCACAGATAATGTAAAGAAATTATTGATTCATTTTTGTTCTATTTTGAGCAGGTTGTGGTCCTCTAAAATCTTGGACTCCTTTATGGAACCAATTGTATATAATGTCTCAGCTTATAACATTAATTACAATTTTTAGCCATTGTTTTATATTTTTATATATATATAGTTTTAATTGTTCTTTAACCATACCTATACAGACTGGTGGGCTGGGCTGCCAGAAGTATCGATTTTCTACCTGAATGCAGGTTATTCTTTCCTCTCCCTGAAGTTCATAGCCTGGGTCACATTGAAAAACAACAGTGTCCCCAGGTTCTCTTCCATCTCCATTTCGAGTTCCATTCATGGGAACCCCTGGGTCACGACAGGCAGTTGCAACAGAGCCTATCAGAAGACAGAAATAAAACTTCAGTTTTAATGTGATGAAAATCAACTTTAAAGTTGCAAATATTAAATCATACAGTATGGAACTATTTACTTATGCGTGTGCCTAGAGAGAACCAACTTCAGAAAGGACTGAATCAATTTGAATGACGATACAATACTTTATTTGCTAAAGAATTGGATAAGAATTTGTTTCAAAAAGTCACATATGTTACTTGTTGAACATTAAATTTACTGAAATGTATTAAATTATAAAAGACACTATAAAGATATTGGCAAAAGGTGATCAGAGGGTGAAAATATCGATATACAGCATATTTCATCAATAAACTTCATATAAAGTATACAAATAGCTCTAAATTTCAACATAAAAAAGAAAGAAAATCAACCCAACCACAGATGGGAGTAATACACCCTGATAAAAAGAATATTGTCTTATATGTAAAAGTAAATTCAATCTCATCAACTACTAGAGAAATGCAAATGATGTCCTTGTAAGATTATCTATAAATTCAAAGTAAATAAGGATGTATACATATGTATATATATATACACTAGTATCTCTCCATATAAATTGCTTGTAAATAGGCATATTCACACAATAACACCAAATACAAAATAGATCTGGGTCATGCACACATTTTCAGTGGGAATATAAATGATGCAGCCACCATGAATAGGTCTCTGGAGTTTTCTTACAAAAATAAGCACTTATTTCATGATTATTTCTTAAAACAGTAAACATCTCATGCGTCACCTAGATATTCCACTCTAGTGCCTTTATCCCACAAAAAACAGCTAAAATAACTTGAATAAATCCACGAAATGGAATATTTTCAATTAAAGGGGAATATTCATGCATACCACTTGGATGAATTCCGAAGGGAGTAATGCTAAGTGACAACATATCAAAAATTATGTATTATTGTCTGGGTATTGTTTTGGTAGATCAATTTTATTTTTATTTAAAATGCAGAGTTACAGAAAGACAGAAGTTTTCCTCCTGGTGGTTCACTCTCCAAATGGCCACAAAGCCCTGAGCTGAGCTAGGAGCTTCTGCCATATTTCCCACAAATATTTCACTAATTCACATGCATTTGTGCATAGTGGCCAATGTCTCCACCTGCGATCTGGCATCCTACATAGACACTGGTTTATGTATTGGCTGCTCCATTTTTTTATCTGTTAATGACTGGGAGAAAGCAACAGAAAATAGTCAAAGTGTTTGGGATCTTCTATCCATATAGGAGACCTGAATGAAACTCCTGGACTTGGGCCATTCTCCACTGCTTTCCAGGCCTTTAGCAGCATGCTGGTTTGGAAATAGAGCAGCTAGCACATGAATCAGAACTCATGTAGGGTGCTGGTGCTACAGGCAGAGGATTAGCCTGCTAAGCTACCATGTCAGCATTTTGATATATATATATTTTTTAAGTTAGAATTTCAGAGAGGGAAAGACAGAGAGGTAGAGACAGAGAGACATCTTCTATAAGCTGGTTCACTACCTAGATAGCCACCATGGCCAGTGCTAGGCCAGGCCAAAGTGGGGAATCAGGAATTTCACTATAGTAAATGCCGGCTCCTGTCAGATAACCTTTAATAATATTTTAGTAAAGATGAAATTATTGAAATGGACAATACATTATTAACTGCCAGGAGTTAATTGCATAAGAAAATTGAGGGAATTGACTGCGGCATTAAATATGTAGTAAAAAGGATTTTCTGATGCAGCTTCTTTGTAGCTTCTGTGGTGGTGGTGGTCAGAGAAATCTACAAAGAAGTAAATAATTATCCATGCACAAATGCATGTGAACTAGGGAAATACAAACAAGAGTGATGGATTGCATTCAATTTTCTACTTTTGATCTTATACTATAACTACGCAAAATATTATCTGGGGGAAAACTGAGTTAAGGGTATATGGAACCTGTATCATTTCCATAAACTGTCATGAATATGTGATTATCTAAAGCTCAAAAAGTAAAATCATTAGAAAAGAGGAAAGTAGCATGATTCCATAAGAAAATAGCCATTTTCCTATGTACAAATATGGAACATTAACTACTAGAGTTAGTATTCTAGTTATTCCAATTAATGGGACAAAATATGATTTTAAATAATTAGTATATAGATTCAACCTACTTTATAAGGCCAATTAAATTTTAAGACAAAGGAGCTAATAAAATTTCCATTTAAGCTATTATTAAATTATGTTTTTACATGCAGGATTTAGCAAGAGTGCAAATTACTTTTAATATTTTACATACTAAACAAATGATTCACATTGTTGAATGAATAAATACACAAACAAAATTCATTTATTCATTTACTAACTTAATATATGTCAGGTATTATGCTATGTTCTGGGAATAGAAAGAAATGAGCAAACACAGATGGGACTAAAAAAACTTCAATCTTTTTCAATACTAAGAGTACTAACAGATTCAAGTGTATGCATCACTAATAGACAGGTAGGTAAGTGCATAAGACGGTATATAGACATAATGATCAACCAATTGATTAATCTATTCATTAATATGCTGGCTTACCCTTTGATTCCTCCAGCAAAGTTGTTTCTGTTTATCTACCTAATGTATATACAAAATAAGGAAACTGTGGGTTATATAAACACCATTGCAATGCTGTGATTTATGAAGTCATGAGTATATAAATGAAAAGGACTTTAACATTTAACAGAACATAAAAAGGGACCAGCATTGGGCACAATAAATTAAACCTTCACCTATAACACCTGCATCTGATGTAAGCATAAAGGCACCATTTGAGTTCCAGTTGCTCTACTTCTTCTTCTTCTTTTTTTTTTTAATTCTACATAGGTGATAGAGGGCTAATCTTCAGAATACACAAAGAGCTACAAAACAACCAAAATGCCAAAACAAACAAGCCACTCAAGAAATGGGCACAGGAAATGGGCAGACATTTCACAAAGGAACAAACCCAAATGGCAAACAATCACATGAAAAAATGCTTAAGTTCCCTGGCAATAAGGGAAATCCAAATTAAAACATCAATGAGGTACAACTTAACGCCAGTAAGATTGGCCCACATGAATACAAGCACCAACAACACTTGTTGGCGAAGTTGCGGGGAAAAGGGAACCCTACTCTACTGCTGGTGGGGCTGCAGGTTGGTACAGCCTCTATGGAAATCAGTATGGAGAACATTCAAACAACTCAAAATCCACATACCGTATGATCCAGCAATAGCACTCCTAGGAATATATCCAAAACACCTGTTTCATGAGAAATCAACATGCTCTACTTCTGATACGGTTCCCTGCTGATGTCCCTGGGAAAGCAGTTAAAGAAGGCCTAAGACTTTGGAACCTTGAACCCACATGGGAGACTCAGAAGAAACCTTTGGCTCCTGCTTTGGTCTAGCAAATCTTGTCATTGCAGATATTTGGGGAGTGAACCAGCAGACAAAGAATCAATCTCTCTTTCTGATATTTTTTTTCCAAAAAGGAAGTGTCATGTTTTTAGACAACAACTATAAATATGATACGTGTGTGTGTGTGTGTGTGTGTGTGTGTGTGAGTGGGTGGGTGTGTTTATGCTTTTGAAGGTATTTATTTCTGTAATTACTTTTTAAAGTAACCTTCTTAGAGGGAAAATGCTCAATTTTTTATCTCTTTTTTAAAATGTTTATTTTTTATTGGAAAATCAGAGTTACAAAGATTAGGAGATACAGACAGAAAGATCTTTCATCCGCTAGTTCACTCTCCAAGAAGCCACAATGGCCAGAGCTAAGCCAATCCAAAGCCAGGAGCCAAGAGCTTCTTTTAAGGCTCCTATGCAAGCTCCCAAGGTGTTAGGCTGTCCTCTATTGCTATGCCAAGACACAACAAGGAGCTGGAAAGGAAGAGGAGCAGCCAGGATATGAACCATCACGCATATGGGATCTTGGCACACGTGAGACAAGACTTTAGTTACTAGGCTACAGGACAGGGCCCAGCCCAATTTCTCTCTTTCAAAAATGCATTTATTTATTTGAAAGCTAGACTTATAACGGGAGAGCAAAAGAGGCAGAAAACAATTCTTCCATCTGCCCATTCATTCTCCAAATGGCTGCAATGGCTGGGGCTGAGACAGGTCCCAGGCTGAGGGTCCATCTAATCTCCCATGTCAATGCAGGGTCCCAAGTACTTGGGACATCCTCCTATGCTTTCCCAGGCACTTTATCAGGGAGCTGGATCAGAAGCAGACATGTGGGACACAAAATGTGGTCCTTATGGGATACCAACTATGAAACACTTAAATGAAGCAAAATCTAGCGTCTTTTAACTCCCACCCTAGTGGGAGGTTCTGTTAATAACTGGAGGTCCTAACAAGTATGCATTGTTTTATTAATAATGATTCTGAGTAATGAGTAAGAAATTTATGTGCATAATTCCTTTATCTAGTAACAACTTATGAGTCAAATCCCATTACAATTTTATTTTAGAGGTAAGAAAGCTGAAGTCTAAGGAGGTTAAATAACCTGTCTTAACTTCTACAAAAATCAGAGTTTAGAAATAGGATTTGAAAGCCAGTATGTCTGATTTCAGAACCTCAACTCTTAAAAGTTACAATACACTGAACCCTTTGGTTGATAATTATCTTCACATTATTTTCTTCTTATACAATGAAAAAAAAGCCATTAAAAATTTTGGGACGCTGAAGAGAATTAACTACCATTAGCGTAAACCCAAATCTATTTTTAAAACGACTTGCTTTATTTTCCTGCCAGTTAGTTTTGAGTGTCTTTTGCCGTTGTTAACACACTACAGATGAAATTTACAAGGGAGAATATCAATGGAAGAAGTGTAGGAATTTAGTTTTAATTGTCAAGTACATTTGCCCCATGATATTCATCACCATGCCTTAACAGAGCACTAAGCAGCCTAAGATGTATTATAGTATTATAAGATTATGTAACTATAATCACACATTATACACAGACTGACTTTCATAATATGCTAACTGTGATAACATCAGTCCTTAAATTCGTTTGCTCTAGAATAGTTTCCACTGAAACAAAAACTGACTTGTGGATTGTTTTTGCAACATGTAAATGAACAGGGATCTTCTACTGCTAAGGTTTATTTTTAGGATTTTTTAATGGAAAGAAGGGCCATGAATGGAGAAAATTATTAGCAACTGCAAATGAAAAGTAAGAATGATATAAAAGATTTTTAGAAAACTTTATATATATATATTTTTAGATTTCTTACGTTTTATCTCATTGTCGACAAAAAGTTTTAAGCCTATGACAAGCGTTGTCAGAAAACAAAATATATGTGTAACAATGTGTAGAAAGCATTCAAATGATACATTCAGTATCACCATGATTAGTTAACTTATGGGGAAATATATTGTTGCTCTAATGTTGAACTTTCAGGGTTTAAAAATTTTAAGTAGGACCAAACAGGTAAAATAATGAGTCTTAGATTTGAACACTTAACAGTAATATCTAAAATTACGCAGTTGCCTTTGGTTCTAGTTGACTTGTAAAAAAAGCGATAGTAAGCTCCTACTGCTCATTTTTCTTTTGATTAATAAGCAATTAAGAGTAATATTCTAAAGCATAACAGAGAATGATGGAGTTAATGAGTACCTAAAGATTATTTTTCCTTCTGTAATTCCTTGAATTCTAAACTCAATTAGTTAAATATATAGAATTACTTGCTGTGAATGCTATTGTCTTATTTTTTTTTTTACTTATTCAAAGATTGGTCTCCATACTGGTTATGCTGCGTTTTTGACAGGCAAGATTATAATAATTTTAGCATCAATCATTCTTCTTTTGTGTATTAAATAGAAACTGTAGTCATTAAGAAAACAAATAACCATTTAAAGAGCTATACTATCTCCAGGGAACCAGAAGTGAGATAATCTCATGTAATTAGCATAATTAAATCAATTATAGGACACTAAAAATTCATGAAAGTAATGGCCATATATTTTCTATCTATTTTCACTTGTTCGGAACACTTTTTTAATGCTACATAATCCTTATTTATGTTTTCTTTCTGTTGTAATTTTTATAAAATTTCCCCCGTTTTATCTATTTTCTATCAAGAAAACAGATTTAATGTAGTTTCATAGATGCAATACTTAATTTTCGCATTTTTCTTTTCTGAGCTTGGCCAATATAAACACAGTTTATATGGATTGGGACTTTCACAGTTAAATACTGAAAGTTGCAAGTTATTTTATTTTATTTTTAAGATAAATTTCTTCGAAAGCCATGTTATATATAGAGAGAGACACAGACATGTCTTCCATCTGTTGGTTCACTGACTCTGCACCTATCTGTCACAACCAAGGCAGAGTCAAGAGAAAGCTGAAAACCTGGAATTGGATCCATACGGATGGAAGGGCCCAAGCACTATCAATTATTTCAAAAGCACAGATTAAAAAGTTTGGGAGACATTGTTGTAGTTTTGCATTAACTCATACGGACGCTGATGCACAACCTGCTGCTCTTCTTCCCATCCTGTTTTCTGGTAATAGTCTGAAAAAAGTAGAGCTGGCCCAAGTATTTAGATACTACTATCTAAGTGGGAAATCCAGACGAAGTCCCTGGTCCCTGGCTTTGGCTTGACTCAGCCCTGGCCAGCAAGGCTGTTTAGGTAGTGAAGCAAGTTCCTGGCCCCGGATTCAGATTGGCACAGCACCGGCCATTGCAGTTATTTGAAGAATGAATAATCAGAGGGAAGATCTTCTTCTCCGTCTCTCCTCCTCTCTGTATGTCTGACTTTGCAATAAAACTAAAATAAACCTTAAAGAAAATAGATATGAAGGAAGACTGTGAGGAATTTTCTTAACATTGCTAAGTTATTTGGGACTGGCAAGATAGCCTATAGGCTAAATCCTTCCCTTGAATGCACAGGGATCCCATATGGGTGTCAGTTAATGTCCAGGCTCCTCCACTTCAATATAGCTCCCTGTTTCTGGCCTGGAGTAGCAGTAAAGGATGACACAAAGTCTTGGGACCCTATTACCCACATGGGAGACCCTGACGAAACTCCTGGCTTCAGATTGGCTCATCTCCGGCCAAAGCAGCCACTTGGGGAGTGAAGCAGCGGATGGAATATCTTAATGTCTCTCCTTCTGTCTGTATATCTGCTTTTCCAAATAAAAATAAAGAAAGAAAATAAGGAGGAAAAAAAACAAAATAAAATATTTCAAAACAGTATAAATTTATTTAAAAGCAATTAGGGACCAGCAGAATAACCCATTTTAACACTAGCATGTTTAATCAGAGATCTGCTTTGATTCCCACAAGCTTTGCTTTTGATACAGCTTCCATATAATAAAAGCTTTTGATTCAGCTTCCTGGGAAGGCAGCAAAAGTTATTCAAGTTCTTGCAGCCCTTCCACTGAAGTGGGAGGCCTGGTTACAGAGATCCTGACTCTTGGTCTGCAAAGCTGTTGTGGTCGTTTGAGGCCTGATTTAGCTGAATGAAGATCTGCCTGCCTGTCCATCTGTCTGGCTATATCTCTCTAACCCTGTTTCTTTTCTGCCACCAACTAACTAACTAACTAACTAACTAACTAAACTAAATATTTTGTTTTTAAACAACAAAGTGACACTTCAACATACATGAGACTACTTCCAAGGGGTATTTTTAAAGAGAAATGATTGTTCAACATAAAATATAACTAATTTATTAAAAACTAACTGAATTATAACTGATTATTTATTGAGGGTATATGTAGCAGGCAACTCAGCTAGATGCTAAGTAAGCATTTTTAAACTACAACACAAATTATTTTCAAAGTATCAATATGACCCTAGTTTTGAATGGGTAATGTGAACCTGAGATATTGAGTGCTTGTGCTTAGCAGAGCTAGGATTTTCACTCAAGCAAAAAAATTCTTAAATACTGTTCTCAGCACACACCTCTCCCATTATCAGAAACAATACAAGTGGACAAGCACTTATTAATGAAAGAATTGCAAAAAGGAAAAAAATAGCATTACATAGATATTCAAGAAATATTAAGCTATTTTTTATTTTACATGAGGTAGTTTTTGATGGTTGATACTTTTGCCATAAATGGAAGGGAAAAAAACTGTGTTTTTGTTATTATTGTAAAGAGAAAAAAATTTATCCTGTGTATCCCCATTCCACAATATACATGCATGTAAGATTCTGTAATAATTATCCCATTTTAAGTGAGTCTTTTAAATTCCTTTTTCCATGCTCTGTTTTGTTTTCCGACATTTCACAAGAGTACAACAGTAAGATGAGAGCACCGTCTTCACGCCACCATCACACCTGACCCTGTTTCTGACTCCCCTTCCTCTTGCCCAATAGGAGGCTAAGCTTTGGTTTGGTCTAGCTGATTTAAACTCTATCTAATTTTTAAGCATTTCACTTCTCTTCTGATTCTCCAGTTTCTGGTCTTGTACAGAAAGCAGAGTATAAATGTGACTTGCAGTCTCCATCTTCAAAGAGCAAGCAAATAAATTCTCTTATCTCCAATCTCTTCCAACTACCCCTCTCATTTTTTTTTTCTGTTTTCTTTAATAAGAAACCTATTAAAAGGCTCTCCTGAGGGAAATGTCTATAAAATGTCTATAAAACGATCCAATGTTTTGTCATCGGCTTTTCATCTATTTCATTGAACTGCCCTTTTAAGTTCAGACTGCCAAACCTAATGGTAAGTTTCGTGTCTTGTTTCAAAAACCTTTCAGCAGCATTTGTCACAGCTGACTACTCATTTCTTCCTCAAGTTCCTGCTTTCCTTGCTCTCTTATTTATCAGTCCATCCTGTATTTTTTTCCCTTGGATATCAACAGCTTTTTTCAGGGTCACTATTGTTACCTTGCTCGCCCAATGACACAGTTTGTCTACTTCACAGATAAGTAATGAATACTCCCCTTCCTTTTCTAAGATTTCTTCCTGGGCACCTTCAACCAATTTTAGGATAGTAAACACTGTTTTTAGCTTGTTGTACAGTAACATATATAGATATTCATATAGATAGATAGTGTATGTATTTACAGACATGTGTATATATATATATATATATATATATATATAAAAAGCTCTTCAATATATATATTGAACTGGCTACTTTAAATTCTCCAACTAAATATTTGATAGCTTTCTTAAATTATCCCGCCAAAGTGTTTGCAAAAATTATAAAATTTTTTAACTTGCGGATTTGTAAAATAAAATTGTAAAACTAAAATACTACTTAAGTAAATCTTTCTACAATATTTAGATCATTGCTAATTTACTCTGAATTTATAATCAGATAAATAATATTTTTAGAAATAGATTTACAGTAAAACAGAACATTAGAAACAGAGATATTAGCAAAAATATAGGTATTCTATTATTTATTTTTGTAGCAGTGAATTACTTGCAAGAAAACTTTAGTCTTATTGCTATAATAAATTAGAAATAAATATATTATGATACATCTTACTTCTAAAATGGAATATTTCATCTCTCTAAAAGCAAATAACTGTATCATTGGGACATTTTCTTTATGCTCATATCAGCCTGTACAGAAAAAAACAAATACTAAACAAGTAAAATAATGTAAATTCTTAATATATACAATAGAAAAGTTTTTTAGTGATAAGCCTTTCTCTACTGATTATATAAATGTGCATTCTTTTCAAATATCGTAATTTGTACTGTTTGAAAGCATACATATGACCTAAAGTAACATTAATATTAAATCTTCATGAACTATTTATAAGCAGTGAAGAGTTAATTGTTACGTAGTATGTAACCTTATGAAATTGAGCTTTGTTCTCAGTAAAAATTTGAAAAAAGTATCAAAATAGGTCATCAAACATTTTTAGAATGAATTAATTAATAAATGAATAAATCTACAACTAATCATTCTAGCATATGCCAACATTTTATACTATAACTTAAAAAAATTGAAAGACACTTATTAGAGGTATACAATATCAACATTTAGATTAATTGATCTATTTTTAATTTATTTTATCCTGGATAACCTGAGGATGTTTCCGAATGAAACACTACAAAAGAGAAGTTAATTCTCACTATTGTTAAAACTCCTCTTACTGTATATATTTTTGGCTTCTTTATATTTGTTTTCATATACTTGAAGGTCATATGCCATTGGAAATGAATGTATCATGTAGCTATTCAACTAGAATATGGGTGATTACCAGAAATATTAAATTTGAAATAATGTCTGAGTTGGCACTGTGGTGACTTTGGGCAAATGTAATAGTCATTTTTGTGAAAATGTTTGGTAATATATAGGATAAATAGAGCCAAATAACTTCTACATTTCCCTAGTTCCACATTGTTGAATAATTAGTGCTACCAGAAATAAATAATCAGGATACATCATTTGCCTGGAATTTGCTGGTTATTTTCTAAAGTTGTAGCACTAATATTTTACCTGCCTGATTAAATCTTAAAATCTAGTCTAATAATCACATGCATATCAATCCTGAAAAGAATCTTTAAAGACTAACAGATTTTAATATTCATTTCATAATCTGTCCATGAAGTAGCTTGATAAGCTTTTTGCAATGTATCAGGAGACCTGAGAAGTGTCATATTCCAAATTTATTATTCACAAAGCCTTACACCCTTCTCTTTCGGTTTCATTGTTTTATATTATTGTATAGATTTTAAAAACTGACACTACAGCCTCCACTTCAGTCTCTGTCAAGGAACAAGCTGAGAAATGGGAACATTTATCTTGGAAGAAAAATACAATTTAGACTCAAATCAATAAAACAATATTAAAATGTAAATAGTAACGTGAAGTTGGTTTTCACCTTGGAGAATTTTGCTCTTGATTGAGCCCTAGCTTTGTACATTATGCATTAATTTTATAAAGAATGCCCAACATCATTATTAGGCCTACACCCTGTCTGCAACTTACAAATGTGACTATCTTTAGAATTTGATTATGTTACTAAGGATTCATCTAATGATATGGCAGTCAGATTGAAGCAGAAGGCAACATGACAGTGATATTCCACTAATCAGTAATTTAAAAACCTGCTTAGTGTACTGCATGGAAATAAAACTTCAGTGTCAGTACTGTAATAAACATTAAGTCTGTAGAAATTATCTTTTTAAAAACATATGTACTCTTTGTATTTTGCCAGATAATTTTGAAGCAGTTAGTATGTTTAAAATTGGAGATGTATTTTTAGAGGAGATAATTTTTCCAGCCTTCATAGATTAAAGTGTTCCAATATTTGGAGAAAGTGAGAATATAATTAACAAAAAAATTCTAGAACTAAAATTCATTTACCGTTGAAAGTTTTAAAATTATCTACATATGAAATTGACTTTCTATCAAAGATGATAGAAGAGCATGAGTCAAGAAGTTTAACACAGAATTCTAATATTTGGAGATAATCAGAAGTAATGAACAAAAAGAAAAACGCCACAACATTCCAAATGAACGGCAAGCATCCCAAGCAGCACAAGCACCACACCAAATGCCACACTAATGACATTATTCTTAATGACATAATGACAGGTTTTGACAAATTAGTGATGTGTGCTATAAATCTAAAAATAATACATTAGTTCCCTCAAAAAAATGCCTAACCAATAAAACAATGCAGGAGGAAAAACTGATGAAAAAAAGGAACAAAAAGCAAATGAGTTCAATAAAAAATTTATCACAATATAATAGACAATCCTAACAAATACATACTTACATTAAGTGTAAATTATACATTTATTTATAGACTCCATTAAAGGGAGAGATTTTGTTATATTAAAAAATTGTAAACATCTGTTGTCTATTAAAAGCCTAACCTAAAGACACATAAAGTTATAAGTAAATGGATATAAAAGGTTTAATATGCACACCCTAAGGTATCCACATCTGACAAATAAACTTTAAGAGAGATCGGAGTGATGGACGGTGGCGGGCACTGTGCTTACTAGTAGTACATGTAGGAGCCTGGACTGGGAATGCCTCAAAGTTTTTTTTAGGGGGATTCCCCTGAACAAAATGGAGGAATCAAAGCATTAATCAAAAAAAGATGGGAAATGGAGTAGATGAATCAACCACCTCAGCTTTATGCTTGCAGCGGAAAACTGGACAAGGGGAAACCCTAAGACGGACTATGTCAATCAGTGGACTCTGCACCAGCCTCATCATACCTGGACTGTTGCTGATGATATGTTGGTGCTTCTAATTGATCGAGGTGACGCTCTGCTGGCTCTGCCTACAAACCTGAGAGGGCCTCCCTAAGAGGCCATTGAACTTGAACTGGACAAGTGGGATGCTGGACTCTGTATGGTGTAAACTTTTAATTAGGGAATCTCAACGGAACTTGAGCTGTGGTTATGCATCAAGGTGAAGGAATTCATGATGGGGGAAGGGTTTGGGGTGAAGGGGGGGGAATCCCAGTACCTATGAAATTGTGTCATGTAATGCAATGTAATTAATGAATAAATGAATATTAAAAAAAAAAAAAGAGAGAGAGTAACACACGAGAAAAACTGTTATTTCATATTATTGGAAGGAAAAGAATATATAGCTTCCCAAATGTAGATGCCTGACCACAAATCTTTAAAATACATGAAAAAAATAAAAGACACAAAGAATAAAAATCTGAAAGTGGATTTGATCATTTATGCTTCTTTTTTCTAATAGTTGATAAAACAGAAACACAGATAGTTGTTAGTGATCTGTAGCATTTAGTAACTGTATCCATAAAATTGACAATTATAGAATGCTTTAACCAAGAATGGCAATTGTTTTCATGTATACCTAATATTTTCAGAGAATTATATTCAAAGCCATAAAATAAATTTCAGTAAATTCAAACTTGAGGAAGTACCAAAGATTAACTAAATATATAGTACCAGAGGTTTTGTCTCTAAAACAAGCTTTCAAAGACTGCTGTGATTTCAAATAATGTATGTAAAAAAAAAAAACTGAAATGTAAGTACTTGAGGAAATTCACATAAATGGTATATAAATGCTCTTATCATCTGTGAAGTTACTCTTCTCAGGAAGAGTTCATATATTCAGCAAATAATTTATCATTTAGTGATGAAATTAGTTTAGGAAGGTTTTCAGTTGGCCTTAGTAGAAAGTTACGTGTTTTATACAGATTTGTGTTTCCTGGTTTTCATAACGTTAAAGACAAAAATGCACTGTCCCTAATTATGTCAACACAAACTACGTGCATCATGAATTTCCCTTTATCTTTAATGAACATATCATTTTAATAATTAAAACACAGAACTAGTGAGCAATTTACACGTAGTCATGTGAGAACTAAAAGCCAAAATTTAAGCAGTTAGTCCAAAGAACTATCCTAGTTCTTTATTATCTTAAAAATCTGATCGGCCAAATAAAAATTTTGAATCTAAAATTTCAGCATATCAAGATTTAATATAATATGAGACACATTTTAAATAAACGTATACTGTATTTCATGGCATGTTAGTAAACAAATAGTACATAACAGTTTCTCCTAGATATTTCATGGTTTCAATGGTAAACTCAATATCAGTGGCAATTTTTATTTGGAAAGCAATTCCACTTAAATGAGTACAAGTGACATCAGCAAGATGCCACACATACATATACATACATGTACACACACAGAGATAATGAATTGGGAGACCAGAAGTGAATCCATGTATGAACTTATCTTTTTCAAGGGTACCAGAAACACAATAAGGAAAGGATATCATCTTTAACATATGCATGTTGAATAGTGGAATTTGAACTATTATCTTGCCTCTTAGAAAACAACCAATTAAAAAATTCATAGACCTGAAACTGTGAAACATGTAGAATAAAACAAGCAAAAAAAAAATCTTCATCCCATGGTTCTTGACAATGACGTCATCGATATGACAGTAAGATCATATGCAATTAAAGTAAAAACAAACAACCAAAACTAAAAAATACAACCTCAAATATTTTGCAAAGGACAAGAAAACAATTAAGAACTAAAATAACAGCCTATACATTGGAAGAAAATAAATATCTGATAAGCACTTAGCATCAAGAAATACCAAGAACTCCTACAATCAATAACAAGATAAACTGATTCAAAAATGCATAAGTACTGGAGCAAATGTTTCTTGAAGGAATGCCCACAATTGGTCAAGAAGAATGTGGGTGGATCATTAATATTACAAATCATCAAAGGTATGCAACGCCACATGAGATATTATTTTATAACTATCAGGAAGGCTTTCAATTAAAAAAAAGTGTAAGTACCAAAGGTAGAGAAATTCAACTTTTGAACATAGTCTTTGGAATGTAAAACAATACGGAGACAAAGGTAGAGCTACTGTATGATGGAGCAATGTCACTTCTGAATATTTATGCAAAATAATTAAAATCAGGACTTCATTAAGATACTAATATTCTCATATTCACTATACTGGTATTCACAATGCTCAAAAACATCTTGGAGTCCACATACCAAAGGAGAATTTGTAGTATGTGCATATAATGGGATATTTATTGTACTTAAACTTTTAGAAAACTTTCTTAAATGTGTTTCAATGTGAATCAAACCTGAGGACACTATTCTAAAGAAACAAGACAGTCACAGAAAGACACATACCGCATAACAGAAACTATGTGAGCTATCTATAACAATAAAATTCACAAAATTAGAGTGGAGTGGTTTTTGTGAAGGAGCCAAGGAAAATAAAACTGAAAGTTATTCATCAATAGGCAACATTTTTAGTTCAGCAAAATGTATAAGCTTTATTTTCAGCTTGCACTATACTTATAATCAAGAACAATGAATTCAATAGGAATTGTTTAGAAAACACACAGAATCAATTATTCTCATCACACTAAAATATAATTTAAAAAGAACATGCCTATGAAGAGCCATGATCAACATATAGGAAGGGCCTATAAAAAGTCTGTACAAATTATTATTATGAAATAATTACGTATGATTTTAAAATTATATAAATTAAAACAAGGTTATCTTTTAGTTCTATGAAGTCCCCTTATATTTAACATAACAGATGCTTTCAAATGATAATATATAGCTAACGCATTATCAAAATCATCACTGAATTATTCTGCATATTTTAGCACATAAATATCCCTTTTCAATAGCTTACAGAAGGTTAACGCATTATATAGAAAAATTAAGTCTCATTTATTTCCAATTTGTGATTGCACAAAAAATAAACCATTTTACTTTTCCCTCTAAAATGTTTATATCACTTCTCCAAGTGTGTGTGTGTCTGTTTAAGGTGTGTTTGTGGGTGTCTCATTACTGGAGAACCAGGTTCAAACCCCAGATCCAATCCCAATTTCAGCTTTAAAGTAATTCACACCCTAGGGAGCAGCAGTTGGTGCCTCCAACACTTGTGTTCCTACAAAACAGCAGGATACTTGAATTGTATCCCCTGCTCTGAGCTTCTTGGGAGTGAGACAGTGGATGAGAACACTCCCATTTTCATGTCCGGTTTCCCTGTCTCTTGCTATTTTTTTATATCTTCATATCTCACTGCTAAACAATTAAATTTAACACTGTAAAATATGTTCATGACAAGATCATCATTTGTGGGTCTTTCATGAAGTAACTTAGCACACTTATGCATATGCTTCAAGCATCTGTATTTTCCACTAATTTCCTGTCACTGGCATGATCTGACGGTATCACAGTATCTTTCAAACACAACAGGCTATGGCAGAACTGAATGTTAGAGGAAATGAAAAAGAAACAGCTGACAGGACAACGATATCAAATGCTTCTTACACCACAATATAGAATTAAAATGGTTTAGCGGTTCATTTCCGTGAATATTTTGTTTATCTGCAAAAGCCTGGCTGGTTTTCTTTGAGAGGAGTGTGGGAATTCTCTAACATCTGGAAAAGGTTGAGGGATACAAACTGGCTACCAGAATTTGTCAGCTTTTAAAGATTTTTTTAAAGATTTATTTATTCATTTATTTTTATTGGAAACTCAAATGTACAGAGGGGAAGAGAGACAGAGAGGAAGATCTTTCATCTGGTGATTCACTTCACAAGTGTGCATAACAGATGGAGCTGAGCCAAACCAAACCCAGGAGCCAGAACCTTCTTTCTGGTTTTCCATGTGGGTGCAGGTTCCCAAGGCTTTGGGCCAATCTCAACTGCTTTCCTAGGCCATAAACAGGAAGCTGGAAGGGAAGCTGGAAGGGAAGTGGGGCAGCTAGGATATGAACTGGCACCCATATGGGATCCTGGCATATGCAAGGCTAACAAGCAGGGCCCTTTATCATGTATTTTACAATTACTCTGAGGCCTGCAATGGTGTATTTAACGCTATCAAGTAAGGTTCAATACATAGCGGATGTAATAAGTGTGCTGTGGCTAATTTTAATTAAATTACTTTGTTGAAAACACAAGCCAAAGCCCTAACCAGCTGGGATACCAGGATAATCAGGAATCTCTTGAGTAAGCACAGACATACAAAGGGTTCTAGTAAAACACGTGCATAGTACCAAAGTAGTACAAATTTGACGAGAGTAATTTTGCCCAGAAGTCAACTGACAGTAGAAATGTGATCTGATCTGGACCTTGACCAATCATAAAAAATTTGAACGTTTTGACAGTGAGTTGACTCATCCACATGGAAGACAATTTACTAAATAATCAAGGTAAAAGAATACTTTCTTTTCCAAACAGCACAGCCAATTGTATATTTGAGAAAAACTGGAAAAAAAAATCAAAGAAAATTTTGGGGAAACAAGATGGCAGAACAGGGTAAAATAGAAGAATCATTAACCAGGGTGAAGCAGAGAGGCCATAATCTTGGGAGAGTAGGAGAGGACAGGCTGTTGACAGAGGGACATTGGGGTACCCGTGGACACAGGGAAGAAGCAGAGACAGTGGAATGCTGTTTCAGTGACCAGATACCCCAGTGGCTGTCAACAGTTGGTGATTCACTAATGGAATTCATGAGGAGTTCAAGAAGTAAACCCAGGCATAGTATTGCCTATCTTGTTGATTTTCTTGATTCAACCATTAGCAGAGTGGTAGAACCCAAGCAGGCAAGTATAGGAACAGGGTGGATTTCACAGCTCAGATCTACACCAGGGACACATCAGGCACAATTTTGTGTACTGAGGAAAAGGCTGTGGGGCCGGAGGACAACAGTGATCTGGGAATGCACTAAGAAAAAAGTTAGCTCATTTCTGGCTCAATGCATTGCACTATCCAAGAGGAAAAATAGTACCAACTTCTCATCCTACAGGTTCCACCCAGGTGCCTTCAGCTTTAACAATCAGCAGGTTCTGGCAAGACCTGCACCACCAACAAATCAGTGACTTAAGACAACTAGTCTCTTCCTAATCCTGTGCACTGCTCAAATCCAGAGAGGGAGAAAGGCTGTGCAGGGAATGGTGTGGCCACAGCATAGGATCATAGGGAGTAGAAAGTGGTGAGCCAGGAGCTAGGGCTATGGAGACCATGGTGGAAACCTAACACAAGAGCCAGGGACTGAAATTCACTGCGGGGAATGGCACAAGTGAATGCAAATGAAGAAGTGGGTATCGAACACAATCAGTAAAATTGACCTGTAGATCACTAGGTAATACAGCTTAGAAACTGGCCCTACAGAGAAGAATCTGCTGACCAGAATAGCAATGATTAATAGCAAAATAAGAGACAGAGACACAACAAATATTACTGATGCCCCCTCCCAAATTAACAAAAGCATTTATCAACCTCAGAGTTACCTGTGGATTACACTGCAGAAATAGTGGATAAACAATTTTTTAAAAATTGTTATAAAGCTTCTTAACAATAGAGAGAAGTTCAATGAATTTAAGGAATATGTCACACAGGAAATAATAATACCGATGTAAAATCAAGCTGAATTATTAGAAATGAAGGATAAAATGGAGTAAATTAAAAATACAGTAGAGTAAATGAAAAATTCAGTGGAGAGCTCCAATAATAGAATGCATGAGGCAGAAGAAAGAATCTCAGAATTGCAAGACATTTTCCTCAACAATGAGAAAACAATCAAAAAGCTTTAAGTAGAACTTAATCAAGCTAAGTATTAAAGAATTAAGGGACAATATTAAAAGCATAAATGTAGGGCCCGGCGTGATAGCCTAGTGGCTAAAGTTCTCGCCTTGCACACTCCAGGATACCATATGGGTGCTGGTTTGTGTCCCAGTCGTTGCGCTTCTCATGCAACCTCCTGCTTGTGGTGTGGGAAAGCAGTCAAGGATGGTCCAAAACCTTGGGACCCTGTACCCACCTGGAAAACCCAGAAAGAAGGTACCGGCTGCTAGCTTTTGATTGGCTCAGCTCTGACCTTTACCAAAGTTTGGGAAGTAAGTCATCAGATGGAAGATCTTCCTCTCTTTCCTCTTTCTGTATATTTGACTTTGCAATAAAAATAAATAAGTCTTTAAAAATGTATTCAACGGGGCCCGGCGGCGTGGCCTAGCAGCTAAAGTCCTCGCCTTGAACGCCCCGGGATCCCATGTGGGCGCCGGTTCTAATCCCGGCTGCTCCACTTCCCATCCAGCTCTCTGCTTGTGGCCTGGGAAAGCAGTTGAGGACGGCCCAATGCCTTGGGACCCTGCACCCGCGTGGGAGACCCGGAAGAGGTTCCAGGTTCCCGGCTTCAGATCGGCGCGCACCGGCCCGTTGCGGCTCACTTGGGGAGTGAATCATCGGATGGAAGATCTTGCTCTCTGTCTCTCCTCCTCTGTGTATATCTGGCTGTAATAAAATGAATAAATCTTAAAAAAATTTATTCAACGAAATAATAAAGTGAACCTTCCCTAATATGGAGAAATAATTGGTAAATAAAACACAGAAGGGGCGCAGAACTCCCAACAGGTTTGACCAAAAGGATCCTCGTCATGACACATGATAATCAAGCTTTCTTCAGTTGAACACAGGGAAAAATCTTTAAATTATCAATTAATATGTAGAGGAACCCAATCAAACTTATTGCTGAGCTCTCAGAGCAAACTCTCCAGGGCACAAGAGAATGCAGTGATCTATTCCAGATTCTAGAAAGGAAACATTGTCAGCCCAGAAAAAGCTTCCCTTTGTCTTTGAAAATGAAAGAAAATCCTTCCCCAGTGAAGAAAAGCTCAAAGAATTTGCCTCTTCCAGACCTGCCCTACAAATGACACTTAAAGATATTCTATTGACAGAGAAAAGGAATATCACCTGTCAAAACATAGCTAAATGTGGAGAATGTCCCAACAACAAATGAAAAAGACTAAATAAAAAATTACCCATTGCTAAAATGACAGGACCAAATGACTACCTAACTCTATAAACCCTGAATATTAATTGATTAAACTTATCAATCAAACATCAGAGATTAACAGGCTGGATTACAAAAAAAAATCTATCTATTGACTACAAGACATACATCTCACCAGCAAAGATGTGCAGAAACCAAAAATGAAAGGGTGGAAATGATATTCCAGGCTAATGGAAAGGAAAAGTGAGCTGGTGTGGCCATTCTAATATTAGACAACATAGACTTCAAAATGAAAAAAAACAACATCAAGAGACATGAAGAAGGACACCCTACAGAGGCATCAAATGATTCATCCAGCAAGAAGAGATCATCTTACTAGCTTTTTATGATGTTTTCTTTCGTCATCTCTAATTTTACTGGGTTTTTCTCCCGCGTTTTTCTTTGCAAGTCTGGCTAAAAGTATGTTTTGTTTATTTTTTTAAAATGTTTTTCCTTCCTATCAAAGTAGCTGAGGACAGCCCAATGTCTTGGGACCCTGCACCAATGTGGAAGACCCAGAAGAAGCTCTTGGCTTCGGATGAGCTCAGCTCTGGTCATTTTGGCCACCTGAGGAGTAAGTCAGCAAATGGAAAATCTTTCCTCTCCATCTCTCCTCTCTGTAAATTTGAGTTTCCAATAAAAAATAAATAAATCTCTGAAAAAAGTGACTCTTCCTTTCTGTAATTTGTAGTTTTTTTGTTTCAATTCCATTATTTTTACAGTGATTTTTATCATTTCTTGCTTCCTGTTCATTTTTTTTTTCCTTTTTCATAAGTCTTTGGAATGCATTATTATTTAATTAGGTAATTTCCTTGAGATATTTCATTTTTTGTAAGCACCTGATATTATAAATATGCCTTTCAATACTGTTTTTGCTACATCTCGTAAGTTTTGATATTTTTTTAATTTATTTTCATATCTTCAAAGTCTTTTTTTTAAAATTTCTTCAGTGACACATAAGTCATACAGTAGCGTCACTTTCTTTAAGAAGGTTTTTGATTTTCTCTTCATAGCTTAAGTGACACATTGGTCATTCAATAGCATGTTATTTAACTTCATGTTGTAAATTTTTTATTACCCTTTCTGTTGTTGATTTTGTTTTGTGGTTTTTCATTTATGGGAATGTATAGTAACTATGTAATAGAAACTATCATATCAAGTTGTAAAGATACAATGCAATATGCATCTCTAGTTCCAAATCAAAGATGTATTCCCAGTGAAACTATTAAATATATCTCAATAATAGGATGCTCGACTCTGCCATTGTCCATACCTAATTGTCAGGATACACTTATGTGATGATATAGGGTAAATCAGCGGAAATCCCAGAGCCTATGGAATAGCATTATAAAATAACAAAATGAATTAATTAATAAAAAATCTCACAGAAAAATGGAATAAATACTTAAGTTTATTTTTCTTCCATAAAGTTTTGAAATCAATGCATTTCATTTTTAAAAATACATATTTCCCATGAGTGAGTAAATGAATAACAACAGCCTAGACCAGCAGGCAGTTTTGGTTGTAAATTGTGGAGACTTGACATTAATTGCATAATTCTGAGTTTAGACTGCATGGCTATTAAATAATGCTAAACCAGGGAGTGATATGTGATTTGTATTTCACAAAGATCAATGTGGAGAAAAGTTTGGCTGGGGAGGGGGAGGGGAATGGATTGGCACCTCTGTTACAGCAGTGCAAAGAGAATGCGAACCAAGGCAGGGAAAACATGGCATTTATTTAAAATAGGGGACTTCAATCTCTAGTGACAGATTCATTTCCTTCAGAATTGTCAACAGTATAAGCTGTAGTTCTTCCTATTTTGTATTACCCAGCAGGGGCAGATGCTTAACAGAGAGGTCAAAGAGTGAAGAGGAGAGAAAGTGCTCTGTCAAAATCAACTATGCTGTGGACAAATGACAGCGTGATACCCAAAGATGTCCTCCCTGTGGAACTGAAGTGGAACCAGTCAAGCAGATTACACATTTAAGCAGAGGATACAGAGGCTGGCAGCTGAGCAGCAAGGACAGCTTGCAGGACAGCACGAGATGAGGATGTCAGACTTAAGTGGCTCTGATTAAGCCAAGTGCCTTGCAGACTACAACACTAGGAGACAAAGTGACAGACTTTACAAGGACTGGGAAGATCATGAAACAGAAGTCACGAGGGTGCTAATGGTGGCTTGATGAAGATTAGAGTGTTAATATGTGACCTACATTTCAGTTAAATTCACTTTTCATAAAGACCAGAAAAACAGAAATCTTCTCTTGCAATTTGTTGAAGACGCCTTTGCTACTATTACAATGTTTTTTTTAACTGATAGTTCTGACTTTCAATAAGTCAGAATTATTTAGTAAAAAAAAGGAATGGGAATTGAGATGTAAAAGGGGGACTCCTATGGAAATTTGATAATAAAATGACGATGAGGAAGGCTTTTGGCTTAGCACACGAACTCGCCTGACTCAATTCCTGGTTCTGCCTCTCAGCATCTTTCCCAGATCCCTACTGTTGCATGCCCTTGGGAAAACAGGTCACAGCTCATCACAAGGGAGCATGGATTTAATTCTTATCTCCTGATTTGTTTATTAACTGAGTCCTGGTTGTGTGGGAATAAAGAATTTCTGTCAGTGGTTAGACATCTATCTTTTAAATCTCTGTCTCTTTTTTCCTCTTTTTGTCTTTCAAATCAAATAAAAATACATAAATTTTTAAAATTAAATGATAAGACATTCCTATTTTCAAGGACTGTTCTGGTTTCTGCTTATATCTTAGCTTAATTCTTAATCCTCAGTAGCTTCCATTTTTCCTCCTAAGAAATTTCAATTTTTACGTATTATTAAATGATTACCATAAACAAGATAGTTCCATAAAGACATTTATGGAGATAAACACATTTATGAAATATCTGTGAGCCATATGCCACATAATTAAAATGCCACCAGAAAAATGAATAAACCAATTATTCTAATCTTTATTATGGACAGAAAAAAAAAGATTTTAACTAGTGCAAAACTTCATGGTCAGAAAAGTTTAACCAAGAATCTTGTCACTGACTTTGGAAGACTGACCAGAAGTGAATCATAAAATAACAGCTGAATCTGGGCCCGGCGGCGTGGCCTAGCGACTAAAGTCCTCGCCTTGAACGCCCCGGGATCCCATATGGGTGCCGGTTCTAATCCCGGCAGCTCCACTTCCCATCCAGCTCTCTGCTTGTGGCCTGGGAAAGCAGTCGAGGATGGCCCAGAGCGCTGGGACCCTGTACCCACGTGGGAGACCTGGAAGAGGTCCCTGGTTCCCGGCTTCAGATCGGGGCACACTGGCCATTGAGGCTCACTTGGAGAGTGAATCATCGGATGGAAGATCTTCCTCTCTGTCTCTCCTCCTCTCTGTATATCTGACTGTAATAAAATAAATAATAAATCTAAAAACAAATAACAGCTGAATCATAAAATAGCAGCTACAATATAGAAAGTGAAAGTTTGCACTGCAGAAAACAGGAGGGTGTGTGTGCATGTGTGTGTATGTCAATAAATTATTATATCCTTGAAAAAAGAAAAGGTGTATTGGGGAATTCATTTGAGATAAGTATTATTTTGTTAAATATTTCATTTTTATTTGAATGATAGAGTTACAGAGTGAGAGAGAGAGAGATCTTTCATCCCTCAATGTCCACAATGGCTGGAGTTGGGTGAGCTAAAGCCAGGAGCTTCCTCTGGGTCCCCTAAAGGTGCAGGGACCCAACTACCCAACTACTTGAGCCATTCTCCACTGCTTCCCTAGGCCATAAGCAGGGAGCTGGATCAGAAGTAGAGCAGGCAGGACACAAACAGCACCCATTTAGATGTTGGTGCCACTGGCAGATGTTTAGCCTACTACGCTATGGCACAGGCTCCAAGAGATAAATATTACTATTATATGCCCTTAATGTACTCTCCTAGAATGAATGAATGAAAATGATGATATATGCTCATCTGATGGAGGCCATGCAGTAGGTGTGTATAACACGAAGGTGTGAAGAGAACAGCTCCCTGACTGGCAGGGCCTGGGGAGCTACCAGCTGCTTAGCAGGGCTAAGTGGATTCATCTCTGACCACCTTGACGCAGTTTTCACTCCCCCTCGCATGGGCTCTCAACCACCCCACTAGGAATTTTGTAATCTATTGAGGCATTGTCTGCCCCTGTGAGATGGCTTTTACAACCAACATGAGCTTAAGAGTTAATGTTACTGAGGACGTCCTGGTGAGTGGGCCTTTAACTACACACAGGAGTATAATTAAGTCTGTGCTGTTTACCCATTGCCATAAAATCTGGCCCAGATATTTATCATGCTTTCTAGGAAATGGCTTGATAAGAGGAACCCTAAAAGTTATCCTGTTACTGTGACCCTAAAGGTCATTCTGCTATGACAAAGAATATAGTTACTGTGACCTAAAAGGCCATACTGCTATGACGAAGAATATAGCTACTGTAACCCTGAAGCCTATCCTGCTAAGGCAAAAAATATAGTTACTGTGGTCTTAAAGGTTAGCCTGTCCTTGCAATTCTTTAGAATATAGAAAATGTAGCTGTTTTAGTTGTTTTCATAAATTTTTAGCTAGAGGGAATACAGGGTGATTTCACTAACATCATAAAGAGATATTTTTGATTATTGTTTGATCACTTAGGAAGTTGTAGAGCCTGCAGTTGTAGAGGAATGTAATGTTTATGACTTTTTGTCTTAGATCTTCATGTTTTTTCTCTCTTGATGTATTTCTCCCATTTAGTGATGGATAAGTTGAATAAGAATTGTATTAGGAGTGTATTACTGCATAAGATGTGTTGTCTACTAAGAAACTCTTGGTTGCAACGTTGGAATGGATAATGCCTTGTTTAATACTGAAACAATTTGTAGAATTGTCTTTGGAAAGACTCACTCATCCATTGTAGAGTTGAAACTTAAATAGAGTAACTTAGCTCATTGCTAACTGCAATTCTTTCCGCTGTTATTTCCCTTGCTTTAACAAACTGTGTGAGCTTACAGACCTAATGGCCAACTAATGTCAATAACCCCGATCCCCATAGACCAAGGCCCCAGACCTTTTAACTCATACAAGATAGGGGTCTGGTTGACACAGGCGGCGCCTAGGTTATAGTCCAGACCTGAGGAGAGCAGATGAAGAATGACAAGCCAAGATAAGCAAGGAATATGGAATCCTTCCTCAATCATTTCTCAAGAAGTTGTAAATTATGCCCCCCTGAAGCTATGTCAATATGCCCCTAAGAAAAAACTTTGTACTGCTTTTGTATAAATAAAGCGGACAGCTTTCTCGCTTTGTCCACTACGATCAAGGAATCTGGTGGTCCGTCTCCTTTCTTTCTCTCTTCACGCCTCATCCACGCACCCTTCCCGAGCTCCGAACCTCGGCTGGAGCTGGACTCCGGCACTCATCCAAGGAAAAGGAATTTATACATACATTATCTAGAAAGCTGAACTGCAATCAAATGTTACTCACTTTAGTAATATGGGACTGTAGTACATTTATGTTCTTTCAAATATTGCTTGTTTACTTTGAAAATTAGATAGCTTTATTTAAAAATAACTTCATATAAAGCATCCCACATTGGCACTGGTTTGATTCCTGGTTGCTTCACTTGCAATTCAACTCCTTGTTAATGTGCCTGGGAAAACAGCAGCACCAAGAAGAAACTCCTGGCTCCTGGCTTTGGACCAGCACACTTCTGCCCCCGTTTGCAGAGTAAGCCAGGGGATGGAAGATTGATCTTTTTCTCTCTCTGTAACTCCACCTTTCAAATAAATGAATTACTCTTTCAAAAAATGAAATTGAATTAAAAAATAAAATTGGCCTTTTGTCTTGCAGAGCAAAATGGGAAAAATGTCTAGGTCTCAAGGTAACAATTCTCCCTTTCAAATGGGCAGCATGCGCTCCACCCTTCACTTTTTCCTCCTCATTCCTTCTCATATATCTATATCTGCATCTATCTATTATATCTATATCTATCTACATCTGTATCTATATCTGCATCTATATCTATTATGTCTATATCTATATCTATATCTTTATCTCTCACCTGCCTTTTGAGACTGGGATCTTCGATTTTGTGCTTGATAGCACAGTCAGGAAGCCAAACTAATTACTATGCAGAATTTCATTGCCACTATTAATAACAGAAAGCTATTTCCTCCTGAATATTAATTCATCTCATTAGAATAATGACAGCATAGAAACAGTTGCTAAGAATACTATGCACAAATCATGATATAATCTCCCTTCAGTTACATGTGAATTTGAATCACAGATCCAACCACCTGCTAGTAGTACCATCTTGAGTAAATTAACTGACTTTGTGAACTGAAACTCTATGGAATTATATGGGAAACAAGGATACATACCATACCTCATATAACTTAGATTAATAGGGTCAAAAACATAAAGCAGTTAGCGTAGCTATTAGCACTAAGATCTCATTCCTGAAAAGATTATTTTTCAATTTGAAATTAAAATATTCATAAGCTGAGGAAATATATGTTTTACATATATACACAAATAAATCTAACCAAGAGGCTTATTTTCATTTATTGGTGCTAACCATAAAATATTCTCCCCTACTAAAATTTATTTCAATAAATACACAGGATAGTACAAATTTCTATTTTATCTTAAATGATATTGTGAGGAAAATATATTAAAACTCTATTATGAATTAAGTTGTTTTTATAATTCATACTACATTCTGCAAATATAAATAAAAATGAATAGTCTATTTCAGACAAATTTACAGTAAAAATCCACAAAAATGCATGTAAGGCAACCTGTATGAATGTGAAATATGTTGCATTCACAAACAGTAATGGTTCACATTTTTTATTGTAAACATATCTAGTCACAATAACCATATTTAACCAAAGCAACGCAATACTAATTTAAGGCAAATGAAATAATTATTGCCAAACTAACAAATTCTTCAGAAAAAAAGACAAAACAGTAGAAACAAAATATAAAAATATGAAAAACGATTTAATTGGTAGATGTTTTATAATTAAAATTTACTTAGATTTTCTAATTTAATGACAATCTTATTTTTTTCCTTTGTTTCAAAAGATATGTTTAAAGTGTAAATTCAGGGACACTGACTTTACCGTTTGCACTTCTATCTCACCTGGACTTAATGTACATACCTGAAAACAACTCATTTTCTATATCCCACTACTGACACCACAAAAACATCCTAATTTTTGTCAGTGATGTTGAACAACATGTTTTAAGAAGAAAACCTCCGTTAAGCCATTTGTTTATGCATTGAATGACCATATATCTAAAATGATACCAGCTTGCTGCCAAAGATTTCACAGGCCCATATTCCTACTATTTTACTATTGATAAAGCATTTCAGCTTTACATTCATTCACCTAAAAATAATGATTTGCTAGACTCCTACTACACAGTCAATGCCAAACATTATGTACATAATGGTTTATAACAACTGCCTTTTTTTTAAAAGATGAGTATTATTATTCTTTTATCAGAAAACTTGGCCTCAGGTAATGAGGTAAAATATGCCTAACATTGGCAATTTGTAAGGAAGCAGGACTTGAATTCAAGCACACCAGAATGATGGTCTTCATGCTACATGATCTAGGAGGATTGATAGATTTCTGTCAATATGATGTTATGAAGATGCACTAAGTAATTTTTTTTCAATGAGAAATGAAAGCATTTACATTTTCTCCAGCCACTAAACCAAAATTCCCTTTACAGAACAATGCACAGCTAATCACTTGCAGTGCCATGAAAAAAAAACAAAAACAAACAAACAAAAAAAACACCAAACGGAAGCAAAAACAAGCCAAGAGCATTGGCATTTTTTCAAATGAATAGTATTTCATTGCTAGAAGAAAGGTTTAAACAACACAGTTCAAAATATTTTGTCAAAGATGTCTGTGGGTATATATCTGTGATCTTCACTAGAACATACAAATTAATAAAATACACAGGATTTTTAATGAGCAAGTCTTTGCATAACTACAAAACTCAACATTTAAAAAGACATTAAAGACATATATCATACATAGCCAAATGTTTCAAAAGCCAAAATTCCATATCAGATCTCATCTGCAGTCAAGATCTAGGTACAATAAAAATATTGAATAAAATTTCTTTTAAGCTATTTGTAAGTTTTGATGGATCATATTCTGAAAATAATCAATGCACACTGGTTCCAAACATTTTGGATAAGCAATACTCAACCAGAATAAATATTCAAGGGGTAACACTTTATCATCAAGTTTTCTTAAATATTATTTTTAAGGAAAATTTTTATAATCAATGGAGAAAAGGTGCAGGAATTGATACTCATCTTTAATTACATTGCTCCCCAATTGTATTTATCTTGAATTCAGAGCAATAAATCCCAAAATAAAAATATTTAAGTCACTTAAATTTTAAGATAAACTTTTGAATAGTAATCAGAACTATTTAAAGACCATTTAAAAGAAATAAATAATGCTATTGACTTACTTGAAAACTGAATTGCAAATCCAGATTTGCTGATATAAAAGTCCGTGTCAAACTGTATTGTTACGACATTGAGGGTGCTATGGATTCCCTCAGGAATAAGAGATCCACTGATTTCCTTTAAAAGCATCTCATTTTCTGGCGGACCATCCCAAACACGCAATATATCATGTGATGCTTCCGTATCAAAAGCAAGAAATTGGAGGCTGCAGAAAAAACACATATCTGTTTAACTTTCCAAATGAGGATTTGATTTTAAATAAATAAAATAGGAAATATTCATGGATGTTTTTAATAAATGTTTCTGGCTATTTTAACATAAAATGTATTAGCCTTACACAATAAAACTCAATGAATTTTTCAGTATAGTTTACTTCTTTAGAATATGAATAAATACATAAATGCACCATCATTACAAGTACATTTTAAAGTGTACATGAATTTTAACTGTGGCTGTTCTAGATGATATTCATAGAGGATATTTTATGAGCCATGCAGTGTACAAAATACATTACATGTATTTTCTTTGATTGTTATAATCACCTACTGAATCAGTAATAATTTTATCTCAATTTTACCAATGCTACAAATGGGCTTAGATACATTCGATAACACAAGATAAAAAGTTATTTGACTGGACCATTTACATTTCTACCACTCTTTCCTGTTAAATCTGTCCTATTTTATTGTTAATCCATATAAAATCAACATCTAATTAGCATCTAATTATAAATCCAAATTTATCAATATTCTATTATACCACCTTTATATTTGATGCATGAATTGTCAGAATTTTAAATGTGGGTGCAATTTAATATCAAAAATTGTAGCTTAATTTTTTCAACAATTGCAGAATTCTGTTGGGCATAATACTTTCAGTATTAGTAACTGCAGCATTGAAATAAAATCACGCATAATAGATACTAAAGCCAATCTAACTTGGGACAAATCCAGCATCACCTGTTTCGAGTTTTGAACTTTGCATTGCAAACGCAGGGCAATTCATGAGAGTGCACTACCTACAAGTCAGGCTGAAATTCCATTTTTATAAAACATAAATTCTCAAATTTAAACTCATTATTTGGGATGATAACATACAAATAGGCCATATGTCAGGGACTATTTCTTTATTTAGTAATTCATTTTCAGTTGAGTTCCTAGAAGCAATACTGAAACCAAGAGTGTATAATAGCATGGAAGCCTCACTGGTGTTGATATAGGAGGAAACTATTCTCTGCTCATCTAAGAGGCAACAACATAAACAACTGTGAGTGACATGGCTACACTCAGCAGGAAAGCAACTACTGTTGCTTCAGAAGCTATGAAGGCTCACGGAGAAAGGAAATGGGGTTGACTCTCCTAGTCTTTTTCTTCCAAATATTGAGAATAAACTTATGATTAGTGACCTCCACATAATAGGTATAACTTTATATCTATTAAATTATGGATTCAAGATATTTGCTCATTAAGAAGTGAGGGAGTGCAGTCCACTACAACAGGCAGAAAAAAATTCCATTCTCTTGCGTTACACTTACAGCAAGTTTCCTTTACGTTATGTGAGTTATGTGAGTTACTACCGCAGTCCATAAAACAACGGCATGCGAATGAATATTAGTTCAAATGTTTTAAACCTTTTCAAGGTTAATATTATCATAAAATCTTGATACTGATTATCGTTATACAGAGAAAGTGAGCAGGAAATTCAGATTCAACAATAATTTCAAGAGAATTAAATCCATTTTACCTGACAATATTTCCTGGATCTACTTCAATCATCCACATACAACGTAGATTATTGTCATATGGAAAAGGATAACCAGGGGATAAGATTCTTCCCGACGATTCTCCTTTAAAACGACCTCCACATTCAGCTAATAGAAACAACAAAGTTGAATTCACCTTTTCAAACAACTTTTCAAATCAAATGAAACATTTATCAATAAGGCATGTTTCGCACATTATGAAAAATAAAGTTTAACTTCTCTTACTCTAGAAAATACATTTGTAAAAGTTTTCTAAGATTAAAGTATGACTTCATGCAAGAATATATTTGTACAATAAAATAATATATTCTCAAGTTAAATAACATAAAAAACAATAAAACAAATCTAATTAGGCAATAAAAAGGACACATTATGTCTCCGAGTTAGGCTTCCAAACATTTTAAGATGTGTTGTTAAATAATGATAAGTTTAAAAGGGAACCAGATGGCAACAAGCTCACTGCTAGTGAATTGCCGACTGAATAATTCATCATCTTGCTTCCCCACCTCTGAGAAAAACTAATCTTTGCTGCAGTCCCTCAGGCCTTCTAAATTTCATTGTCCTTTTATTCTCCTTTAAATCACTTTAAGCTCTTTTCCTTTAACCTCTGAAAAGTCAAACTGACATTTTTATTACAAATTTTTACTTTGGTTGAAACTATTTCAGCTTTGATTTAATGTAGTCTCTAATTTTTATAAAAAGTATCAAATTAAAAACGGTAGATAGGCAATACAACTAAAACTTTATTATTTGGAGAGTCCTCCACTTTTTTCAAAGATTTTTTTTTTTTTTTTTTTTTTTATTAGCAAGTCAGAAATACAGACAGGAAGTGAGACAGAGAGCAAGATCTTTGGTCCAATGATTCATTCCCCAAGCAGCAACAATGGCCAGAGCTGTGCTGAGCCAAAGGCAGGAGCCTGGCGCCCCCACCAGGTCTCCCACGCGGGTGCAGGGTCCCAAGGATTTGGGCCGTCCTTGACTGCTTTCCCAGGCCACAAGCAGGGAGATGAATGGGAAGAGGAGCTGCCGGGATTAGAACCTGCACTCATATGGGATCCGGGGGTGTGCAAAGTGACAACTTCAGCCACCAGGCTACTGCACCAGGCCCAAGATTGTCCATATTTTATAACTAAAGGAATGTCTAGAATGACTTTATTTTGGAAAGCAATCTAGACATGATTCCTTATACTAGAAAAAGAGGCATTCAATATTTTAGCTTGTGTGTTACTTTACATCTCCAAAAATTAGAAATGAGAACACTGTGTAATGCATTATACATACAAAAATTCCCCAAATTATTCTCTTGCTTAAAAAAAAGTCCTTAAATATTGGAAGATAGACATGTATTTTATTCTCTGAAAAGTTTCTACAATGCTTAGTTTTGACGATTAAATTAACTTTCTCTCTGTATTACTGTTATAACAAAAAAGATCAAAGGTCAAAAACAGTTTTTGCGAAGAGGAGAAAAAATGGCCGACTTGAGAGGACAGGCATAGAAAGGGAAGCGCTGAAAGTGAGACAGGGTGCGGCTGGAGAGAGATCTGCGGACCAAAGAACCACAGGAAGGAGTGCCAGAAGCTCCCTGGATATCAAGCATCCAAGAAGAAACACATAACTCGGAAGAAATCCAGAGAAGGAACGCAGGAAACACAAAGACCCGGTTAAAACGTGGTAAGTCATCCCGGGAAAGGGGCGCATCAGCTGGAAGCCCAGAGGACCCAGGGCGGCTGGAGACAGCGGGACAGGTTGCCTTTTGTGAAGGCCCCTACCAGCAGCAGCGACTGCTCCCCTCCTGGCGGAACTTCCAGCAACCAAAGCTGTGAGACTGCTTGGCGCTCTAAGCAACACGGGCCCCTAGAGGCACCTGGCTTAGCAGCTTTGTTGCAGAGTGGGCACCGGTGACTCCAGGACGCACAGGAACCCAGAGAGGTGGAGTGCGCCAGGGGCGAAAAAGAAAAAATTTTCGGGCTTTTCGCTCCCTGAGAGACCCATACTGAGACTGACCCTGCTCAGTGCCCCCTCTCCCCCGGAATTCTCGCAGTTTGAAGCTGTGCGAGAACTGAACACTCCAACTTGTGTGGGAGCCGGGGTGTAGGGCTCCTACGGGGCGCCCCGAGTGGTGCAGCGCAGGATATTTGCACAGCTTGGCTTTCTCTACCGTCTCAGGGGCGTTGCCCCACTGAGGACTTCCTCCTCCTTGTGGGCCTCTGTTGCTCGAGCCTTGGGATCCCCGGCCCGGGCTGTGTTGGAGAATTCCGCAGGCCTCAGCACCAGTCTGCTCTCCGGAATTCCCGCTCGGGAGTGCTGCTCCGGAATTCCCTCTCAGGTGCTGCTCTGCTGAGAGGGGCGGTGCCGCCTCCAGCTACCACCAGCAGACTCTTCTGGGCCGGGCTCCAGCTGGAAGAACCAGTCTTGACTATTCCGCTGAGCCGGCTCTGGTTTGGCCTCTCCTGCTGGGCCCAGCAGGGGATTCTGCCTGAGAGAGGCTACTTTCTCAATTGCACTCTCTCAACTGTGGAAGCAGAGTCCTGGGGGGCTCAGGGCTGTGGGGAGCAAGTGGCCGCGCCCCTTCCGGCTTGCTCTTCTGCCCAGGTCATGGGGTTGTGCCCAGTGTTGCCCGGCCTCTGGAGCTCAGGCTACGCCCAGCGGTAAGAGCCAGTGGATGCTCTAGCAGCCGTTCCTCTGTTCAGAGCTGGTGTGGGGACTTCTGAGCCCCCAGTCCATGGCCCTGCTGCAGTTCCCTCTGCACTCTCTTGGAGCTACTGAGGAGTGGGGAGGCACTTCAGGGGACTGAGGGCAATGGCTGTGGACAAAAAGTCAGACGCTAAAATCCCAAAACAACAGGTGGCAAAACACAATGAGGAGAAGTATCAGAAAAAGCAATGACCCAGAAGAAAGATCAAGCACTCCCTCCCAATACAACCAAAAACTAATCTCAATATCTGAGATGCAAGATGAAGATATAGAGGAAATACCAAATAAGGAATTTAAGAAACTAGTGATGAAATTCATCAGAGACAGTGAGAAGCGTTGGGAAGAGTTCAAGGTATTTAAAAACCATGTCACTGCAGAAATAAACCAAGTCAAAAAGGGAATCCTCGATATAGAGCACAAAATTGAAAGCCTAACCAACAGAATGAACACAGCAGAGGACAGAATATCAGAATTGGAAGACAATCAGAATGAAAGGCAGCAGCTCATCAAGCAGTTGGAGACAAATCTAGAGAAAGCCAATAGGTCCATACAGGAAATGAAAGACAACCTCAAAAAATCAAATATTAGAATAATAGGCCTTCCCGAAGGAGTGGAAAAGGAGATAGGCTTGCAACGGGTGCTCAATGAGATAATACAGGAGAACTTCCAGAACACTGGAAATATAAATCCAGCACAAATCCAGGAAGGACAAAGGACCCCCAGTAGATATGATCCAAACAGATCGTCACCCAGACATGTGGTCCTCAAGCTACCCTCAAGTGAACATAAGGAAACTATTCTAAGACAAGTAAGAAAAAAGGATAAGATTACTTTCAGGGGAAGGAAAATCAGAATCACAGCCGGCCTATCAGAAGAAACGCTCCAAGCAAGGAGAGAATGGGGTAAAACCTATCAAATCCTGAAACAAAACAACTGCCAACCAAGAATAATGTACCCAGCAAAGCTCTCATTTGTATTTGAGAATGAAATCAAATACTTCAACAGTAAAGAGAAACTCGAAGAATACATCAACACGAAACCAGCTCTGGAAAATCTCCTCAGGAAGGTACTAAACCCAGAAAGAAAAACTACAAACCAAAATCAAAGATGGCAAATGGGAAGACCTCCCCACTAAAATCCATACAAGAAAAGTCAATCAATCAGAAACTCTAATAGTCGCAAATACACACTTGCACACTTACACACACTCATGGCAGCCCAAAATCAATTTCTCTCAATATTATCTCTAAATACAAATGGCCTAAACTCACCAATCAAAAGGCATAGATTAACGGAATGGATCATCAAACAGCACCCAACAATCTGTTGCCTACAAGAGACACATCTAACCAGAAAAGCCTGTAAGAAATTTAAAGTGAAGGGATGGAAAAAGACATTTCATGCCAATGGACGAGAAAAGAAGGCTGGAGTAGCTGTTCTAATCTCAGATGACCTAGACTTCAAGCTGACAGACATCAAAAAGCTCAGAGAAGGACATTATATAATGGTGAAGGGTCTGATCCATCAGGAAGTAATTACAATCTTAAACATATATGCACCTAATTCCAATGCACCTAGCTACGTGAAGCAATTACTTACAGACTTAAGGGGAGACATAGATACACACACAATAATAGTGGGCGATCTTAACACTCCGCTAACAACTATAGACAGATCAACAAAACAAAAACTCAACAAAAAAACAACAGAGCTCATACAAACATTAGAACAATTGGACTTAGTAGACATCTATAGAACTTTTTATCCTAAGACCACAGATTATACATTTTTTTCAGCAGTGCATGGCACCTTCTCCAGGATCAACCACATGATAGGACACAAAGCAAATCTAAATAACTTCAAAAAGATAGGGATCATACCATGTACCCTCTCAGACCACCACGGAATGAAACTGGAAATCAGCAATTCAAAAAGCCCAAGGAAATACAGAAACTCTTGGAGGTTGAACAATATGCTATTGAATGAACAATGGGTCAGGGAAGAAATTAAAGATGAGATCAAAAAATTTATGGAAACCAATGAAAACCCTGACACAACATTCCAAAACTTGTGGGACACTGCCAAAGCAGTGCTATGGGGTAAATTCATCGCAATTGGAGCTCATGTCAAGGCCCAAGAGAGTCGCCAAATACAGGAACTAAGCACACACCTCCAGGAATTGGAAAAGCAGCAGCAGATGAGCCCCACACACAACAGGAAACAAGAAATCATCAAAACAAGGGAGGAAATTAACCAGATAAAAATAAAAAAACCATACACAAAATCAATGAATCAAAAAGCTGTGTTTTTGAAAAGATAAACAAAATAGACACCCCGCTGGCCTGACTGACAAAGAAAAAACAAGAGAAAGCAAGAATTAACAGCATCAAAGATGAAAAAGGCAACATAACAACAGACATTACAACCATTAAGAACATAATTAGAAATTACTACAAAGCACTGTACTCCAACAAATCAGAAGACCACCAAGAAATGGAAAAGTTCTTAGACTCACACAACCTGCCAAAACTTAGCCCAGAGGCAACAAACGACCTGAACAAACCCATAACTGAAGCAGAGATTGAATCAGTGATTAAAGACCTCCCAACAAAGAAAAGCCCAGGCCCAGATGGCTTCACTACAGAATTCTACAAAACATTCAGAACAGAACTAACCCCAATCCTCTACAAACTCTTCAAAACAACAGAAAAGGAAGCAACCCTTCCAAACTCATTCTATGAAGCCAACATTACCTTAATCCCAAAACCAGACAGAGATCCTACAGAGAAAGAAAACTACAGACCTATCTCTCTGATGAACATTGATGCTAAGATACTCAACAAAATCCTAGCCAATAGAATTCAAAAAATCATCTGACAGCTCATTCATCCAGAACAAGTAGGATTCATCCCTGGAATGCAGGGGTGGTTCAACATTCGGAAATCCATAAATGTGATACACCACATCCAAAAACTGAAAAACAAGAATCACATGATAGTATCAATAGACGCAGAAAAAGCTTTCGACAAAATCCAGCACAACTTCCTGCTAAAGACCCTAACCAAGGTAGGCATAGATGGAAAAATTCACAATATAATCAAAGCAATATATGAAAAACCCAACGCCAGCATCATACGGAATGGAGAAAAACTAGAACCCTTCCCACTGAAATCTGGAACAAGACAGGGATGTCCGCTTTCTCCACTGCTATTCAACATAGTTCTAGAGGTACTCGCAGAGGCCATAAGACAAGAAAAAGAAATCAAAGGAATCCAAATGGGAAATAAAGAAGTCAAGCTCTCACTATATGCAGATGACATGATTCTTTATATGGAAGAGCCAAAAGGCTCAACACAGAGACTACTAGAACTTATACGAGAGTTCGGTGGAGTGGCAGGGTACAAAATTAATGAACAAAAATCAACAGCCATAGTGTATGCTAATAGCCCCAAGTTGGAAAAAGATCTAACCAGCAAGATACCATTCAAAATAACAGGGAAAAGCATGAAGTATCTGGGAATAAACCTAACCAAAAATGTAGGAGACCTATTTGAGGAAAACTACAAAATACTGAAAAAAGAAATTGAACAAGATCTAGAAAGATGGAGTAACATCCCATGCTCCTGGATAGGTAAAATCAATATCATTAAAATGTCTGTATTACCAAAAGCAATATATACATTCAACGCAATTCCAATCAACTTGCCAAAAACATTCTTCATGGAACTGAAAGCAATGATCCAAAGGTTCATCTGGAAACACAAAAAACCACGAATAGCTAGAACCATCCTGAAGAACAGGAAGTTAGCAGGGGGAATCACAGTCCCGGACCTCTGGACATACTATAGGGCAGTGGTTATCAAAACAGCCTGGTACTGGCACAAAGATAGAGAGGAAGATCAATGCAGCAGAATAGAAACACCAGAAGAGAACCCACACAGATACAGTCAAATAATCTTTGATAAAAGGACAAACGATAATCCAGGCAAATGGGAAGGTCTGTTCAATAAATGCTGTTGGGACAACTGGTTGATAGCCTGTAGAAACAAAAAGATAGACCCACATCTCTCACCATATACTAAGATCAAATCTAAATGGATAAAAGATCTAAACCTGCATCCAGAAACCTTCAAACTTTTGGAGGAAAATGTTGGAAACACACTGCAACACTTAGGGGTAGGCCCTCACTTCCTAAAAAAGACTCCAAAAGCAGTAAAATTGAGACCAAAATAAACAAATGGGACCTCATCAAACTAAGAAGCTTCTGCACAGCAAAGGAAACAATCAACAAAGTAAAAAAGCAACCCACAGAATGGGAGAAGATCTTCGTGCACGACATAGGTGATAGAGGACGAATCTCCAGAGTATACAAAGAATTACAAAACAACCAAAACACCAAAATAAACAAGCCACTCAAGAAATGGGCACGGGAAATGGGCAGACATTTCACAAAGGAACAATCCCAAATGGCAAATAAACATATGAAAAAATGCTCAAGCTCCCTGGCAATAAGGGAAATTCAAATTAAAACATCAATGAGATACCACCTAACGCCAGTAAGGGTGGCCCACATGAAAAACACCAACAACACTTGCTGGCGAGGTTGCGGGGGAAAAAGGAACCCTACTCCACTGCTGGTGGGGCTGCAGGTTGGTACAGCCTCTATGGCAATCAGTATGGAGAATATTCAAACAACTCAAAATCGACATACCATATGACCCAGCTATAGCACTCCTAGGAATATATCCAGAACACTTGTTTTATGAGAAACCAACATGCACTCCTATGTTCATAGCAGCACAATTAGTAATTGCAAAAACATGGAAACAGCCAAAATGCCCATCAGCAGAGGATTGGATAAGAAAGCTATGGTTCATCTACTCCATGGAATACTACTCAGCTATTTAAAAAAACAAAATGCAGTTCTTTGTGGCCAAATGGGCCAAACTGGAAACCATAATGCTAAGGGAAATGAACCAATCCCAAAAGGTTAGATACCACATGTTTGCCTTAATTTAATATGATATGATGTTAAGCATATCATGTTATGTTATAGATATTATGTCATTTGCAGTATATAAACTAAAATTGAACTGTGAATGGGAGGTCACAGAAAGTGGTTAAGAAATCACATTTATTTTTAACATGTTGACTGCTCAACATCATATCAATTCAATCCATAATGATGTTAATTGTTGCAGATGGTATATTAGTGCTTTTATTTGACCGGGAAGATACTCTGCTGACTCTGCCCTCAGACCAGAGAGGGTCTTCCCAATAAGTAGATGGACTTGTCTGGACTATGGGATGTTGGACTCTATGCTTGGCAAATTCTTGCAGGGAGGGAATTTCAACTAAACTTGAACTATGGTTATGCAGCGGGGTGGAGGAACCCACCATGGGGGGAAGGGTGGGGGGGAGAATCCCAGATTCTATGTAATTACAACACAATGTAATTAATGAATAAATTTAATTAAAAAAAAAAAAGTTTTTCCAAAGATCTGATGACACCACCCTCTAATGGCCCACATTTGTAGATTCCACATATGCAAATCTGTTTTGTAACTTGCTGCTATTATCATGCACCGAATTGTGATGCTTAATGTTGTGATGTTGGCTTCAACAGTTTCCATTTGCTCTATCAAAAGCTAATCTAGTTATGAAAGTATGTTATAGAAGTAATTCACAGTCACAGCTAGTTGACTTTAACAAAAGATGATTCTCAATGAGAGTGGTTCTACTTGGAAAGTCTTTAAAAACTCCAAAACTAAGTTTCCAGAAAGGAAAAGAAAAATCTCACTCAAAGCTGCAACATCAACTCCTACCTCAGTTTCTAATATATTGGTCGGCTCTAAAGATTTAGAACTTGCCTTCTCCACAGCTGAATGAGTCACTTCCTTAGAATAAATAAATCTCTTCCGTTAGATAGGATTGTTTACAATAGTTAGATAGATGGAGCAGCAGAAATAATTTATTTAATCTGCTTTTCTGGAGAATTCTAGCTAAAAGAGATATCAACACTAGGTAAAGAGAATATTATTTTGCATTGCAATAAAACAATTTAATTCATAATAATAAATATTGGTGATTGCAAGCTAAAACTATAGTAGTACTTAAGATATTAAGATTTATTTTGTCTTAAATTTTTAATTACAAACTATGGATATGTGCAGCTATTTAATATAAATAATTTTCTCATCTTTTTAAGTGATTAATTACAATTGTTGCACTTACTTTGAGAACATAATCAATATTTCTTCCGGGCTAACTTTTAGTCAATGAGGGAATGCTTACTATATTGTTTCTTGAATTTAATTATTTTTCCCTATGTATTTCTTTACTACAAATATTACTTGAGAATTTTAGCTCAAATATGCAAGTATGATATTCTATAACAATGGACTACATATTCTCACAAAAAGATTTTGGTCTGTAGGATCAAAATAAAATACAGTGTTTAACAATGTTATCCATGGTAAATACTTCCAGTTATGGAGCTTAATATTAATTTTTGTTGGATCAATATATAAGCTTTAGAAAGATAACCATCTAGATATAATATCAATAATTTAGAAGAATAAAAACTTGGAAAGAGATAGAATATATCCATCAAATATATCTATGACTAGTGAGGACAGAAAATTATAATCTTCAACCAGTCGCCAAAGCTATTCATTACTGGAGGCGAAGAAGAGCAGTTACAACATAATTCCCTCTCCTGTTTTTGTGGAAATCATCAGCATCATTCATCATGTGTCCACATTTTTGCAGCTATTAAATGATTGTCCATGATTTAAAAAAAAAAACATAGTTTCCCATTCACCATGAAATACTGTACAGTATCAGGTTAATAATTTTTGACTTTGGATTTTTGTCAGCATAACATTCATTGATTCATTGTAAAAGTAACTTAAATTTTCTTATCCGAGAACACATGTTTTTCCAACTGTACAAAACTTTTACTGTCTTCCAGGAAATAGATACTGTCTTAGGCTTAGTTCAAACACACATAAGAAATGTTATTTCCATGTATTTGTTCAGGAATTTTAGTTTTTACATGATGATACTATTTACAAGTGTATCATTCTGTGCTCCTCTAGCCTTCAATCCTATGTTCAGAACATATTTGATTTTCGTAATAAGTGACATAACATCAGAAGGAATCAACGGTGCATTTTTCTCATGGCCAACGTTAATGGATCAATTTTTTTGTTTATAGTCTAGCATTCCATGTTTTGAGAAATTTAGGTTGAGGACTATTTGTAGATATCGTACTGATAAAGTGGCCAAAAGTCATGTCATTTGAAAATAAAACGTGACTGCATATTGGCCGGATACTTGCTTTCTGCCTGAATAGAGATGTGTGACATCAAAACTCGTGCAGGCAGTTGTGAATGCTCTACCATAGAGAGTGTTAATTTTTCACTTGTCTCTGCATGCTTCTAAGGAAAGCAGATGTCCTTTTTAATTTTTTTTAAATATTTAAATGGCAAAGCCATCAAGATGGAAGACGACACGAGAGAAAGGTTACGAGAACAAGAGAGCTAGAGAGGGAGAGACAGAATGAGATTTTTCCATCTGCTGTTTAACTTTCTAAATAGCTACAAAAGCCAGGGCTACATTAGGCAGACAGTGAAAGCCAGGAGAACCAGGAGTCGAGTGCAGATTTCCACGCAGGTGACAGGGGCCCAAACAGGGGCCGAACCACTGCCCTGTCACGCATCTTAACATGAAGCTTGATAGAAAGTGGGTCAGCTGGAACTGGTGCTTATATGGGATACCAGTTTCAAAGGAGAAGGCTTAAACTACTGTGTCACAATACTGGCCATAAATTATTTGAAGTATAAAAAATATGCTTTACATACATGTATATATGTATGCACATTTACATACACACATACATATTCATATATATGATCTTTGAAATTACTGAAAAATATTTATTGCTCTGTTAAATTCATCTTTATTCCAGATGAGTAATAATTTTGTAAATTAAAAAAAATGCTCAATGTTATTCAATAAAATTGAGTAAAATGGATATTTTTGTAGTGAGTTCTCATATAAAGACAGCAAAAGCAAATTGACTCATACAGACTGTTTTAGTGACAAATAAAGCGCATCTTTATGAGATTATGTATAGCGGGCCCAGCGCGATGGCTTAACTGCTAAAGTCCTCGCCTTGAGCACGCCAGGATCCTATATGGGCACCGGTTCTAATCCCAGCAGCCCCACTTCCCATCCAGCTCCCTGCTTGTGGCCTGGGAAAGCAGTCAAGCATGACCCAAAGCCTTGGGACCCTGCACCTGCGTGGGAGACCTGGAAGAGCTCCTGGCTCCTGGCTTCGGATCAGCACAGTAATGGCTGTTGCAGTCACTTGGGGAGTGAGTCATCGGACGGAAGATCTTTCTCTCTGTCTCTCCTTCTCTCTGTATATCTGCCTTTGCAATAAAAATAAATAAATCTTAAAAAACATGTATGTAGGGCCCGGCGGCGTGGCCTAGTGGCTAAAGTCCTCGCCTTGAATGCCCCGGGATCCCATATGGGCACCGGTTCTAATCCCGGCAGCTCCACTTCCCATCCAGCTCCCTGCTTGTGGCCTGGGAAAGCAGTCGAGGACGGCCCAAAGCTTTGGGACCCTGCACCCGCGTGGGAGACCTCGAAGAGGTTCCTGGTTCCCGGCTTCGGACTGGCGCACACCGGCCCGTTGCGGCTCACTTGGGGAGTGAATCATCGGATGGAAGATCTTCCTCTCTGTCTCTCCTCCTCTCTGTATATCTGACTTTGTAATACAACAAATAAATCTTTACAAAAAAAAAACATGTATGTATAGCAAACTAACTTTCCATGAATTTACTTTCATTCATTAACATTTATTGTAACATTCATTAACATATTTTAGGTGTGAGTTGTGTGTGGTCAGAGAAAATTATTTTGCAAAGACATATATTTGGTGACACTTTCATAGAAATATTTATAGAAAATCTGAAGAGTAACCCACCGATACAGGAAGGCAGTGGATAGTCCCATGCTCTCCGCTCGCCTGTCATGCACTTGAGCAGGCTACTCCCATGCAGGGTGTAGCCTGGATTGCATCCGTAAATGATAGTGCTGCCAGCGAAGTGGCCTTGGTCACTGATCTTGTAGCCAAACTGTGGAATCCCAGGATCTTCACAATGCGAAAGTTCAAAACCTAGGAGAAATATACAGATAGAAGGTCAAATTCAGCAAGAGGACCAGAAGGTATATATATAGTGCTGCGTTTATTGTATCAATGCAATTTTACAGCTTTTCCTAGTTAAATTACCATTACGGTATGTAATTTTGATAATATATAATAACTATAATTTCTCTCATGAAAATTAAAATATCTTGCATTGTTAAAATTTATGAATGACAACCATGTTCTGTGACTATGTCCCTTTACTGCTAGGCTTCCTACCTTACTTCTAGTCATGAGAGCTTATTACTGGATGCTAATAGTAACAACGTAATATATTGATAAATATATTCAGTGTTTACTCTTGCTTCCTACCATAGATTTCCCAGAACCCTGGCAATTTCCCCAATGACAATAGTAGGGAAAACAGGTTTCATTATTCCCAGTGAGTACCTTTTTTTTCCCCCAGGAAGAATTGTTTCTAATTTCTATTATTTAAACGTTTTACTATTTATTTTTATGTTTTATTTTTCATGATCCAGTTCCAGAGGCTCAGGAATTTTTCCCTTCCACTTTCCTCCAATTTCTTCCTTTCCTTCTTCCATTGTTTTCCTAGTATGGTCAGTCAGCAAGTCACACGTTCATCATTCTGCTATATCATGACATTGTAAGTAAAGACAATGGTATAAAGTCCCTTTTAATCAAACAAGAATTTAGAAGATGATTCTTGGAGGCTTGGAACTAATTTCCAGAAAAGCTAACTTTGTGGTTAGAAAATCCTTATTTTTAGCACTCTTACTTCCACCCTGAATCACAAACACTCCAAAATGGGGTTAAGGGCTGGAGGGTAACTCAGTTATTTAGGGTATCTGATTTATTCAATATTGTCTTTGTTTGAGAATCTCAATAAAAACACTAGGATAAATTCTGGGAGCTTGCACAAAGGATGATGCGTTGCATTTCTGTGGAGACAGGAGCTTCTGCTCCTGCAACACTTAGGACACAATCTAGGTGCATTTTTATCTCTATGTATATATCAAGCAGTAAGACACCACTGCCTTTGTGAGCATTCTCCAAAATTATCGAACCCCAGAATAAGATTGTGGGAATCTCTAATTTATACCTGGTTGGTCTTACAGAAGCATGTACTTGGATTTGGCATCAGAGGTAGGGGAGTTTTGTTCAGCTGAACCCTCAACATTTTGAATGTACACTAGCTCCAGATAATGTGAGAACTGAATTTAAACATTTGACACTAAGTTGATATCCTGGGAATTGGAGAAATGATTAATGGAAAGAAGAAGCATACATCTTTGATAACACAAGTAATGTAAATAGGGAAATGAGATTTTCTCCCCTAACATAACTTTTAGACATAATCATCCAAGCTTTAAAATTTAGACAAAATGTGTGAGATTATAACTGACTATGTAACAAATATATTCTCTAAAACTATTATGCTAGACTGCAATACTTTTATAATTTCAGAAGAGCCTGTAAGACAAAAAGTGAAAGCCCCATACTTAAAATGTACTTTTGAAGGGAAAATATAACAGTAATCAGCCAGATAAATTATATTCTACTTGCTTCACAGGACAAGAAGAGAATAACTTCTCTGCATGCTTTCCTTCTGACAGCTGGAGAGACCATTTTTGTGTTTGTGCAGAGCTGAGATTGTCTGCATGAATATGCTGAAAAACTGAGGTTTGAAGGCTAAGACCCATTCGTGAGAAATAATATACAACTGAATGCATGGTCAGAGAACTCCAGAGAGACACACCTATGAAAGAGGCTTGTGCTCACAATTCAAGGGAACATGAAGCCCAGAAAGACACAGACCTATCTGGTTATAAAACCTGGCGACACAACAAGTTACTAGGACCCTTGCAGAAACATACTGACATCTCAGAAGTGAGAATCCACAGTATTTCCCATCAGCTTCCAAGGAGCATAGGTTTGTACTGTTCTTCCTTTCAGGAGGATAGAGCAAGCCCATTTATTATTTTTGCCTGAACTGTGATATCCCTGGATACTTGTGCAGGAGGTTTTAAATTTTCATTTTATTTTATTTTATTTTATTTTATTCCATCAGGTTTTTCCATGTTTCTACAGCGGTAAAGACTAGGTGGAATAATGCTCATGAATGAGTATACATTTTTAGAGTCGATCACCTCTAGAGCAAAACTGAAAACTAAAGTAGCATTGAGAAGATGCCAAAATTAAAGAGAGAAAACTTCATATGAATGGAATGTGTGCTCACATGAAGTAAACACAGCTTCAGGAACAGACCCTGATGAGCAGTTATGCGTTGTTAATTCAAATGATAGTACATAACAATACCTCAAAATGTTTGTGGAAAATAGAAATAAAAGATAAGTTGGGAGTGGATGCTTAGATTAGCATCTAAGGTGTCCATATCCCAGGTCTGAGGGTCTAGCATTAGTGTCCAGCTCTGCTTCCTGACCTGAGATTCTGAATGCAGATCCGGAGAGGCAGTGGTAAGGACTCAAGTGACAGATTTCTGCCACCCACAATGAAGGCCTAAACAAAGATCCTGACTTCCAACATTAGCTCTCTATCTCTCTCTAGACATAAGTGATCATTATCTATCTCTGTTTAATCAAAATTTATGTTATATGTATGTATCTGTATAACTATACACATATTTACAAATGTACATGTAAAGTTTACATAATCAAGCTAGGCTGACAACACAGCCAGGATCTTCAACCAGGTCTCCAACATGTGTGTAGGGGCCCTAGCACTTGGGCCATCCTCTACTGCCTTACCAGGTGCTTTTGCTGGTAGCTGGATCAGAAGTGCAATAGTCAGGACTTGAACCCGGTTCATATAGGATGCCAGCATGACAGGTCATCCATGGTTTACTTCACTTTGCCACAGTGCAGGTTCCAGAAATTAAGGATGTATAAAGTTGTAGAAATTAGTGCTATACATTCCAATTGCTTTCATTAAGACAAAGTACTTTTTCTTATTATTATGATTCCTCATACTCAACCCCGATAAAGATCAATACAAAAATGTTACTGACAGATTTGTTTAATCTGTGCAGTTTAGAAAAGCAAGTGATACGCTGAAAGTGCTACTTGGTGTCTTTTACGTCATAAATTTGCTAATATTTCATTATGATGTGGAAATACTTAATTTTATCTGGCTATTAATTTGGCCCAACCTACAGCCATTTAGTAGTAAACCAAAATGTATGGCTGATGTATGTCTATTTAGGGATGGGACTGTCATTTTTATCATTTATTTAAAAGACAAAAGAGGCAGATAAAGGACTTCCATCCACTAGCTTGCTCCCCAGTTGGATAGCTGATGCTGGAACAGGGTTGAAACTGGTAGTCAGGAGCTCAATCTACGTGTCTCATGTGAGTGGCACAAATTTCATCACTTGAACTGCTCTGCTGTCTCCAAAAGCTGGAGCAGGAAACTAGAGGTAGGAATAAGAGCTAGGATTGAATAGAAGAGCCAGGGTTACGACTAAGGATAGATGTTTGCTTGTATAGTTTGTTTTAGAAATGTTCCTCTATCTTATAGATACAACTATCTAAGCCATTTTGTTTTTGAAACATTTTGGAAATTTAATATTCACAAAATAATCTTCAACTTTCAGTAACCACGTTCACAATATATCTAAGTAGCAGGTCTTTAGATAACTAAGATCAAGTTTATGCAGCTTCTGTGAAGTGAAAACTATAAAAATTATAACGATACCTTTGTTATTCAGCCTTAACAAACAGTGTTCCACACTGTCCATGTAAATAAAAATTTAAAAATACTTGGTATTTTACTGAGAATATCTTCTACTATGTAGTACATCATTAGTCAATACTTCCTTTATTGTCTGGTTAATTTCAGGTTTTAAATAAACATAATGTGAAGTATATTTGATAATAACATAACACTATACTGAATAGCTTTATAATTTATTTATTTTATACATATATTTGCATAAAAATTACAAAATATGAACAAATTTAGAGTTAATAACTTTTTCAATAATCATTCATTACTAACATTGCCAACAATACATTGTTAGTTAAAGAGGTTAACTAGGGCATTTTTTGTATGCTTATAATGATAGGAAAGGGCAAAACAAAGCAGTTAATTTCATACAGCAAGGTTACACAAAGATAATCGAATGACTTCAAGCAAAAAACTTGGATGATTAAGAGGATCCGAGTATTCTTGCAGTTTTGCCTTGGAATACCACATATTTCTCTTTGTTGTGGTGGTGGTGGTGGTTTTTCCCAGTAAATTAAAGAGTGCAGAAGTTCTAGAAAACAAAATAAAATCTGAACCCAGAGTTACTGCCTAAAGGCTGGGTGTCATGCATGTGAGGGAGATGGATTTATGTGAAGACAGCACTATAATGTAGCAAGAACCTGTGATTCAGGTGTTATATTTAACAATCACCTGAAAAACTAAAAATAATGAAGACAGGGGTTAGTGCTTGGGGCAGCAGTTAAAATGTCTCTTGGGATCACTGCATCCCATACTTGGAAAGCCTGAATTTGAGTCCTGGCCCTATTTCCAATTACAGGTTCTTAGTAATTTGCAGATCGGTGGAGGCAAAAGCTGATGGACAAGTAGATGGAGCCCTGAGAGCTAAGTGGAAGACTGGACTAAGTAGGAACTGGGCTCCTGACTTCAACCTGACCCAGCCATAACTATTGAGCGCACTTAGAATGTGAACCAACAGACAGGAGTTTCTCTGTCTTTGTCACTACCTTTCAAGCAAAACGATTAAATGTTTTTAAAAATATATTTTTAAAATGAAGTTTGAAAGCTAAACAAATTGAGTTTAGTTTAGAGAAAATTAATGGGAAATTTTCTTTCCTCTTGTGCAGTGTAGGATAGTCTTACTAAATAGAGGCTTAGTTTACTTATTGACAGAGAAATATTTTTTTAAAAAGTCCCTGTTTTCTTAGTTTAATAGAACTAAACCTATTAACACTGATGAAGCAAAGGATTTCATTTCCAATAGTGCAAGTCTCTTGGAGTCTCTTGGCTTTCAATACACCATTAAATACAAAAGCACAATTACATTCAGAATCCCTCAACTTAATTTTTTTCAATCCATGACCTTTGTACACTATAGTAAACATAGTTTAAGTTATCTTTTTAAGATACCTGCTTTGTTTTTCCTTAAAACAAACAAACAAACACAAATTTTGCTCCCAGCTATAATCTAACTGCATCAGATAATATACCTTGAGAGTTAAGGAGTATACCAATTATCCAGTCTGCCAAATACTTAAACTTCATCCTTACTTTGATTGAAAATTAAAACACAACTATCCCAGTTGTAGACAAAGAGAGATAAGAAAATCTCTGGCAGGAATATAGGAAAATATTTACCTTTCCTTCTAAGATTCTATATAGTTAGCATCATCCTGCCCACCTGGAATATGCTTAGAATTACGGTAGCCAACCTGTGACTACACAATAGGTATTAAGACAAACAACAAATCCTTTGGGGATATCACAACAACAACAAAAAAGGCAGCAGGATCCTTGTAAACTTTACTGAGAAAGCAAATCATCCTTATCTATCTTTCTTCACTTCTCATATGAGCACCAGAAATGTGAACTGTCAAATTCATGGCCAGATTTACTGTTACTTTATGCCAAAAACAATATTTCAATCAATCTTTTAACGGATCAATTTGCTGTTTTTAGAAATTACATAATTAACATCTGAATAAGATAGCTTTGTTGCATGTCAGATTAAGACAAAACTTAAGACACCAATTTCACATCACAGTGCCAGGCTGAGTCACAGCTGCGTTTGTGATTCAGCTCCCTTCTAATTATCAGTTTTGCATGCACATTACTTTCTTAATAGGTATCTCACATCGAGAAGTAACTGAATAAATAATAATTGTAATGTAATTTTTCTATAAATGTGGTCTGCTTCTTGTACTCATGTACTTGTACGGATATAAGTCAACCACCTAGGGCTCTTAGTCCATGAACTTACTTGGGTGGGGTGATAGCAGACATCAGTATTATAAAACAGGTCTGTAAAATGTTAGTACTAATAAGGCAAGTCCACAAATAAATCACAACAAGCTAAAAGTTCGCTACTCTTGGTATGAGATTTCCTGGAGGCCTGCATCATGCCACAATGAGTTAAGGTGATGTCTGTGAAGTCAGAATCCCATATGAGCACTGGTTGGAATCTTTATTCTTGATGCAGCACCTTGGCAGTGTGCCTTGGAAGCAGAAGAAGATCATTCAAGTACTTAAACCCCTAGACCCATGGGGAAGACCTGGATGAAGCTCTTGACTCCTGGCTTTAGCCCAGTCCAGCCTTGGCTATTTTAGTTACTTGAAGAGTGAGCCAACTGATGAAAAATTTCTCTACATCTTTCTGTCTCACATTTGCTTTCTGTAGTTCTGTCTTCTAAATAAATAAGTTATTTTTAAAGAGGAAATTTCATGAAACCATCTTATGATTTTAAATTACGGATGAAGTCAAGCATGAATTCCTATCAACTGAAAAGCTTCATTGTATATTAGACACGGAGAATACTTCTGTTTTCAAAATGTTTACAAAAACCCTAAAATCACAAGATATTTGATCTATTTGGACATGTCTTTTTTCAGCTATAAATGGCAACATTTAGAACACCTGTACATGTTCAGGCTGCTGTTAAGTTAAAATTGAATTATATATTTAGAAGGAATTTATAAACTAAAACTATATTTGAATATTTGATATTACTTGAAAAAGTGCACTGTAATTAAATACTCAGCATCAATCTTTGACCATTTCATCTTTGCAAAATACTTACTAGTATAAACAAGTTGAAAGCCTTCATCCGTCCCTTCAGAATCAGAATTAAATTCTAGCCAGAGCTGATTTGAAGTACTGCTAAGTGTCAGTCCTCGCATAGATGCACCAGTAAAAGCACCTAGTAGATGAGTTGTCTTATCTTTTCCATCATAAATCTGAAAAATATGTTTATAATTAAATGTAAATGTTTGAATAACAATCAATGTACAGCATATTTATTTACACCCATGAGGAAAAAGAAATTATACTATTCAGTCTGGTCAGTATGTGTTACCCTAGGACAATTAAATATATTACCTATTATAAATATCACCTCAAAAATTACAATTGACATAGATAATTTTAAAATTCTAAATTCAAGAGGGATCCAAGATGGCTGAATAAGGAAAACATGTGCTAATTTAGATCAGGAAAGGTAACAGAAGAAAATTAGATGAAGTACACTCTCAGCGGAGATTCTGAAAGAAGTTTGGAGCGGATATTCTGCAAAGAGATGCCACGATGCAGTGTGGACAGTGGCTATCACCCACGATTTCCACAGATGGGGACTGGAGGATATGATCTGGGAGTAAGGTGAGAGCAGACTGGGGAAGCTTATTTCACTGGTGATACTGCTTGAGGAAGAAACTTGGGAACCACATGAACTTTGTGTCACATTTGGAGTGCTAAAAGGGGACACTGTACACACCTGACTTTGTGAAGGGAGACCAAATTTCTTTAAATGCAACTCTTACAAGGGTACCCGATGACCAACAAGGAAACGTGTAATCTTAAACTGGACAGAGACTGTGGCATGCTTATTCATGTGTTATGACTAGGGGACTTGGGGTCCAACATGGTAGCCTGGTGGCTGAAGTCATTTTCTTGTGTTCAAGGTACTATATGAGTGCCAGTTCTAATCCTGGCTGCTCCACTTCCCATCCAGCTCCATGCCTGTGACCTGGGAGAGTAGCCATTTTGGCCCAAGACCTTGGGAACCTGTTCCTGGATGGAAGACCCTGCGGAAGCTCCTGGCCCCTGACTTTGGGTTAGCTCAGCCCCACCATTTCAGCCACTTTAGGATTGACCCAGTGGACATAAGATCTTTCTCTCTGCATCTCCTTCTTTCTGTGAATCTGTCTTCCCAATGAAAATAAATCATTGTTAAAAAAAAAAGATTAAGGGATTTTATCAAAGAGATATGCTCATGCTTCCCATTTATTTGCAGTCTGGTCTGGAGGTTTGGCAGGGGTTGGGCATCGCTGGGCATCTATATGAGCCTTTGATACATTCCACACCCCCCAATCTATCACAACCTGAGTGGTCATGGGTAGCTGGCTCTGGGAAGACCTCTGCACCTACCATGGATAGGGAAGCTCATGGGGCTGAAAGCGAATCCCCTGTACTCTTGCATTATGAGCCTTGCATCAAAAACAGAGCTGGAGGCATCATAATGGAAATCAAAGAATTCCCAGAAGTGAACCCACACATTTACAACCATCCGGTTTTTCACAAGTGGACTGAAATCAATATGGGCAGAAAGAAAGGGCATCTTCTCCATGAAATGGTGCTAAGGAAATATGGTCAATGTGAGCGGTAGTATGAAGCAACACCCCTGCCACAGATCACATGAAAAACCGATTCTAAATGAATCAATAAACTAAATCTGTGATTGATGCCACCAAAGTATTACAGTAAAGCTTTTGGGACACTCAGCAAAATACAAAGGCAAGGACTTCTTGGGAAAGACCCCAGCAGCACAGACAATTAAAGGAAAAATAAATAAATCGGATTACATCAAGCTAAGAATCTTTTGTGTTGCAAAGGAAACTATCTACAAATGAACAGGCTATCAACATAATGGGATTTCTCTGTAAAATATGAAACTGATAGAGGATTAACATCCAACATTTATAAAGAGCTCAAGAAACGCAACATCAACAAAAGAAACAGTTCGATTAAGAACTGGAAAGGCCAGGAACAGGCATTTTTCAAAGGATCAAATTCAATGGCCAATGGACATTCTATGAAACACCTTCTATGAACTGCACATATAAACCACAATGAGGTTTTACCTCACCACAGTTAAAATGGCTATCATATAGAAATCAGAAAACAATAAATGCTGATTAGTTTGTGGGGGGAACGATACCATAATACACTGTTTGAGGAAATGCAAATTAGTGCAACCTTTACAGAACCCAGTACAGAGATTGCTCAGATATCTGGAGAGAGATCTACCATATAACACAGCCATCTGACTCCTGAGAATTTATCCGGATAAAATGATATCAACATTTGAGAGGGTTATCTTAACTCTATGTTTATAGTAGATCACTTTACAATGCCTAAAATATGGTATCGATGCAGATGCCCACAAAACGATGACCAGATAAGAAAACATGGTATATGCACAATACAGAGTGCTACTCAGCCATATAAAAAGAATACATTTTGTCTTTTACAACTAACTGCATCCTATTGGAAATCATTATGATTAGTGAAATAAGTTAGGCCGTAAAAGACAAATATCATACATTTTCATGACTTGTGTTAATAAAATATGAAACATGTAATGTATATTATCTGTGATTCAGTTATTGTTTTGAGCCTTTGATTACACTCTTGAGCAGCGGCTATTATTATTTTATTCTCCACTTGCTATAAAGTGTTGGTATTTTTACCTGAAAGAATGATTAGGCTGTAATTGCAAAGCAAAATGCAAATATGTCATTATAAAAATTAGAAAAGGGGAAAAAAGAGAAATTAGGAGAAAGGAGGAGGAGGAGGAGTGGGGCTGGGGAAAGCAGGTGGAAGACTGGAGTGAGGTGGGAAGTATTCTCATTCTCCTAAATCAACATCATGAAATGCATTATATTCACTCACTTTAAGTAAATAAAAAGGTAAAATTAAATAAGTAAAAGGTAAAAGATGTTCATTATCTTTCTACTACCTATATTAATCAAAACTGTACTTTTTTATTTGTAGACTCAAGAATTTCTTTAACTCCAGAAAAACAGTAATTTTTTGGTATTTAAATACTTATTTTATAATGCTTTGTGCTTTTTTCTTTGATTCCTTTTACTTGCATATCTAGGCTCCAAATCCGTGTTACAATTATATCACATTTCTCTTATATTTTTCATCTCCTTATCTTTCCTTTGCAAACAATTCTCTGCTATACTGTTTCAGTAATATTTAGATTTTCCCAAGTGACTAACCTCTTTTTTGTCTTCTGTTAAAATTTTAAATTTTAAAATTATGGATCAAGTTCTAGAAAGCTCCTTTTTATATTGTAATTATCTTAATAATGCTCACTGAAGGCCCGGTGGCGTGTCCTAGTGGCTAAGGTCCTCGCCGGGATCCCATATGGTCGCTGGTTCTAATCCCGGCAGCTCTACTTCCTCTCTATCTCTCCTCCTCTCTGTATATCTGACTTTGTAATAAAAATAAACCTTAAAAAAAAAATAATGCTCACTGCATTGGACATCATCCTCAAATTCAAACTTCCTCGTACATACATCTTTTGAATAAAGGAATACCATCTAATGGAGACACTTAGCTGGATTTTCTCCCTGTCCCTGGTTACTGAATTTCCTTAAGAACCAGTCACTTCATCTCTAGCTACTTTAGATTTCTTTTAATGTTTTCTTATTACTAATATAAGATCCCTAGTATTCTAACCTGTTCTTAAGCTTGTCTACCTTGAAGGCTGTAGTCTCCAGGGACAAAGTCCTTACTATCTGTTTGTGATTCATGGATTCTTAAGCTCAAAAGCATCCTCTACACTTCTGCAGCTTATTTATCTGTTTTATTTACAATGACATGGCAAGGTAGTGGAAATAAAGGGAATAAGCAAGAAAGTCTTTAGATCAAAGCAACATGGTCACTGAATTCCTATCTCAATATAACTTCCTCTTTCTTCTTCTTAAATGATTTTGTTTTAGTGTATTTTGACTATTTAGCAAATTTAAATACTAGATAGAAGGCTGTATAGGAAAATATTTCAATATTAAGGAGATATTTCAAATCCCCGACAAACCATTTTACCATACAAATAGTTTTGTGTTTTAGTTATCAGCAAGCATGTATCTCTTTTAAATAAAACTGCTCATGCTTTATAGTTTAGGCATGCATTTTTCTTTAATCCCTAAGTTATAAATTCCTTTAAGAATAGCAATCACTGGGATAAATAAGAGTCAAGGAATGTATTTTGTAACAAAATGTAACACTTGAGCCTGTGATATTCAGTTTGAGTGTTCTCAGAAATCTGCTTCTGAGTGTGTTATTTCTTATTATGCCTTTTTATATTATGTAATTTCTAAATGCTGTGTTTACAGCTACATATTGGCAACCCAATTATTTAGCTAACAGATCTAATGTATCTTATTTGTGGAAATATTATCAATATAGCCAAAAAGAATACTTTGCTTTTGTTCTCTTGACTTCTCACCAAATTTTTATTTCATTACTCTAAAAGATAAGTTAAGTATATACAGATAATTCTTTTGATTAAACTTTTTTATGTGCAAATACATTGTAAGAACTTGCAGTTTTTCAAAAGCAGACAAATACTGTGGAAATAAAAACAACTGATCAGTAAAACTGAGGAAATATAAATGGTCGTTGAAATTCATTTTAAATTTTTTAAAAGTTTGTTAAAGTTTGTCATTCTTAAAGTTTGTCATTGACTTGTTCAATGACAGTGAAAGCAAAAATCTGAATGACAGCAGAAACCATTATTTCACATATAATTTGTTTATATTTATGTTTATTCCTATTTATAACAATATGAAAGTAATAAAATAATCCAGCATCTATGTATTCACATGTCTGTGCTAGGTTCAGTGAATAAAAATTCCAGAAATATAATAATAAACCCACTTTGACCTGTAGATTAAAAAAAAAAAGCTTCAATATGGTCCATTACAAAAAAGACATTTTTATTGAATCTTTTTACTTTTTAAGCTAGGAGCATATTTTTCTTTTTTATTTTTTTCAAAAGAAACTTTTAGACATTTTAGAAAACTAATCACTAAAAGAGGGAACACAAGGAGAGAACACACATTTCCATTAAAAAATAATTATCTTAAGCCCCATTAAGAAAAAAAGTTAATTCAGCAACAAAACCCACTAGCTATACTTTATGTAACAATGTAGAGTCAAAAGGTAGAAACAAGTAATACAGACAGTCTTCTAAAATTATCAAAAGAAAATGAAGTTTGATCATTCAACTATGAAATTTTGGAAGCATGCATAAAATTACTAAATCAAAATGAAAAGCAACTGTAAATTAGAAAGGCTCTATAAAGCAGAGTTTTATAATAATCAAGTCAATGCTGTTTAACTTGTAAATAAAATCCTTCAAATCTAGTCAAATGCATTATATAAAAGTACACAAGCAATGAGAAAGGATGAAACAATGTAACCAAAGACAAATTAGTTTTACGGTAAACATGAATACAAGCACATTAATGAAAAAACAAGGGAAGCCAACAAACCTCTCATCAAAAGCATTGTTATAGTACACAGCAATTAAACTGAGTTGGATCAGAACTTGCATTTGTATTTCTTGTCTAACTAAAATAGAGATTTAAATATTTTGCCATTTATTTGAACTTACATTCTTTTCTCCTTATGAAAATTGTTATTCAGTTGACTTTAGAATTAATAGCATGAGGTATTACAGTCATACTGAAGCAAGTTCAGTCACCACTTGTACCTGTGGCATCCCCTATCAGAGGACCATTTCAAGCTCTGGCTGCTCTGATGTGCCCAGGAAGGCAGTTAAGGCCTACGTGTACCCATTTTATCCATATGGGAGACCTGGATGCAAGTCCTGTTTCTTGGTATCCACCTGAACCAGGTTTAGCTGATTGGCTTTTGGGGAGTGAACAGTAGATGTTAGAACTCCCTATCTCTCACTGTCACTGTGCCTTTACAATGAATGAATGAATGAATGAATGAATGAATGAATGAAGAGAATATCATGAAATGAATTTGGCAAAATTGTAATTTTAATGAAAGTCTTTGGTAAGACTTTTTGTTAAAAACTCACAATTATTTTGATTATACTACACAACTTTCTTAAGGGGTTAGTGCCTGAAATTACCAATTTTGGACACACCCTTCTAAATCTGGTAGGCCAAACCTTATGATGACAAACTACTTACCAAAACTTAAAATTCTTTTTGCTTTGAATGATATGCTAATGCATGTTTAACAGATATCATCTACTTATTGTTTCAAGGAAATAGCAAATGAGTTATAATCTGATTCTAAAACAGGTAAGCAAGTAAGAAAGTAAAATTTTTAAAAATTACATATATGTATGTACATATTTATATATACATATATACACAAACATACATATATTTTTACAAACCTACAATTTTTCATTCTTCCAAATCATTTAATTTTGTGATTGTTAATACGCAAGATGATGCAGGGTTTAATGAGGCTTAACTGAATATTCTACAGAAATGAACAATTAGATTGCCTTTGTGGGGAAGTTAACAAAGGGGTACCTACCAGAAAACAAGAAGACAGTAGAAACATAGGATAAATATGTAAAATCAGTGCTGTGCCAGGAATGACTTAAGAATCAGCTCTGAAAGTAAACTGGTGAATATGTATCCCCAAATGCTATTTTTTAAAATCTCACTCGTGTAGAGGTTGCCCACCTTCTCTAAAAATGGCTAGAGATAAATATTTCAGGCTTTGTGTGTTACCCTGTCTCTGTCACCACTATTTAAATCCTTTCCATGTTAACCTGAAAACTATTATGGATAACGTGTAAATCAATGTGTATGACAGGCACTTAACAAAATTTAATTTACAAAACAAAATTTTTTTGATATTTACAAAAATATCAAGCCCAACTGGCCAATGAACTGTTTTCAAACACCTGAGTTTAGGGAAGTATAGCAGACAATTTATAAATAGTACTATAATATGCATTATTTGTTATACTAAATTCCATATAGCTAATTTATTTTTATGCATTATCTGTAATGTCTTATTTTTATCAGATTTTGTATATACAAATTTTAACTGTAAATAAAGAAAGTTCCAATAAAGGAAGTTCTATACACTGCTGATTTTTAAGAAATTAATTTTTTTTTCATTTTATTTGAGAAGTAGAAAATTGGGGAGAAAGAAAGGAATGAAGAGAAAGACATGGACTGAGAGAGAAGATCTATCTACTGATTCACTGCCCAGATGCCTAGACAGCTTGGACTGGTTCAGGGCAAAGTGAGGAGACTACAATTCAATCTGTGTCTCTCATGCACGTTGCAGGAACTGAAACATTTGAGCTATCACCTGTTGCCTAACAAGTATGCATTAACAGAAAGCCAGAGCTCAATCCCAGGTACTCAGGTATACAATGTGAGCATCCCAAGTTGTGCCATGTACCACTTCTGATTTTTGTTGTTTTACATTAGCAAGAATAAAGTGCAATGCCAAGAAAAGTGACTTTCAGAATATCATTGTGAATTACAAGATCAACTTCTTTGTTAAACTGAATAGCTTAGGAAAAAGAATTTGTAAATGTTTAATGTTATTCCAAATACAACTAGCACACATACAACCAATTTCTATTGAAGTATATGTAATAAAACATATCAAGCAGAATTCCATGTTTGGTGGTATCTACATTGTAAATACAATTGAATATATGGTTATATAACATTGTAATACATCAAATAATTGTTAAGAACACATGTGTAATGGTGCACGATGACATAACAGTTCAACAATAGAAACACAATACCAGGAACCTTAAAAAAATTCCGTGGAAAATGCTTATAATGAAAGAACTACCTTATTTTCAAATTAAAAAAAATTGCCTCACAATAAACATATCGCAATTCAATTTTCCTTGGAACTTTCTGAAATACGCTTGTAGTCATAAATAACTTCTGTCAAATAACAAAATTACAATATGGATGAATAATTCTGACTGGCTTTCTTTTTGACTTCCAAATTGGCAACACTTCACTCTATAGAACAGAGAAAGTATTTGGATGAACTGATCTGAAAAGGCTGATTTTACAGACAAAGAATGCTAGAAGATGCAGAAACAAAAGACAAAAGACCAACAAGTAGAGATATTAATTTAATGTGACTTTCTGTGACAGGTATAGAACAGTTGGAAAGCAACGGGCAGGTGAACATTAAGTTATCCTACATCTCTTTTTTGAGGAAGGACTAATGGAGAGGGAAATTAATTATCATTCCAATTGAACCTGTCTGTTTTGGAAATTTGACTGTCTCTCTAATCAGATTCCTCAGAAGGTCAAAACACCAGCTCAATTTCAGCTTAGAATGTTAATGTAAATGATTGCTCTGTTTTGGTTTTTAGCCAGGTCTATTGGAGATAAGTTCAAGAGCTTAGTGCTAAACAATTACGCTCTGTAATTTTTATTAATACTTCATAGCCAAAATAAAAATAGCAAATTCCAGATATGAATGTAGAGAAGAAAGTAATGACCAAGATTCCTTTATAGGTCTCTTATTTCTTAAGACCCTTCCTCATATCCATCTTATAAATTGGGAATGCACTACTTGATTTTCTATCTGGAGCCCAGGAAAAAACAAGAAGAGATACACATGCTTACAGGAGAAGGGCAGGAAGGAAACAGCTGTATAGTTGATGAGGTACTGCGCCTAAGCTAGCTAAAATGCAATTCTGATGTAATCCACCGGCATACATGCAAAAGCCATCAGATGTTTCTCATTAGGCTAATAACAGAATACAATATGCTACACAACCAGCAGAGACACAGATTGTGCACTATGGGAAACCAGAACCTAACAGTGAATGCTCATTTTACCAATGCTTGCAGACCAATCAGCTACCAAGGTAGTTCAGCTGCTACCCTAACAAAGAGGTGTTTCTTTGGGTGGATACAGGGTCAACTAACTAACTCTCAGCCTATAAGTGTCAGCATCCATATGGGCACAGTTCATTTTCCAGTTGCTTCAATTCTGAACCAGTTCTCTGCTTATGGCATGGAAAAACAGTGGAGGATGGCTCAAAGCCTTGGAATTCTGCACCTGCATGAGAGACCTGGAGCTGTTGGCTCCCGGCTCCTGGCTTTGGATCAGCTAAGCTTCAGCTGTGGTGGCCATTGGGGGAGTGAGCCAGCAGGTAGAAGATTTTTCTCTCTGTCTCTCTATCTGTAAATCCGCCTTTCCAGTAAGAAAATACAATAAAACAAAACAACAAAAACTCTTAGAAAAACAAATAACTGATGCTCTCTAGCACCAAGTGTTGTATGAGCATGCTACCCAAGGCAATTCTTGCAGAGTCAGTCAGTTTCCATGCTCATCCTTACAGTCTCCCTTTCAGAACAAGATGCTTTGTAACAGGTAATTGTCCCAGAGACTAGACCTCCAGGACCTCTTAGGTGTCAGACAGCAGCTTGTTAGACCCTCAGACTTCAAAATTTGTAACAATCTAAGATCCATACTAAATAACACTCACAAGCTGATGATCATCATGACACAATGTAAAAGGATTAAGAAAAGAAACTAGCTTCCTGATTCCAAGAATTTTGATGGACTGCTACAAGAAAATCTTTATTAGCACATTTGTCTCCTTCATTTTTGTTAATTTCTGCAAATTCTAGATCCAGTGAAGGTTGGAAGTGAATTTATTAGACTCCCATTTTCCCAATCTGTGGACAATGATTGATTAATAATTCTTGCATTGTTGATGTTCAGTTTTTGTTTCTTGATTGGCTGCAATACCAAAATTTATAAAGGACTCAATTTCAGGATCTCATTTCATACAAGAAAGTACCTCAAAAAGGGAGACAAAAATTATAACACTATTGAAGAAATCTGAGTGTTTTAAAATTTATTAACCTTATTTATTTAAAACACGTTGACATAGATGCATACATACACAAAAACACACAAAGAAAAACATACATACAGAACCTAGGACTGTTTTCAAATTTTTCATTTATTTGACAGAGAATGAGATGGAGTGACCCTCTCTCTGCTAGAACATCAGACACCCAACAACCAGGAATACTCAATCTGGATTCCCTCATATGGGTGGCAGGGCCCCAGGCACTGAATCCATTACCTACTGCTTACCCGGGTGTGCACCAGCAAGTACCTGGGTCAGAAGCAGAGCTGAATCTTAAATCCAGAAATCCCAATACCAGAAGTGAGCATTAACTATGGTTTTCATGTAACTAAAACACTCTGAAATTTAGGCATAGAAATATTATGTAATTTTTCAGAAATTTTGTAACTAGGAGCAAACATTTGGCATAGTAGTCAAATTATAGATAGGGTCTCCATGGGCCCCCTGAAAAGTATACATATTTATTATCAGCAAAGCATAATTTTTCTGAATGTATGGACAGTGAATTACTAAAATCATATGGTCATATAATTGATTTGTAATCACATCTGTGAAGAATTTTTCATTCAATAAAAAATCAAGACACTAATTAACAAACATCAAAATAAAAGCAAAACGAAATTATCATTATATTAAAAACCATCATTGTCATAGAAACGTACATGTAGTTCTATAGGTAACATGTATTAAGTAAGATAATTGAACTAAAAATTTTCCAACTGGGTTTTTACTGAACTATTAAAATTTGTATAATATAAAGTCAAAGTTTCTCATTACAAAATTTAAAACAAACATTCTACAATAATGAAAATAATAGGAATATGGGCATGGCATTAACATTTAATTTATTTTAACTGTGTAAGTGTATGCATGTCTATGCATTTATTGAATGATATGATATGTATAAATATATGTATATTTAATGACTAAAAATAATTAAAATACAGGAATTTTTGTGTTCACCTACCTTAAGAACATCTCCTTGTGCTAAATGAAATGTTCTGGCTGAAATATTAATTCCCTTTCCTGCTTGAACCTGAATACTATAAATGCATTCATGGTTGTTCTCATAGTTGAGTGGATAATTTGGAGAAAGCAAAATTCCTTCATTATTTGTTGCAGATGCACCACATTCAGCTGCAGATAAAACAGAATATTGAAGTACAGTTTAATAGAAAGCATTATCATGGTAATGAAATTTCATGTATGGAGGTAAAAATGCATCTTATTTTACCTAGCACCGAAAAAAGAAAATAATGTATATATTGGCAATGTGTCATAGAGGATTTATTCTTCCTTTAGATAACACATGAACAGATATAGACTAACACTGCCTATAGAAAGGACACTAGCATATAAACAAGAAATACGTTTCAGCACTGCTTCCCCTGTTTGAAACAGATGGTACAGGGAAGCAGAAACTCAACATTTTGCAGTAGGTATTTTGAGTTTTTAGATTTATGACCAAAGCACACTCTAATTTACGATTTCATTCTTGCAAAGTATAAAATGGGTAGACTGATTAATTCTTGGAGTCTGATTCTCATTTGGTGTTTTTACCAGTAATAAATTTACCACTTTCTCTTCCAAACAGTCAGCATTACACTAACCTAAGAACTCTAGCAACAAAGAATTAACTAAGCAAAGATCCATTACCTTTGAAAAGTTATATAACAGTTAAAGATCACTAACCAAGAATCTGAATAAATTGGACATCATTGAGAATTACGCTACCTTTTTCAATTTATAAGGTAAACTGGATTAAGGCATTCTCATAAAAGGTATATGGTATCACTAACCATAAAGAAAGAATTTGGCAAAATCTGGGAATATATCTGACCAGTTAGGTAGAACTGAAAATTTCTCCACAAATTTTTTTTTCAAATTGTTTAACTTATTGTGATCTTTTAAAAAGCTTGTTACACTACCATAGAATCAAATAAGCACTTATAATTTTAAAATGTTTCAGATATTCAATGAATTCACTTTTCTATCTTAGCTAATAATTTGTTCACGTTTCCTAACACTAGGTCAGGAAGAGTAATATTTAGAATGTTTAACTTAAAAAGAAAAGAACACATTATTTTCCAGAAATACAATTTTTAATATAATGGTTTATAGAAACATTTATAGGAAGTAGACAAAAAGGTGCAGCTAAAGTGATTTGCTTTATTTTTAGTAGGCTATTGTTAAGTGAGCAAATACATTATGGACATTTAAGGAGAAGGGAAAAGTCATAGAGAATCCATTTTAAAAGACATCTGCTGAAATTTTTTGAAACTAAGAAAGACACTGAGATGCAGGCCCAGGAAGCCCAAAGGACCCCTAAGAGAAGAAAACATTCAAAAACAGTTAAGTCAAATGCCTGAGGTCCCTTATGAGTAAATCCTCAGTGGCAAAATTCTCCACAAAAATCTTATAAATCAGGAATTAATGGAACAAAATAGTGAAAATCCTGAAGGACCAAATATGACAAAGAGCAAAATTATCCTCTCTAAAGACATCCTTCTGAAATGAAGGCGAGATTAAGACTATGATAATAACAAACTGAAGAAATTCCTTACCAATATGGCACTACAAGAAATGCTTAAGGGAGTCCTGTATTCCAGAAAAAAAGAGATGGTAATCATCTTGAAAACGCATGAAAGCAAAAACATTAACAATAGACAGACACACAGAAAAGAAAGAGATGAGAATGCAATGATTTTTATTTTTACTTTTAATTCAGGATACTGTTTGTATATATCTAAGTTAAGGTTTTGCCTCCTGATTATCTGAAAATATACTCCTATGGTATTTTTTGATTTTACTAGATTTTGTTAATAATTTTACATTGTTTTATTAAAATAAGTTAGAGAGTGCTTCATTCTCTTGTTTTTCAAGGATATAATTATTCTGTTGTCTAAATATTCTGTTTGAAACTATCTGTGAAATGTTTCAGGATTTCAGTTATTTTTAAAAGGCCTAAATAATATTTTGCAAGTAAATTTAGTTTCTTCAATGCTTTTGGAGTTGTTCAACTTTTTTTTTCTTTAGATACTGATTTCTAGATGCTTGTTTTAAAAGAAACGTGCATTTCACAAAGGCTGTCCCAGAAAAAACTTGGTATTGCTTTTGACATAGTAATTAGATAGCATCTTGCACTGCTTTCCCAGACACATCATGGGAGAGCTGAACTGGAAATAGAGCAACCAGTTTTCCAACCAGTGCCATATGGGATGACACCATCACAGAGAGCAGTTTAATCCACAACACTGGCCCCAGCTGCTTGGGTCCCTGCACCCATGTGGGTGATTGAAGAAAAGCTCCTGGCTCTTGGCTTTGGCCAGCCCGGCCCTGGCTATTGAAGAAGAAGGATGACTCCACTCTGTCTTTTCTTCTCTCCTTGTAAATTTGCATCTCAAATAAATAAAACAGATTTTAAAAACATTTTTAAAAAGGCTAAACAGTTATCAAAAAATGCAAAAGAAAAATGTGTAACGAGGAATTGAAAATAACAAAACAATCTATAATATCAACATTGTGTAAACCATAATAAAAAGAATATTGTTTGATACTATCAACCAGTCCCATAGGCGCTATCACAAATTAGAGTTTTTGAAATTCCTTCTTACTTGAACATGTTCAAGCATAAAAATACACGTTTGTACACTTTTGGTTGTATACAATAATAAATATAATACTAAAATACTAAAACAATACTAAAACAAATTTGCAAATACAAGAACAAAAATGACAAAATAATAAAATGTTATGAACATGTATCTAATAAAGCATGAAGATCCTGATATTAAATCCTCTCTGGCAATATGGATTAGGAAGTAGCTGTTTTGGAGTTTTTCGATCCTTCAATTAGACTGTGCTTCACATAAGGGACTCGGTTTTCCTTCAATTGTTGCTTTTTTATACTGCTGCCACACTAAACTATGGAAAAACTCCGACATGTATATCACAACATGATGTCAGGTGCACTGTATTTTCTGGAAGTCATTTTACCTTTTAAATCTACCTCATTTTTTTTTCTCATTAAATTATCTGAATTCAAGAATACATAAGGAATCATGTGGACAAATATATACAATCACACAGAGAACCCATAAAGCACACATATTTTTATCACTTAAATGAAAAATAATGCAAAGAATTTATAATTGTAGAACCATGAAGTTCAGAAAAAATGTGCTCAGATATGAGTTTGCCAGCTATGAATACAATAAGATCTAAAGATTATAATCAATTTCATAGAGTTAATTTACAATCAAACTTCAGCAGTGTGGTTTTTGATATGCATAAGGAAGTTGTGTGTGTGTGTGTGTAAGTGTGCACATATGTGCATGCACATGAATGTTAAAACATGCCAAATAACTCACGTAGAATTTTAACTACAGTGCTGGCACACAAGTGCTCAGCAAATTAAATTCTGAGGAATATATTAAACGTAAATGATGATGATTATATCATTACATATATTAGATTAGAAATACATTTATAATATTTATCTTGTCCCCAGTTTAAAAAAATTCATTCAGATGTAGAAATGACTATCTATGAAGAGTTAGAAAAAAACACTACATAATTTTGGAAACTCACATTAAAATTACTTTCAAAATTCTTACTAACTGAGCAATGCACTACATTCCCCCTTAAAAATGACAAGTGTTAAATTATTTTCAATTTCCATTAAAAATATACTAATGATCCACTGTTAATTTCTCAATTATTGAATATTAAAAAGTGCCTTTCTCCAGAAATAGCATTTGGTTTATACTATATAATTTGAACATTTTAAACACCAGGATAGATCTCCTTAATAAGGAATTGATTTCACATGGAATCCTATCTTTTACTTAACTTGAAACTAAAATATAATCGACACTAACTTCCAGTCCTTGGTAAGAGACTAACACACAAGAACTCTTTGAGCACTTTAGGTTTATCATTCTTGCTTTCCAGGCAGACTTGCACAAAGCCAAATATTTAAATGAACAACAAACTTTTGCAACTTGAGTCTTTACCCAAATTTAAAAATGAGCATGAGTCTCTCTTCTCTGTAATTTACTGAAAAATAACATTTTGCAAATATGAATCCAATGTGGTACTTTATGCTTAAAATATATTCACCATAAGCAAGTGAAAATCTGGAGAATGATATAAAGGTCATGTGCATTGTGACCCCAGTCTCTTCCCAGCTATTATTATACACCCTTCTAAACATCTTGCAAGTTGCTCCCCCTGAGTTACATGCTCTTCCTCAAAGTTTCAATCACTAACCCCTTTGAACACATGGTTTCTCTCAACGTAAGTATCATCTGTGGCCCTGATACATGTGAACAAAAAGAGAAAATCGAGGCCCAAATACCACCAGAAAATGACTGGATCTGGAATTACAAGGTTAACAATTCTCTCCAGCATCGCATGACTGTGGTGGTATATGAAATTTTAAAAATATATTAATTGAACAATTTGCATTACAATCACAAATATAGTCATAGCTACACAGAGAGGCCTATCAAAAATATCCTAACTTCAACACGTTTATTGTTAATTCCCTGAATATTATATAAAGTCTACACAAAGTATTCTATAAAATGGGAAGATATTTTCATTGACAAATTGTAGGTGAATATTATTAACCTATGTTATAACTAAAAAGAGGAAGCTGCACAGAACAATTTCCTCCAAGAGGAGCTGGATGATTAGGGAAAAAAATTTAAGATGAGAGAGTCTGAGAAATAGTTCAAGTGGCAGAGGTGAGTTGAAAAAATGATCAAACTCCATCCACAGTTACATTTGTGGTCAATCAGATTATAGTTAGGTCAAGTTTTTCAAGCATATGCTGTATACAATAGTCTATGTGATATAACATATGCATCAAAAAATTGTAATAATAAAAATAAAGCTATGTGACTATTCTGTTATAAACAAGTTATCTGTTTTACGAGGAACCTTGGTTGGAATTGGATCCTGAGATATTTCAAATGGGTATAGAGGTTGATAACAACATGCTGATTAGGAAAAAAATAAAGATTAAATAAATATTTGCTAAATGTTATAGTGTTACAGGGCTGAAAGGTAGTTAAAACGCATATGAGACCTGTTTTTCAGATAAATGGCAGATATCTGACACAAAGTTCTTCAAGTGAACATACACTATGCACTATATGAAAGAAAACAACTGCAGGTCCTCATCTATTATTCTTAGAGGTCAGGAAAGATACCCAAGGCTGACATTTGAAAGTGGATGAGTAAAAGTAACCGAAAAGGGAGAAGTTGAGTAGGAATAAGGAATATTCTGATCAAAATGAGCATTTCTAAACACATAACTGCTGGGGCACCATACCAAATTCTGGACACTAGAAAACTGTGTTTGGATGGAATTTTATTTGCATAAGGTTCAACAAGAGTCAGGCCTCTTAGGATGGCATTATATATCGCAACTTATACGGAACAGTGTGTCAGAAGACGTGAGGCACTTATTTTTCTGGGGATTAAGGAATATTTCTTTTCTGTATGACACAGGAGACTGGTTGCAACTTTTTAAAAGAGAAGACCTAAATGAGCTATGGTTTATTTATTTCATATATTTTGATATTTTGGATCAGGAAACTGTAACATCACATATAATGGGCTGTAATGTTTTTTAAAAGAAAACTAAAAATAAACTACTATTTTTCTGTTTTATCTGCAGTGAATTTTATGAACTTAATAGCTGACATCACCAATAATACCTAAGTTAATTATGTGAGTTTCCTACAAAATAACCAATCCTATCCTATCAAATTACATCATTTCATTTGTCTTTGAATGAGGGAATTTATCTTCAAATTGACCAAAATAATAACATAAAAACATGATGTCTATTAGCAAAGTGTTTGGGAAATATTCTTGGACAACAGGCCACTAATATTTTTATGGTGTTAAATATTTTCTCTGAGATCCCCAGTCAATAAAAAAACTATATTATGATTTCTATTCTGAAGAGATATCATATTTATATAAATATTCTTTATTTAATATATACATTAAGATATGTACTTCAGTTGCTAAAATGAAACTCTTTGAATAAGAAAATAATGAAGTTTTAATTGAATTGGACCAGGAGAGTTGTTGACTGGAATCTGCTGCCAACAGCTATCACTGCAACAGTAAGCAACTCACCAGAGCAGTGACATCTACTATATTTCAACTCTGAAATACAGAAAAGTCCAAACATTATTAATCATCATTACGAAATTCTGTTAGCATCTGTTGCATGTGCAAGATCATTTATTTTCGGACATATGTCAAAAGATTTATAAGTAATTGGGCTGGAAAATCTGATAAATTTCTATGACAATATTTTAAAAATTTTATTATGATTGAATGTCTTATACTATTTTGAAAGCCTCACAGATTATTTTAAAACTATTTTATGAAGGTAATTAGAATAAATTTGACATATGATTGAAAAACTTAGCAATTTTTAAAATATGTGTATAGTTTGCTAAGTCAAATAAACTGTGGCATTAAGCAGAAATAAATTGTTGGGGACTCCCCAGCAGGATCACTGCATGCAAACCAAGCCACAGGGAAAATCATAAAATATGTGGCACAATCTTGGAGTGCATGTTTCAGGATTGGGCCTCTTCTGTTGCTGATGCCTTTGCAATGGACTGCATGCTCAGATGCACACAGGGGACATGACAGCCAGCTGATACAACCCAGCAAAGAATGTGAAGTGCCTCATCAGAGGATGGAAAACAGAACAAGTTGGATAGCCCTCCTGGACAAGCACTGCAACAAGTGTCTGGGTCTATAGTACACACTGAGATGGCCTTGGTCAGCCAATGTAACTTGGAAAGATTTTCTCAATGAAGCTGCAATGAAGATGAAAATATCTCAGAGCTCTCAAAACCAATCAAATAAAACTGTCAGAACATTCTTTCCCACATTGGGATTACTAAGGCATCATCAAATGGTGGCCTGGGTGCTGATGTAGTTTGACAGCAAGTATCGGGGCTCACCCCTTCTCCCCAGCACACCAGGAGGATTAACAGAAAAGAACTGAACAATTTGCTTCAATCACCTTCTTTCATACCTCAACCCTCCCCACCATATTCAGAGGCTCACATGGGTGTGTATCCCTCTCAACTATATAAACAATATTGAAAATAATAAATTTCATTTTATTAATAACATTTAAAAAAATCTTATCTGCTAGTTGAAGCTATGTATCCCAAGCATAATTTCTATTATAATTTATCAAATAAGAAACTATTTCTTATAAGACATCCATTATTTCACATATCGCTAAGAAAGAAATGCTACCAATGAGCTAGTGTAGTCCTTGTTAGATTAAAAAAAGTTTCATAGATTTCAAATATTTTTAAAAGGATATCTAACAAATTATAAAATACACTAAAGTATGCTAACGTAATAGATTTTTAGTAGTATTTTTAATACGCTGCCTTGATTTGACATTGTTAATAACACATTTGTTCCTTGGAAACTTTTAGTCAAAAATATTGCATTTTCTCAAATAGGCACTTAATTAATACTTGAATTCTCAAAAGGAGGTAGAAATTAGAGGTTAGAGAAGTGTATATTAAATCCTTTTGTCACCACTAGGTATGAGAATCCATTAGTATTGTATAAAATCTAGGACTTTTCTTTTTTTCTTTTCTTTTCTTTGTTCCTTTTAGACAACCATGGCACTTAACTGACAACCCCTTCTGGCTTCACTAAGTAGAATGTATATAAGTATAAAATTACAAACACAGATTGATTCGTCACACATCGAAAGTTTTTTGTTGTTTTTTTGGGGGGGGGCTGTTATTTTGATCTTTAAGATAAGTGTAATGTGGGACAGGCACAAGAGTTAAACAACTAAACCCTTGCCTTGCAGGCACTGGGATCCTACATGGGCACCAGTCATGTCCTGGCCATACTGTTTCCCGTCCAACTCCCCGCTTGTGCAATGGAGGATGGACCAAATCTTTGGAACCCTAAACCCATGTGGGAGACTTAGAGGAAGCTCCTTATTCCTGTCTTTGGACCAGCCCTGCTGCAGCCACGCAGGCACTTGGGGAGCAAACCAGCAAAAGGCAAATCTTTCCGTTTCTTCTTCTCTCTATAAATATCTTTCCAGTAAAAATGAATAATTTTTTAAAAAGATAAGTGTAACATACTTTCTAAATTTCACTATACAAAACTTTCATGATCATCATTGTCCTACAGAATTTTTTGTGTTAACTGCAGTCATATTTGAAGAAAATAAATTAAAACCCTTTTTTATCAAATATATAATTTTAGTTCAAAATATGGAAATTTTCCTATAGGTTATCATTATCCATTTTTTCTCTCCATAAGCAGTAACTAAAGGTCTACTCACAATACTATTATTATTTCTTAATTTATTTATTTTTAAAATTATCTTACTTGCTTGATTAAATTATAAATGGTACAGGGCTACAGGTAAGTGGGTAATACCATTGCTTCCTCACTAATATTTTTTTTTTGCTGTATCTGGAGTCGGGAGAGAAACAAAGGGGCTTTTCCCCTTTATTATTATTATTATCCCCTCTATTATTGATGATTAAAGAGATACTTAATATTATTAACAATTATTTTAATAGATACACTGATATTACATCGTTTCTTGGGATAAGCTTCTTATCCTTGTATTTTGTGTTTTGTCGAAGAGAGATAGGTATTAAAACTATTACATAACATTAAAATGCAACTTGTAGGGTGTCCAAGTGCATATGATTGGCTGATTAAGAAAAAAGGGAGGAATACATTTTAAACAAATAACAAATGAATTTCCAGGGAAGCCCTCAAGGCTAGCTTATTCTTGACTGATATATATATAAAAAAAAAGAAACAGTTGCAGTTGCAATCAAACTGAAGCAACATTTCAGAGAGAGGAAATTGATTGACTAAACGTGTTCCTATAAAATGCATAAATGTTGATTTGCTAAAAGAGCCTGTAGCTCATGTGCTATTCTGAAACATTTGTCCTCAGAGCAAATAAACAGTATTTTTAGATTATGATAGAGTGAAAATAGTACCTAACATCATTGTAATATTTCAGACACGAAGTAACAAGAATGTGAAGTGGTCGTGAAACATGAGGGGGAAAACACATATATTTACAAACTTGGAGGCAAGCTGCATGTGTTGTGGAGTTGGAGTGTGGGTAAGGAAGGATATGAGAGAAACTCTAGAAAAGGGAAAGTAGCAGGCAAGATGAGGAATAGCTTTGTATATATTGACCGACTTTGAACCTATTCTTACTATCCATTAATGAAGATGTAAGAAAATACATACAGCAGTTTCTGAAGTATTACACTTATCTAAGGTGTCCAAAGATCCCTATCAGTGCTGCAATAGATACATGATGACAGTTATCTCTTCTGCATTTTTTTCTGCTGTCTTATCCAGATTTGGGTTTGCTAGATCATTTGGTACTTTCATTTTTAAATTTCCAGTAATCTCCATACTGTTTTCCGTAATGGCTAGACAAATCCACATTCTTATCAGTGGTGTGTCCATGCTTCCCCTCTCTTTCTTGCTTTTTAATAATACCATTTTGGTTTATGATGGTGATTTTTTGTACAATCTTGTGATCATATAAGGAGAACTGGATTTACTTCAAATGCATGAATGTGTGGAAGGCGTTTGGCTGCAGTTTAGACATGACTTGGGACACATTCCATTTCAGAGTGCTTAGACTGGAGTGGCAGGTCTACTCCTGATTTCAGTTCCCTGACAAGCACAAGCTAGCCAGCAATAATGATGACTCATGTATTTGGGACATTTCTGCTCATGCAGTAGAACTTGAACTAGTTCCTGGTTGCTGGTTTTGGCCTGATCCATGCCTGGCAGTTGTGGGCAATTTGGGAATCAACCAATGGATGGAAGATCTGTCACTATTCCTCTATTTATCAGTATCTCTGCCTTTCAAAAAAATAACAATAAACAAAGATTTAAGCAGTTGAAATTGTATGACACATGTTTTGCATCTCAAATTGTTGTCTTAAATAAGAAATCATGACAAATGAGAAAGGAAATATAATGTATCAAAGCTGATGGGATTAAGCACAACTTAACAGGAAATTCTGTTTGTCTACTCAATGTCTATGTAAAGAAAAAGGAACAATGTCAAGCAAGTCAACACTACCTTCAAAAATTACAAAGTTACAGAAGGAAAAACAGAAGAAATAATTAAGATAGAGACAGGAAAAAGACTTTAAAATAAAACAAAGGTAAAAGCTCTTTTGTGAAAAAGCTTTAGTACATTAAGGAAAAAAGAAAATTGTCTTCAAAACAACAGAGTCATAAACAGAAGATAAGACATTACAAGTAATAATACAAAGAATAGTACAAACATACAAGAATTATAAGACAGTAACAATCTTATACCAACAAATTTGACAAATTAAAAATGTACAGATTCCTAGAACATTCCATTTATCAATACTAAATTATGAAATTTAAAATCTGAATAAGCCAGCAGTAATTAAGGAAGCAAATCAGTAATTAAAATCTCCCATTAAGAACAAAACTGGATCAGATATTGTAGCTCAGAGGCTGAAGACACTATTTGGGTTCTATATCACAATGTGTGTTTGAGCCTGTCTATTACCTTCAAATTCATTTTAGGAGGTCAGTGTTATCCTAATAGCAATACCAGATGAGAACACCACCAAAATAATTATAACACAATGAACATACATACAAAAATCTTCAACAAATTCAGGAAATTGAAAGAATCATTCATCATGAACAATTTATCACTGAGCACAGGAAGAGTTCACCACAGATAAATCCTTAAATGTGCTAGTCACCAGACAGAAGGAATGGTAAAATCATAGAATCATTTACTAGATACAAAAATTCAAACTCCTTCCAGAATTAGAAATTTTCAACAAATAAGGCAATAGTGGGAATGTATATCTCCATATAAGCTAACCACATGTCATAAACCATAGCTAAAACTATTCATTAATTAAAAACTGAAAGCTGTACATATAACATCAGGAATGAGGTAAGCTTATTCATTTCTCACTTCTATTCAATATAGAACTGAAAAAATTCATCAGAGGAATTAGGAAAGAAATAAAAGGTACCTAAGTAAAAAACAAACAAACGAACAAACAAAAATCCACTGTGTTTGCAGATAACATTACCTTATATATAGAAAATCCTAAAGATTCCTCCAAAAAACTGTTAAAAATATTAAACAGGTTCAAGTAAGTTTTACGATACATAATTAACACACAAGAATGTTTACATTTCCATTTGGTAGTAGATTAAAAATAATATCACTCATAGTATTATAGTATTCAGTTATAAATTTAGCCATAGAGGTGGGAAGATGCACTGAAAATTGCAAAACACTGACAAAAGAAATTGAAGACACAGATAAATTAACATCTTCGTTTCATAAACCGGAACAAGAAATACTGTTTAAATATCCTACTTCTCAAAGCAGAATTCATTCCAATCACTATCAACATCGTAACTGCATGTTTTACAGAAACAGAATAATAAAAGCTAAAATTCATAGAGACTCGCAAATGACCACACGTAGCTAAAGCAATCATGAGTAAGAAGAATGAAGCAGGAGGTAGCATACTTTGAAATTTCAAATTACAATACAAAACAGTGTGGTGCCAGCATCTGAAGAAATAAACAGGCCAAGAGAACAGAATAAAAGGACACAAGTTAATACATTCACATACAATCAGCAAATCGACAACAAAGATCTCCAAGATACACAAAGGGGAGGGCACAATCTTTTCAACAAATGTTATTAGAAAAGCTGTCTTCCAAATACGGATAAAAGGGACTCAAACAGACCCTTATTTTAGACATAAATTAAAAAGCAACTAAAATAAGAGATCCGTAAATTTAAAAAACTTAAAGGAATATGTGGATAAAATGTATTAAAACATTAATCTTTGTGTTTATTATTATGATACAATTCCAAAACACCAGCAACAAAACTAAAAGCAAATAAGTGAGATTAACCCCACACTAAGAAATTTTGTAAAGAAAAGAAAATAATCAACAAAGAGACAGCAAGGGTATGGGAGAAAATATGTGCAAACCACTTATCTGATAAGAAGTTACTTTTCAAAATATATAAGGAACTCATGTAATTTAAATACAAAAATAATGCTACTAAGATATGGAACTATGATCTGAATAGTCACTTCTCCATAAGACATTCACATGGACAAAGTTACATGAAAAGATGCTCAGAGGGGCTGACATTGGCATGGTGGCTAAAGCCACCACTCCTGGTACTGGCATCCCATATGGGCACCTGTTTGAGTCCCAGCTACTCCAGTTCTAATCAGTTTCCATGTTGGTGCTCCTGGGAATGCAGTAGAGGATAGCTCAAGTGTTTCAGCTCCTGAACCTGCAAGGGAGATCCTGAAGCAGCTCTTGACCTCTGGGTTTGCAATGGACCAGCTCCAGTCATTGTGGACATTTGGGGAATGAAACAGCAGATGCAAGATCCCTGACTTTCTCTCTCCCATGTTGTATTTTTGCTTTTCAAATAAATAAATAAATGTTATAAAACAAAAGATGCTCAACATCATTAAACATCAGATAAATGAAAGTGAAAAAAACACACACTATGATAGATAGTACCTACAACTGTTGAAATGGTCAGCATCAAAAAGGCAAAAGGTAACTAACATTAACATATATACAGAGAAAAAGGAATTTATATACTTTGTTTTAGGAATATAAATTCATGTTGACATTATAAAAAAAAATATGGAGTTTGCCCAGCTGGTGGATGGAAGCCAAATTATTATATGATCCAGCAAACCCACTTCTGGATATATATCCAAAGGAAATAAAATCACTTACATTTGCACTTCATATATATAATATAATGCATAATAGCTAAAATATCAAAATAAAGATCACAAGAAAGCCAATGCTGCATGGATATATCTTTATGAAATATTATTTCTCATTAAAAAGAAAATCCAGCCATTTCAGCAACATTGGGAACCTGGAACACATTAAGCTAAGTGAAAAAAGATGAACACATGAAATTAAAAAATAAACACTGCTGGTTGGGAAGCAAGGCCACCGGGATTAGAACTGGCGCCCATATGGGATCCTGGCCATGCAAGGCAAGGACTTTAACCACTATGCTATTGTGCCAGGCCCTATTTCCTTGTAACTCTTAAAATAGCATATTTATTTCAGGATTTTAACGTTTCATGCCATTGGAATGACTAAGAAATGAACTCATCATGCGGATAATCCTTGATTTTTTTGTCTGTGAAAAAATTAAGTGTGAGAGTACCAACCCTGGACTCTATGAATGGCAGTAAGAACATCTTGTTGCTTACTTTTGTCAAAGATGCACGGGGAGTATTTAAATTCTTGAGTGCACACCAAATGAATCAAAGAGGAAAGATCATCTTGGGTTTTGTAACTTTAATATTACTAGTCAGTTATAGTTTTCTTTATATTAACAATCAAAAAAATCTTATTTCAAGAAAAGTAGTTCAATTTTCAATGGGCAGTTCGAATTCACATAATAAAAAAATTAAAAATCATTCACATGAGCAGGATGAAAACTAAACAATGACATTGCTAACTGTATGTTTTATTTCAAAACACATTCCTTAACAGACTATTGACTTTTGAGACAAATGTGCCATTCAAACTAGTTATGAATCAATTTTTCCTAGTGTGGCATTTATTGCTAGCAACAAAACATGTTGAGTCACTTTATATTACCATTATAGATTCTAACTAATGAAGCCAAATTCAGAATAGAATCTTATTTTTGGGGGGGTGGGGGAGAAAGGGGCAATTCAAATTTCACTTTCATCACAGGAATCAAAGCACTCTAAATTATAACACCCTACATTTTTCATTTTTTATCCTTTGATATATTAATACAAGTTACATTATGGAAAATATAATCTGATATTTATTGGAAACAGAGAACCATGAAAGAAACAGATAAACTACCTGATAAATTGTCATCTGATGTACGAAGTGCTGCACAAATATGAACAATGTGTGTAAGAGCACTGTGAGTGGAAAACCTCATCGAGACTCTAGATGTTGAAGAAAGCAAGAGAAGCTGATACTGTAAAAACATAAAACATGGTCTACAACAGCAATTCTATAATGCCTATGACATTCTTGAGAAACACCCTATTTCTTTGCCTCCTGTGATTAATGAAGTTAAATAATAAATAATTTAAAAAAAAGGCATTATCACTAAAGTGAAATGTAGACAGATGAATGCTGGATGTTTATTGAAGGTACCTATCACCTTCCCAGGAAAGGGAGAAAGAAAGAGAGAAAGAGAAAGGAAGGAAGGAAGGAAGGAAGGAAGGAAGGAAGGAAGGAAGGAAGGAAGGAAGGAAGGAAGGAAGGAAGGAGAGAAGAAAGAAAGAAAGAAAGAAAGAAAGAAAGAAAGAAAGAAAGAAAGAAAGAAAGAAAGAAAGGAAGGAAGGAAGGAAGGAAGGAAGGAAGGAAGGAAGGAAGGAAGAAAGAAAAGAAAAGAAAAGAAAAGGAAAGGAAAGAAAAGGAAAAGGAAAGGAAAAAGGAAAGGAAAAGGAAAAGGAAAGAAAAGAGATCATGTCTCTTTCCTGATAGTCAGCTGATCTCAGGAACAACAGACAGGGATGAAGAATCGTTAGCAGATCTTTCACCTGACATGGCAGTTGTACATTTTTCTAATATTCTAATGAGGTGGGACAAAGAAATCAAAAGAATTTAGGAAAGAAATTTTGGTATGGGGTAGTATTCCTGGAAATTTTAAAATATTGTACCAGATGCAAATTGGAAAGCATCAAAACAACACTAACAGTTGCAAAGTAGATAAGCTGTAACCAGAGTTAGGGAATAATGTCCTTTTGAAGAATTTTATAAAACAGGAAAACCACATTTTGATTTTTCATACCAACTTGTACATAATCTTGATTATAAACAATATGCAAATTTAGTCTCTAAAAGAAAGGTAATGTGCTACAAAATGAGAACTACACAATCTCTGTACAAGCATAGCTTCTGTACTCTGTCAGCACACTGGCATCCAAAGGAGGTATTTTCTTCTTTCCTTTGTCAATGGTCACTACATGTTGTTTTCCTGTGCTCCTATTTTACCTTTTATGAGTAGTATTATCATAGACATCAGTGTGATTTTATGTTTTTGCTTTGCTTCCTTGCTTAGATTTTTTTCTTTAGGGTATCTGAAAAAATGAAACCTGAAAGGAGAAATCTGTTTCTGGTATCATGTCACATTTGTGGAATTTTATATATTCTTTGGATATATATAAACCTGAAACAGCTACATAAGTATCAGTGAATTTTCATTTTATCTAAATAATTTTGACTTACATAATTTATATTTCAATTTAAAATAATAAATAGAGATCAACACAGTGACACAGAACATTAGGCTGCTGTCTGCAGGGCCATCATATCATCCGGGTAATGGTTGGGTTGAGCAGATAAATCTCTGCTAAACATTATGGGTTAATTCAGTCCTAAAGTTCCCCTGGAAACACAAGAGCATTCTATTCATGTTTTGGGGATCTTTGTCATTTTCCTAGTAAAATAGGCATTATATATATTCTATTTTACACCACATATAACTTTCTGTTTCTTCAAATATATTTTAGTGACAACTTCAACTCATGTAAATCTTTGTCTCCTGAACATTTCTCTAATCTCCTACTTCAGTAATAATTTATCTCTCATTTAACACTAATATAAGAAATTTGTTAACAGTCATGAAAATGTGAGATTCTGCCTTTTTAATGAATTTTAATATACTGAAAGCATAATGGGGCTTTTGTTTTTCTACATCTCTTTTCTGGAAATCTCGTTTTAATTTTCAGTCTGTAACTCTCACATCTAAATCTGTAATCTAGCTGCATTTGCCCAACTCCAGATTTATATATTCCATTCTGTAACATAACTCTGCACATGAATACTAAATCAGCTCAAGTTCAGGATGAGAAAACATTTTACTCTATAATCTTAATATACAGCCTTCCTTGCTAGCCTCTTTGCTACTTATTTCCAAAACACCAACAAGATGGCTTAGCAATACGTAGCCCTCCACTAATGAATTTCACACTTACTTGAAGCTAGAATTTTATAACTACTTTTTGCCTTCCAAAAATATTCCTTTTCATATATTCCTAACCCACATCTAACTAAGGCCTCTTCATTCATTAATCTCATTAGAAATCATTTCTTATAGGAAATTCCATCTTTTAAAATTCTATTAAAATTACCTATTGCTCTCTGAATCACTTTGAAATAGGAACCAACCCATGCCCTGTGGCCACTATAGTTCAATTGCCTATATGATGCTTAGCATAGATACTATTAAGATAAAATTTACTAAATCATTATGAACAATCAAGTACTATTAAGTTATGTTTTCTGTTATTTTTAAGCTAGGTTTGAAAGTTAATACATGAATATATACTAAAGCAAATTGTTCCTTTCTAGTCATAGGAAATCACAAATAGAGACGTTTCTCTTATATGTTTATAATCAATGTAGTATCTAATGTGTATATTGAGAAAATGAACTAATTCACAACTCTACTACACTGAACCATGGAAATAGCAATGGAATAGAAATAGAAATGAAAGCATCTGAAAATGAATTAATAATCATGTAGAAAAGAACCAATTATATACTAAATTGGTTCTTGATTTTTTTTCTTTTAAAGATTTATTTTATGTGTTTGAAAGGCAGAGAGAGAAAGAGAGCAAGAGGGAGAGAAAGAGAAAACCTTCTATTTGATGATTTGCTCCATAAAAGGCCACAATAGCCAGGGATAAGCAAAATCCAAGTCAGGAGCCAGAGGTTCCTTCTAGGTCTCAATATAAGTGCACTGACTTTCTCTCTTGCTTTCTCAGCACATCAGCATGGAGCTGGATTGGAAGTAAAGCAGCTGGGACATGAATCTGTTGATTTGGAATGCAATGTTGAAGGTGGTGGTTTTATCTGCTGCACCACAACACCAACTCCCTTAAGAACATTTATAAATATTCAAATTGTAATTCTGGAGACAGAGCAATGAGAGGTATATAAGAAAATGGGTTTACACTGAAATACATATATAGTATATATTTATATATATAATTATATATGTTATATAGTGGATTTGAAATAATATATTTTAGGAAGGAGATAGTGCTGTGGTACAATGGATCTCTCCCACCTGCACTATTGGCATATTATATAAATCTTGATTGTTCTACTTCTAATCTAGTTCATTGACAATATAACTAGGGAAACAGCAGAGGAAGGCCCAAGGTCTTTGGTCCCTGCCAAACACATGGAAAAGCAGTAGAGGATGGCCCAAAGCCTTGGGACCATCCAACCTAATGGAAGACCTGAAAGAAGTTCCTGGCTCTTGGCTTTGGACCAGCTCAGCTCCAGCCATTGCAATCACTTGGGGAGAGGTAGTAGACAGAAGATCTTTCTCTCTGTCTTTCCTTCTTTCTGTGAATCTGATTTCCCAATTTTTTAAAAAAAATATTTGTTTATTTTAAATGCAAAGTCAGATATACAGAGAAGAGGAGACACAGAGAGAAAGATCTTCCCTCTGATTATTTACTCCCCAAGTGACTGCAACGTCCAGTGCTGTGCTGATCCAAAGCCAGGAGCTTCTTCCTCCAGGACTCCCACGCAGGTGCAGGGTCCCAAGGTTTTGGGCCATCCTCAACTGCTTTCCCAGGCTACCGCATGGAGCTGAATGGGAAGCAGGGCCGCCAGGATTAGAACCAGCGCCCATATGGGATCCTGGTGCTTTCAAGGTGAGGACTTTAGCCGCTAGGCCACCGCGCCAGGCCCTTCAATTAAAAATTAAAAAAAAAAACTGTTTTCTTTAAAAAATATATAAACATGAAGAAAGGGAGGAGGATGTGGAGGAAGCAGGAGAACCAAGGGATTATGAAATGCAAGGAAACTGTACCTGTGAAATGAATGGAATTTCTTATCTTTCTATTAATAACCACCTCAGCTGTATGTTGGCAATGAAAATACTGGGCAAACGGAGACTCTATGATGGACTATGTCAATCAGTGGATTCTCCAACGACCTCATCATGCTTGGAGTGGTGAGAGTGGCAGCAATTCAGAACTGTTGAACTATAAAAACCATTTGAGCCCTAGGAGCATACCCCACACCTGGGATCTGGGGTGAGTGGGAGACTGGGTGGGGCTTCTCCCTTAAAATCCCTTTTTACATCAGATAGGTTAAGGAAATAATAAAAAAATGAAAAAAATGAAAAACAACAATAAAAACAACAAAAGCAAATCTTCAAAAACGCAATGGTTAGTTGTAAGATTGCGGAAGTTCTACAAAGTAATTCATCTTTCCATGGATCAGGAATTTAGTATATGAAGTGTTCAGCTCAAAACAAAGTTGTTCGTTCCTGTGTTTATACCTGTGTACTCCAGAGAGCAATCTTGGGAGGGAACAGAGAAGAAACAACCATCAAAACGGTACGTCTAATTCAAATTCTTTAATTAACTAATGACTTTCTAATTATTTAGCTGTATTCCTGGTATCTGCAAGAGCAACATCATAATACTGACAAACCTTCTGAACACTGGGACAAAATATATCCCTTTATTTAGTAAGTTAATAACCATTTTTATCTTTTATGCTTAAATCTAGTCTGAGGACTTTGGAAAAGTGCTGCACATCCTGCAATATTATTGTGATTTGAGAGAAATTATCAAAGATAATACTTCTCTATATAGAGCAATATAACAACCAACCAAGTTACACCCTCATATCATAAAACTTACTATAAACAGCATGTATTGGGGGTTTAGACTGACCTTGAAAATCCAGCTTTGCCATTTACAAGTCAAGTGACTTTTAGCAAAATATTTAACATTATACTGCAGTTTCCTTATAAGTGAATGTAGCAAAATAATCTACTTTATTAGCAGAAATCAGATACAATAAATGTGAACTGACTAGAACCAGGTTGGGCTCATACTAACTACTAAATAAAAGGTATGCAATAGTTATTATAGCAATAATATATACATAGCCTCAATTAAAGTTATAAGAACATAACAAAAACTAAATCTACATATGATTATTTTTACAGTTTAGGACTTCCTGACTTTCTAACATACAGGAATAAATATTAGTATCCATTTAATTTTTTTATTTTTATTTTTCATGATACAGTTTCTTAATAAACTCATGAATTAAAAAAAGATTTAAAATAAAATACCTTCATATTTGTAACTTTTCTGTTTTATTTTGGGAATTGGATGGTTATTATGTGAAACATTCTGTGTAGGGTTTGGTAAAAACCTCAAGGTGAGCTTTTCTACAACAATAAAAGACATCATTATAATTTACAGTCATAATTTTAGATTTCTAATTATTATATGTATTGAATAAAAATAATTCTATGTGTTTTAATGATCAGTGATCTGCAAAATGTGAATAACTAAAAAAGGGCTGCATTTCTTAAAATAAAACTGCATATCTTAAGCTAAAATTGGAAAGTAATAAAACTTTCTTTGTTTTGACCCAAGATGATGCAAATGTAGCATACCAAATCCCTCATAAAACACGTGAAGTTGAACTGTCAGAATCCATTGTGGATGAGATTAATTTAGGAGCTTTGAACCATGACAGTATAGCATTTGACAGAAGTTGAACAAATATGGGCTTTTATTCCCAAGAATTAATCTAGTGATAAAGTCTGAACATATTTCCTAAAATGTCTTTTTAAATGCCCACAGAAGTGGTCACGAAGTCACTGAACCTGCACATTTTAATTGAGAGTTTGTTGATCTTTCCAGATAGTTAAGATTATACAGTAATTGGTACCTATAATTGTGCAGAAACCTACTTTATCCAAAAGCAAAAGGTGTAGAATAAAATGTTTTTATAGTCACATTGGAAGAGATCTAAGTGATGTCTATGCCATAAATTTTAACTAATATTCCATTTATTTAAAAATCTAAAATAGTGTTTTACTTAAACTGGTTCTTACTGAGAACTAAGATTATAATATGTATACTTAAAACAAAGTATACAGACAAAATACTTCCGATTTACCATAGCAAGGCTATCAGAATGTGTCTCATTTCTAGGTGTAGTGTATCTATTACAACCAAAACATAACAAAAGAAAAGTGAAAATACTGTCATTTTGTTATATAAATTCCATCTATTGAAAGAATACTGATTTGAACTACTCATTTAATTTTTCATTTTTAAAAAGATTTACTCATTTTTAATGAAAAGGTAGAGAGGACAGAAAGAAAGATCTATTTCCTGGTTCACTCCCCAAGTGGCTGCAATAGCTTGAGCTGTGCAGATCTGAAGTCAGGAGTCAGGAGCTTCCTGCAGGTTTCCCATGTGGGTGCAGGATACTAAGGCTCTGGGCCATCTTCTGCTTCTTCCCCAGGCCACAAGCAGGGAGCTGGATGGGAAGTGGAGCAGCAGGGACATGAACCAGTGCCCATATGGGATTCCAGAGCTTGAAAGGGCAGGTGCAACCAATTGCGCTACTGCATTGTGCCCTATTCATCTTATTTTTGCTAGAAGGCACTATAAACTTAGTCTCTGGAATTGAGAGAATGAAATCCTAGTGTCCATTTAATTTTTTTTAATTTTTATTTTCATAGTACAATTCAATAGACTCAGGCATTTTCCCTTCCACCCTCCCGATTCTGCCTCCCTTCGCTGTTTTCTCCCATATTATTGCAATAATACAGTCCTTCAGCAACAGTGTCAAGTCCATCATTCTGTCTACTTAATTTTAAAAGTAGAGTGTCCATAAACTACGAAACCATGTTTTCTTACACAAATTTCTTAATCTGATGCATGCTCAACTGTAAAATGCAGACAATAATGGTAAAACGCATTTTTTCATGAGGATTAAACAAGTTATTCTGCATAGAGTTTGATATAGAGATGTAACCTAGTGAGTACCCAAACATGTTTTCTTTTTTTGTATTAGCTGATAGACAGGCATGATACAGACATTTTAGTGATATTTTGTTTTAAAAGTATGAAAATACATGTTTAATAACATTAACTGGCTTGACAAATGCCCATGCTGGACGTGCTGTACTCTCCCACTACAAAGCATTCCTACCCTTTAGGCCGACTGGGCCACAGCTATCTGTTAAACGCTCAATTTCAGACCAACACATTAATGGGTTATGGGCATTGTCCAGTTACCAGAAAGTCTCTCATCAGCAATGTGATGTCTAGGAAGACTATAAGGCTCACAGCTGGATAAACAGATAGGATGTGGCTTCTAATGACATGGTTGGTAAGGCAATAACAGACAGAGATACAATATTTAACAGGACAGGAAACAAAAGATCAACACAGTATCATTTTACTGCACTATTTGACCTTACATACATTACCAGATCAAAGCAGTCCTGCCCAACCCAAAAGGCAGCTATGTGCATGTTCTAAGTTACAGGCAAACAGTTTTAAAGCATTATGCAAAAGCAGGCAAATGTACTTTGGGCTTTACAGGCGAATGTCCCAGGCTCAAATTAAAAAAAAAAAAAAAAAAAGTATTGTGGCAGCAATACGCTTAGATGCTTATCCAACCTTTTCCCCGAAGCAACCCTAGGGCATTCTGCCAAGCATTGGTTCACATTGAAGACAAGAATCTTGTGCTCACTTCAGCAGTACATATACTAAAACTGGAATGATACAGAGAAGATTAGCATGGAGACAAGAATCTTGTAACTGTACAAGCATAGTCACCAGGGCATTTGCAGCATGGTGGAACAGTTTCCCCAAGCTAGGTTAGTGTTCTTTGAAAAATGAAAGAGCTATCCCTGTGCAGAATATTCACTATAAAACAACGTAGATAATTTGTTGCTGGGTGAGGAATAGCTAACCATTGTTTTACACAAATTTGATGCTTCAGGTTCATAGCACAAAAAGAAAATTCATTTTGAGTTTTTGTTTTCTTATTTAGATACAACTTTAGCACCTGTGCTATAATGGAAACCAGATCATTTTACTTTTTCACATTAAAAATATCACTTCTCACAATAGGCATAATTAAATCCCAGGTTATTATTGAAACATAATTAGGAATAGCATGAAGTAGTCTTTAAAACAGAAGTAAAACTTTTGTAGTCTGTGGAACGTTATGTGTAAATATCGTCTATGAGAAAACAACTTGCAATAGCTAAAAATATTCAACCTCATTAGTAAGCTACACAGCAGTTTCAGATCTGTAATTATCCAACTGGATAAAGAGTCTCTTTGCTTCGTTGTTCAAAGGACACAATCTACATGTAAGTCCTCAAAGTCATAAACTAAAAATTACAGATCATAATAACCGTCAGGTAACCCCCACTTCGATCTTTTAGGATTCAAATCCTAGGATGTTGTCTAATCATTGTCCAGCTTGTTCTGATGTACAAAAATATACATTGAAATTCCTTTCTATTCCAAATTTTAAAAATAATGAATGATTTTGAATAGGTACTCTTCAACAGACGTGTGTGTGTGTGTGTGCACATGTGCTTACCAATCTGTTTCTGCACCTTTACCTCAAAGTAGGGGAAAGCAAAACCTTTATTTTTCTTTCCTTCAGCACAGATACATATTTGCAGCTCCCAGTAAATTAGACCAGGTCCATCCTTCTGTGTACCTGTTCATAAAAGTGTATTTTTATAGGAGAAACTCCTGGGAGAAAAGTGATAAACCTGACATCTTTCAACATTCCCTGCTAACTCTGCCTTAGAGGTTTACACATAGAGAAAGTGTCAAATCAACAACTACTAGTTGAGGCCAGGTTTCAGAAGGCAAATATCTGAGCAATAGCTGAACATGACAAAAAAGGAGCCTCAAACAATAACTGAGAATGCCTATGGAGGTCTGAAAGAAGTGCTGAACTGGGACATTACAAACCATAGCAGCTGCAAGAACCCTCTTGCCTAAGGTACACGGGGAGACCATGCAGGAGATACTCATTAATCGTAAGACCAAGGGGCTTAATATATAGGTTCTGGGCAGCCTATTTAGAAGATACTTCTTCTTGAGTCCTACACAAATTAAGCATTGCTTTCTATTTCAAAGCAGAGTTTAACAGCAATAAATCTTGTAGCTTAGTTTTGGAAGGGAGATTTTGGCTTTGCATTATAGTTTTCCTTCAACAATCTAATGAAGTACAACTTTGTAGAAACTTCAAGTAAAATTTTGATGATTGCCAAATAAAAACTAAAGATCAAATATAGTGTTTTTTATTTACAATGGTCTCCCCCCGCAAAAAAAAAAAAAAAGTTTCTTATATCTTTATCCCCATCTCAGTTATCTGAGGACAGAGTACTAAATGATTTTTAAAAACAACATAGTAAGTAGTACATAAGACTTTAATCCAGAGACTGAATTAAGAAATTACAAAACCTTAGAACTATTTCATTTCCACAAGCATGATCATGATGTAGTTAGATATGATTAACTCAGGATAGTAGCTAATGCATGGAGTAGGAACAAATCAGAAAGGTCTTCTATCAAAAATTAAGAATGGCTGAGGACAATACTCTGAATTCAAATGAAAGCTAGTCCTCTAGACTAAAATTAATTTGTCTAAAGATACCTTATCTTTTCTAAAATTATAGGGTACAATAATTTGGACTATTCATAAATGTGTTTGGGAGCTGTTTTAATGGCTCAACAGGCTAAACCTCCAACTGTATGCACTGGCATCCCTTTTGGGTGCTGACTTGTATCCCAGCTGCTCCACTTCCCATCCAGCTCCCTGATTGTGATCTGGGACATCAGAGAAGGATGTTCTGGGATCTTGGGACTCTGCATCTACATGGGAACCCAGAAGAGGTTTGGAGCAGCTGGACTCCAGCCATTGAAGCCAAAGGATGCATCATCTCTCTCTCACTCTCTCACGCTCTCTCTCTGCTTCTCTCTGTAAATCTGCCTTTCCAATAAAAATAAATAAATGTCATAAAAATGGTTCCTGAAATAGAAGACTTACACATTGTAAAAGAATTATTTAAAAAAAACTTGCATTTTTATGGAAATTAAATTATTTTTACTTAAGAAATAACAATTAGTAGCAGAAATACAATTAGAAACAAAATATGATGGTTGGACCCAGTGAAGATAGAAAAGGCTCATATTTTAAGGAAGGATAGTCTGCCTTCACAAAAGAAATCTTTTTTTTCTTTTTCTTTTTTGCTTCACAGCCCCTTATAGACATAGGATCCTTCAAATGTCCTGTGTTTGATCGTAACACTCATTACTTATAGTATTCTTCTAAGATTTATTTATTTTTACTTAAAAAGCTGAGTTATAAAGAAAGGGAAATAAAGAGAGAGAGCTTCCATCTATTTGTTCGCTATCCTATGGCCGCAAAAGCCAGATTTGGAGTGATCCAAAGGCAAGAGCTTGTGATTCCCTGACATGGGATCAGCAAACCACACATTTGGGTGATCATCTACTGCTTTCCCAGGTGTATTAGTAGGGAACTGAATCAGAAGTAGAGCAGTCTGGACTTGAACTGATTCTGATATGGGATGCAGTAAAGATACCAGCAGAAATCGTCTCAAATTCATTTACTAATAAAGCTCAAACTTCAGAGCACTTTATATACACTTAGAATCCTTTAAGGCACTTTGATTAATTTTAATATTGATTACTTACAGTATTCTGTTTGAGAGCCCTCAAATTGTTTGGACTTTAGCTATCATAACGCTTATACCCAGCCCCAAAAGCAACTAATCCAGTCTAGATCATCATGGAGTGTAGACATAAACGGTATGGACTGGCAACAAAGACCAAGGACCATGAAGGAAGAGATACATTCAAGCTAGAATATAGGCATTAAATAAATGAATGTAATCTTGGTGAGAGGTTTTACGATATCTTAGAGAGCAGTGTTGCGTAACTACTTTCTTTAAAACCCCTGTTTGAGAGGCCAGCGTTGTGGCTCAGTGAAGTAAGCCACTGTCTGTGATGCAGGCATCTCCTATATTGAGTGATGGATCAACTTCCAGCTACTCCACTTCTGATTATGTTTCTGCTAAGCAACGCAATATACCTCAAGCCCCTGGGACCCTATACACATGTAGGAGACCTGGGTAAAGCTCTGATTTATGGTTTCAGCTTGGCCCAGTCCCAGCTGTTGAGAACACTTATGGAAGTAAGAGTACAGACAGAAGATGTCTAACCACTCCTTGTCTTAACTCTGTTGTTCAAAGTAACAAAATAAATCTTAAAAAAAAAAAAAAACTGATTGAAAGGCGATATTTAAATTGTGCAAACTTACTAAAGCTTGGTTTATTTTTCTTTATATTTTCTCTGTAATTTGCCTTGACATTTTGTATGACTATGGGTCTATTATTCATTTAAATAAATGCACTGTATCTCATATCTGAATCCATATGTCCATTCTTTGAATTTTAATATACTTCTTACATATTGTTGTATTTCCATGGCAGCCATGTTTGAATAACAAACAGAAAAGAATGATTTTAGTTGTTTTATTCTGAATTGATGAGTCTGCATCTAAGAGAGTTAAACTAAACAAAACTTAAGTAAAACGAAGAAATAAAGTTGAAAATGACAATTCAGTCCCCGTTAGGGACTGAATGCATTTACTAGGAAATATAATCACAGTTCATCTCTCTTGGAGCTACCCTAAACATATTGTTTTAGTTCCACTAAATTTACAGCTGACTTGCTCCTTCCACACAATGCATTGTTACTGATTAAAAGTTCCAGCTCTCTCAATGTACTGTTGACTTTTTTCAAAGCCCTAGGTACATCTGAACCTATCTTAGCTAAGTTAAGTACCAGATGAAAAACAGTAAAATTTTTTATTAGGAACCAACCTCTATACTAGTGGCATGCATGCTTTCTGCAATTACTTTCAGTAGCAGGGCAAAAACAGAAAAAAAATCTCTATATATAAGACAAATAGACAAATGGACTTTATTAAAACATGGAATTAGAAACACTTTGGAACCTAGTTGCCTAATTTGACAAAGGCCTTTTTCTTCCAGTTTCAACAGGACTTTAGGTACATTCTACTGCAACTTCAATTAAATCCTACCATCTCCTGAGACATGGAATCAAAATCTAATTCAGTTACAAGTAGCAATAACATTTAATTATCTCCTCCAGTCATCTGCACTGTCAGTTGATAGTATTTCCTGAGAGCCACAGATGTCACTGCTGTAAGCAAGTTTGGGGATATGTTCAGAGTAACAGAATTATAGCGATTTATTTAATGTTTTCATTTCTATTTTTTTGAAGATTTATTTATTTTTACTGGAAAGGCAGATCAGGTTTATGAAGAGAGGGAGAGACACAGAGAAAGATCTCCTGTCTACAGGTTCACTCCCCGGTGGCTATAACAGTCAGAGCTGAGCAGGTAAAAGCCAAGAGCCAGGAGCCAGCAGCCTCCGAGTCTCCCATGTCGGTGCAGGATCGCAAAACTTTTGGCCATCCTGTACTACTTTACAGGTTTAAAAAAAAATGAATTGTATAGGAAGTGGATCAGCTGTGACATGAACCAGCACCCATATGGGATCCTGGCACTTGCAATGTGAGGATTTACCAGAAGAGCCATTGTGCCTGGCGCATGATTTCATTTTTTATGGCTTGTGTTCAAATAAAGCCAACATTTGTTCTCTATCTAGTCTACTTCAAATAAAAGTACTGGTAATATAGATCAAGGAACCTCACTTCAAGTTGTGTCTCAGTGTTTTTATGTATTCCTGACAATACTATGCTAAACATATAGTAAATACATAGAAAATATCAGCATCCATTTTTATGTTAGATAAAACATTTCTTATCCAGCATTAATATGAATTATAGAATAGTACCTTTATAACTAAATAAAATAATCTTAAATACAAATTAGTGTATGTGATGACACTGCTGAATGTTTTCCTTAGATATTAATATAATATTTATTTTTCCTTAAAACTAAATTAGAGCTAATACTTAAATCCCCACCTCAACACATGCCTTTTTCCCATCTACATTTGTTAACAGGTTAATATGTATGGGTTAGTTTTAGCTCAGGGAAGGACTGATTTTTTATATATTTGAGAATCTCATTGGTGCAACTGTTGAAAGTATGTGATTCTGAAGCATACATTTCCATAAATTCCTTCATTCTTTGCCTATCTTTTGTAACTCAACTCCAGAAGGGTAGTGATGGGAGGAGGGAAAAAAAAAACCACTGTGAGCTCTGTGTAATCCCCAAACCTAACTCATCTTTGCACACGTCAGGCAGATGTGAGGCTAAGACAGGATTTATTGTCAGAGCATAAGGGCACGTATGAGAAATTAGGTATGTTAGGAGTCAGATATTTTGAGTCTTTGTAACATTTTTTTAAAAATGGCCTAAGATATTTGAGATTAGTAAAAACAGGGTCATTTTAGTGAATCACTATACGGATAGGCTAGGTCTATTCTGATTAATTTCGTTCTTGTGGATCACATAGTGAATTTACAATGTAATGAGACAGAGGAAATGTCAGACACGCAGGAGCTCTAAAGGAAATAATGTGATATGAAGACTCCACCTTCAAGGGGATCACATCTATCTGGTACACAGCATAATAGAGTGAGGTTAGAAAAAAGGAATATACGAAGTTAGCTATTAAAAAAAGATTTCCATAAATTTGCTTATAAATTTCAGTTGAATGAGAAAAGCTTCAACCCACAGTCCTCAATGAAATTCCCTAACAGAAAATATCTATTTAGTTCCACTAATTTTTATTGGGTACATTTTCTTCATTTCCATTCTATTTGTGGGGAAAAAAACACACTTGAGCCAGCGATTTTCCCTGTTGCTATCTCAGTTTCACTACATACTAAAGAACTGTCCATTTTACATACAAGATTCACGCTTCAATTTTTATTCTTTCCTCTTTTTTCTATTATATTTGTAATCTATTCTTTGTAGGCTATCCATGTAACTTCACTGGTGTTTGACTTACTAATCTTGAGGGTGTGAAAGACCAGGCTGAGCAGTCAATTACAGTCCTTTACTTTGGTATTACACTCTACTTGGATTGACTCTATTTTGGTCTTTTTTATATAAATGAAATCTAGTGGAAAATGTCAAAGAGCTTTGTCTATATTATACATGCAGTTCTTTGTGAACCCAAAATGTACTGAAAGTCTTCATATGCTAAATATGATTGTGAATAAAAAGTTCACTCAACTTAACATGATGAGATCTAGATCCGAGAAATAAAGAAAAATTTATACAACCTGCAAAGAACAACATTTAATGTATTCTTAAGAGACCAATAAGGGTTTGTCAGAATTGGCAAATAACAGGAGCTTGACAAAGAAAAATGAAGGGTTAAGCCAAATTATGAGGTTAGGGTGGGGTGTAAGAAATAGATTGAGAATTTATATTGAGAGCAATGGAGAACAATAGAATAGGAAAGACAGTGTCATCATCAAACCTGTATAAATCTGTATCTCAGGAAATTCATTCTGATTCCACTATTTGATTTGAAGAAGGAGGCAAAAAAATGAAGACTGAAGATATTATAATCTTGAATTGTAGCAGAGGTGTGGGAATAGAAGACCAAGAGTATAAAATGAAAAGGCTGCTGTAGCAACTAAACAATATATTTTATAACTGCAGGTTTTAGTACATATTTTGAAATATGAATTATTTGTTTGCTTGTGCCAATAGAAGTAAGAGTTCAGTCATTTGCATGCACTAGAACTTACTATAATTTCTTTTTAACTATTTAATTGCAGGAATTGCTTGGCATCTGATTCAGTGGATGACTTTTCTTCGCATGTGTGCCTTAGTGAAATCCCCTCCTGTTGAGGGTGAATGGTACCTGTGACTTGTCCTGGTATCACTCCCTGAGATTACATTGCATTCTGTAAATCCACCTGTCTAACAACTCCTAAAACAGATTCTGCTTACTGCTTAATAAAACAATCAGCTGTTTAGGTACAGTTCACATAATAAAGAAACATGGATACAGCGAAGTAAAGAACCAAGTGCTCAGGAAACTGATTTTTTCTATTCTACCCCGTGAGTCTGGAAGAACACCCTCTACTTCAACTAAGAATGTAGCCCCATTCAATCTCCTGATTACAGGCTGAGACCCTAAAAAAAGAAGGGACAACTAGAACGTGCAGAGGTTCCCCAACTCATAAAATTCTAAGAAAGGAAGTGTGTTGCTTGATGTCACTCAGTTTGCATTACGTGTTACTCAGAAGAAATAAAACTATTATAACCAGTAACAATCCTGAAGAGATTTGACGGAAAGCAGAAAACAAAAAGTTCAGCAGGAAAGATGGAGATAACATGATGTATGTAACTGCTAAAGCATGATTATTAGTGTCAGAAAGAGCTGATTTCGGGCTTCACATCATTTTGTCACTAATTCAGTTACTGTGTAATATGATTTAATCACATCCTCTCAACTGGTTTATTTATGACCATCAAAACAGCATTGTACAAGCTTATAAAATTGATCAGTGGATAGACCAGACACCCCACAAATAAACTCATGGATCTACAACCAGTTAGTTTCTGACAAATGAGCTAAAATCATTTCTCGGAAAATGGGTAACTCTTCAACAATGGTGTTAGGAAAGCTGGATTTCCATATACAGATATTTAAAACAAGACCCTCACCTTTTTTGATACACAAATGTCAACTTATTTTCGATCATAGATTCAAGCTGAATAGCCAAAACCTTCAAACTACTAAAGGAAAAACTAAGGAGAGTATTTTTAGACATTGTCTTATGCAAAGACTTTTTGAATAAGAACCCCTAATCAAAGGCAATACAGGAGAAAATAAACACATTGTATTACATCAAGCTAAGAAGCTACTCCATAGCAAAGGAAACAATTAACCAAGTGAAGAGATGACACAGAGAATGAGAGAAAATATTGGTAAACTATCCAGACCATACAAAGAGCTCAGAAAACTAAAAACAAAGCAGAGCAAAGCAAAGCAAAATATATGATCCAGTCTAGAAATGGGCAAGGGGGTCTGTGCTATGGCATAGCAGGTTAAGCTGCCACTTATGATGCAGGCATCTCATATGGGTACCAACTTGAGTCCCAGGTGCTGCACTTTTGATGTGGTTCTCTGTTAGTGTGCTTAGGAAAATAGTTATCTCATGGAAGACTACAAGGGAATTCTCGGAATCTAGCTTTGGCTTGGCCCAGCTATAGCTATCGTGGCCATTTATACAATGAACCAGGGACAATAGGTTCCTCTTTGTTTCTGTGTTCCCCTGTGTCTATACTTTTCTAACAAACCCACATAAAAGAACAGAAAGATGGAGTCATGATTACAGCTGATGGACTATTTTATTACAAAATAAAATATTGTATTACAAAATACAGAGAAGGAAAGATGAAAAATAAATGGGGGGAGGGGGAGAGCACGTTATGCCTGCAAATTTTAAAACAAAAAATAAGAACAAAAATAACTAAATAAAAATTAAAAAAAAAACCCCACATGAATAGACTTTTACAAAGGAAGAAATACAACGGTCAAAAAAAAAAAAAAGGCAAAGGATTGCTAACAGGGAAATGCAAACAAAAACCACAATGAGGTATCATCTCATTCCAATTAGAAGTAGTTATCCAGAAACAAAACAAAATGCTGGCAAAGTTGTAAACAAAAGGGTACCATCATGCTCTTCTGGTGGGAAAGCAAAGCGGTTCAATCATTATGGTATAAGCAGGGAGATTTCTGAGAAAAGTTGCAATAAATCTACCTTGTACCCAACTTCTCTACTCTTGGAAATATATGGAAATACACACGGAAATGGAATGAGCATTTACAAGAGATACAAATATACACCAATCTTTATAACAGTTCAATTAATAGCAAAGATATTGAATCAGCCAAGATATCCATCAACTGATGACTGGTTAAAGAAATCATTAAGCTATTACTGAGCTATGAAAAGTAAAAGGGAATGTAATCCTATCATTTCAAACCAAATGAATGGAAACCAAAATCAATATGCTAAGACAGATAAGCTAGACAGAGAAGAACATATTTACTCTTATCTGTGGAAGAACATATAAAAATGCATGAATGTCAGGCTTTTGGTATACGTTAAAACTATTGTTTCACTGAATCATATAATGTACTTGATTTATTTTCCCATGCTGGAATCATTACCATGATTGCCTCATTTGTGATTTAAAACAAAATCTTATTTTTAAGAAAAATGAGTATTTATACAATGTTTTATAAAAATTGAAAGTAGCAAAATGTTAAACATAGATTTTCAAACTGAAACCTATAAAATAGACAGGAATTTATGAAATAATCTATTTGTGCATATATATATATACACATATATATACACACCATGTAAAATGTTTAGCACAGTATCTAGCATAAACTACTATTATAATAAAATATTCACCTCTGGGTGGAAAAATAATAATTTTGGTGAGGATACAAGTGGTGATAATTTTCAGTGTATTTCAGGTGGTATGTCTCAGTGACTACTACAATATGGATACAATTAGAAGAACAAATTATACAATTTCTTTCTAGGATGACTGGGTAAGAATGTTGCTATAACTGAAACAAACAAAAAAAAGTGCAAAGGAAAAGTTGGTTTGGCTGCAGAGATAATGAGCTCTGTTTTGGCAGCAGGAAGTCAGGCTGTCTGTGGGAGGACATCCATATGGCGACCTCCAGTGTACAGTTGGAAAAACAGACTTGGTACTCAAAAGAGATATGGATATATGGACGCATATAGAGATGTTAACAATTATGTCAAACCACTCTATTCATACCACCTAAACACACACATACACACAATCCTAATACTCTTTTAGTAAAAACATGGGAAATATATTCATTTATTAATAAATTATTAGCTACTTTAATATAGATTTCAAGATTTAAAAAAATGGTGAATGGCAAATGGACCCTCTCTTTTGCCTGAAAACATGAAGCAACCTTAAATTTACAAAAACACGGAGGATATTAAAATTAAATAAAAATAGTGAGTCTGTCACAGGGGTTAACGAACTAGCCCTAAGGCAGTGTCTAGTCTGTTACCTACTTTTGCAGATAAACTTTGATTGGAACACAGCTAATTATTTATGTATTCTCTGTTGCAGTACAATAACAGAACCCAGCAGTGGTTAAGTGGCCTATGAAAGCTCAGTCTTTACTATATATCATATCATTGGGGAGGACGTAACACTCAATTTTGTTCAATCACATACAAAATGTATCTTCCAATTATAAAATGTCTGTAACATTAACTTCATAGATCAGAAACATTTACAATAATGTGTGAATGTTTAATGTATGTAGTTTCAGCATAGAGAGTTAAAGACTCAAAGGAAATTCAAAAAATGTTTAAAGATGAATTGCCTCTTTAAATGCATTTTATTCTTTGATTTCTTGAATTATTTTTTCATAGACTTGTCATTTTAAAAGTTTTAGATTTACATAGAGTTACACTGATAACAGTTCCTATAGGCACCAAATACCCAGTTTTCCTTATTGTCAACATTCACTTTGAAACTAGAAGATAAAACACAATCATTACAGATCATCTAAAAAAGACAGAGCAGAGAAAGCAATATGTAGATATATAATGCGGGTATCATTTTTTTCTCATTTGTCTTACAATTAAGTGAAGGCGTAACTTGTCCAAAGTCAGATTAAAAAAAAATCAACAAGATAGGAAACTTAACATAGAAGTAGAAATGCTTACTGGGGGATTATAAGCACGAATTAATTAATCCCTTTAAAATGGTTTTGAAATGCGTGGGCTTCTTAAAATGTGTAGGTTCTTGCATAAGGCATATAGTGGTCAATATTTAACTTGCTAATCCACTTCCTAAAACACCTTCTTTCACTAGTGCCTTGTTTATCTGAAACAGGGCGTGGCTTGGAGCATCTGAATGCTGAGTGAAGAAATTCAAGTGATTTTTGTATTTTAAATCAATGGAGCTGACTTTGTGGCATAGCAGGTAGGTTACCTTTTGCTCCCATGTGTGCACTGGTCCCACTCTTGGTCTCTCCACTTCCAATCTGCAACTTTTGGTGACCTGGGCAAGGCAACGGGAAATGGCTCAAGCACTGAGGTCCTTACACCCCGCATCTAAGATTTAGAAGAAACTGCTTCCTGGTTCTAGCCTATCCTAAACCCTGTCAATGCTACCAACTGTAAAGTGGGGCAGTAGATAGAAGAGATTGCTCTGTCAGGAACTCAATTTTTTTTCAAATAAGCAAATTAATCTTTTAAAAAGATGATGGTAATAGAAATGCCTAAAACATTTGATTTTTTATCTTAAATGTTAATTGGATAGTTCAAAATAGGACAGTGCTTCTTATTTTAAAAGTTATTTGTAAAAAAATGTTACTTGCACTTTTTGCTGTTGCTCATTGCTTTTGGATATTTGGTTGCCTCAACAAAGGTGAATACAAAAAAAGTTGAATACATATTTATTCCTTAAAAACATCCTTTCGGATAAAACTGTTTAAATATAAAATATTTTCATTGTAACTTTTATTATTATTTTTATCTTTCCAAGATATGAAACATAATTCCTGATATAGATAAGCATTTTCAAACCATAAAACACTTGGGGCTATCATTGCAGCATAGCAGATTAAGCTACCCCTTGTGATTCTGTATGGGCACCAATTCATGTCCTAGCTGCTCTGTTTCCAATCCAGCTCCATGTTAATTGGTCTGAGAAGGAAAGGAAGATGATCGGAGTACATGGGCCCCTCTTAATCATGTGGAGTCCACATGGAGTTACAGAAGCTTGGCTTTGTTCCTGGACTATCCCCAGCCATTGAGAGGATTTGGAGAGAAAACCAGTTAAGGAAATACCTTATTCTCTATTGTGCTTCCTCTCTCTCCGCCCTAAAAATAAAAAAATTATATTAAATAATAAATAAATAGACTAAATGCAACCTAAACACCGATCTTGGTTACTAAGTAACTTTCTTCCATTCCTCTCATCAGTCTTGTTGGTTAATAACACTCACTCCTTGCAGCTGTCAGCATCATGACCCTCAGCGATGTGCTGGTTCAGAATGCGGTAGGCAGTAGCAAAAGGGATATTTGTCAAGCAAGTGATGTGTGTTGGGCAGTACATGAGATGATTTACATGTTTTGTTCTGCAATATGAATGGCATCCTTATTTTTTGTTTTAGACAACTTCACAGGAAACGGATTAGAGCAATTTGTAAAAGTATGTGGGTTAAGCTGCCACCTGCTATCTGCCATCCCTTATAAGGTCTAGTTCAATTCCTGGATGCTTTCTGTTCAACCCAGCCCTTGTTAATGTACCAGGAAAAGCACCAGAAGGTTATCCAAATAGTTAGGTGCTGATGGCTACCACGGTGGCCGGAGAAGGGTGGAGTTTGCCTTCAACCAAACCCGGAACCAATGGTGGAATTATGGCGGGCCCCTCAGGCAGTGAGACCACCGTTGCACCAATGAGGGGCACAGACCCATATTCCCCCACCAATATGGGCAAAGCATAACATACTTTCCCAGGGAAAGTAGTGGAAGACAGCCCAAGTAGCTGGACCACTGTATCCACTTATGAGATGTTTCCTCCAATAAAAGTGAAGGACACACAAAAGGGAAACTCTAAAATCTTTTATCAACTATAGTGAAAGTTAAGACTTGTTTTCAACTCCATCAAAGTTTCGAATAACAGATGCTGACATATTGATGTGGACCGTGCAAGGCACTGACACTCAGCACAGTATCTCAATCATGGCTGCCTCAAGGTTTGTGTACAACCTCAAGTTTGTCACGGACATATTTTCACTGATAAAATTTTTATACTTAATGTATTTTCAAACTATTGAAAGATTTTTGAAAGGAGATACTATGTAATAGAATGCTTAAGTACAAGATCATATTATACTATTATATTTTGTTAAAATATTATCTTAAACCATAAATGCAGAGGGTATGGTAAACATTGCTTAAAAGAAAATGAAACATATTCATTCAATATCAAGAATTGAGATAAAGGTCACCAAAATTCTTCCTAAAGAAGTTCAGAAATACCAGCCAACCTAAAAATGAAATGCAATCACTGAATCAAAAATTTGTTGTACCTGTTGTCATATCATTCAAAGAGAATCAGATGTCTTACATAATCTACTTATACACAGCACATTGTACCAAACACTCAAATTAGTTCACATTTGGCAAATGATTTTAAAAATTACATGTGAATTCGTTTGGGAATATACCCATGGTTTGCAATCTTATCATGAAACACCATTTAAACCAAAGAACTGATACTAAAGCAAACTTTTAGCATTCAACTTATTGATACTTTGCCATTATCTACAACCCACTGCGTTTATGAGACTGGCAATGAAAAATATAAAACAATGGCTACTAAGCAACAATGGAACACACAATTGGTGATAGATAATCCCTGTGAAAAAATTCAAAAGGAAAATAAAATTCCCTTAATAAATCAGTATTACTAAAACTTGGAGTCTGGTCACATGAATAATTGCAAATTCTGTGCATTTTATCTGAATGAAGGCCACGATATTTCAAAAGCTAACACAATAAGAAAATACACAAAAATGCATTAGGGAAATTGAAACATGAAACAAACGTATTTGTCTCCAAATATAGATAAATTTGTAGAGAAATGTTCAAAGAAAGTCACAGAAGTAAATTTTCAACACAAATTATTCTATGTGGGAAAAAAACAAAAAAGAACCGCTTTCCCAAACCTAACTTTGTGGTTTATCTGCAGTGGAATTTATTAAAGTAAATAGTTTTAATTTCAATTTTCAGCAACTTAACAGCAAACACACCTAAGGTAAACATGGTAGAAAGATTCTCATGATAATGATTTTATTTTCTAAATTTTTCTATAGGGTTTTTTTTCCATCCTTCCCATTAAAGGCTTAAGCACAAATTAACCCACTCTCAAAGAGAGAATAAATCAACAAAAAATAACCAGAAGTAACTTTTTTTTGTAATGTCAGATTTTCATATGTATACTTATCAAAAACTACTATAAAGAGACTAAACCTTACAAATGCACATAGAAACAAGATTATCTCAAATTATGTACAGCCTGGTATACACTTGGCCTTTGAAGGCTTTAACCCTTATGATGTAGCCTTTCTAGAGCTCCTTAGATGCTCCTGGGAAACAGTGGGCACTATAATGAGACAAATGTTTATGTTAGGCAAGTTATTTAACATCTTTAAGGCCCAGTTCTTCTAATAGAAACTGCAGAGAATAATGTCATGATCATTTAGTGAGGACTAGATAACTGTATTCAGAGGAGTTTAACTAAACTTCATAATGTTACGGTTTAACAAAATGGAATTTCTCCCTACTATAATTGGTTTTATAAACTAAATCATGATTTGGAGATACACTGAATTACACTCAATACCATAAGAGTTAAAATTACATGTAACTTCTAAAGAGTTCCTTGATTCCAGGGATTGTTTCAGTTGTCTGATGTACATGGATATTTTCTTTAATCTCTTTACTAGGCACTACATTTGGCAATTATTTGCAAATGAAAAAACAACGTTTAGAAAAGACTATAGATTCAATATAAAGCGGTCAGGCACTCTGAACTCATTCGGATTATTGTGAAGATTCTCATCAGTTGTCCTTTAGAAATATACTAAACAGAAATAGAAATGAGGATACTTTGGGAAAGGATGGAACAGCAGGGAAAACAAAAACAAAAACAAAGAACAAAGAACACAGAAGGTATGTGCCCTACATAGCTTCTTGAAAACATGTTCTGAGAGCATGATGCTTATCACATCCCCACCTCAATGCTCAGCGGATTCTGGTGTGAGTTCTATAAAAATCTGTATTTGAAAAAGAAATTTCATCTGTTACATATTGATTCATTTTTTATGTAACCCTATGAGTTTATGAAAATAATTTCATGATTATAAAAGTTTTCAGACACTAATTACCGCCTAAGGTTGCATAGTTTTAGACTTGATTTGGGGCTCCACTAAAATGCTCACCTTACAACTGGACAAAATATTCGGTTTCCGTGTTTATCTGTGGGGCATTTTTAGCTACATCACAGGAATAATACTGACCAATTTACTCGATTATGTAGAGCATGCAGATTTACACAGTCTGTGAGCCATACTGAAATTTGCAATTCAATTAAAATTAAATGTTAATGAAAATTTATTAAATGAATATGAAAGAACCATTGGCTTTTTTGTTCTATTACAAAAAATAAGTACTGATTAACCACAGAATTACTGACTGCCAGAAGAATTTCTTGGCTAGTATTATCTCACATAAATATGAAATTACTTAAGTAATAAAAAAAAAGGTCCTAGTATCTTTTTTTTCTTTGATTAGCCAAGTCCTCATTTCCAAAAGTTAAAGTGGTAGCTCCCTAGTCTGTTAATTAGTGCAATTTTTATTACACAACATGCAATGAATCACTTTAATTTATCTATAATTGAGATAATGAATGTCTTGATACCATTTAAATATCTGTTCTTGATTTCACACATTTGCTCTTGCAATAATCTTTCATGTTTGCTAATTCTATTAGAAAACACTATTGGCAAAACACTAGAATTTTGTCTTTTCTGAGCCCTTAAAATACAATTCTGTGTTGATTTATCTATTTTATTCCTTATTGCTATAAACTGGAAATAAATTTAGAATCCTGGCTGCTTGACCGGAGTGGTGAGAAGTTTACTGAGTAATACCAGATTGCCATGTTTAAAAAAATGAAAAAAAAATGATTATGAGATAAATGAAGAAATTGAACAGATTAAAAGAAGAGGTGAGGTATAAAACCATGCAACTCCATGGACAGTGACTACACATACAAGCAAATGAAAGCAGCTGACCACGTACCCACACACCTTGGCAGAGGTGCACTCCACACTCGCCGGCCACCACCAAGACAGATGATCTCCGACGTGCCTTCCAGTCGATAACCCAATGAGCAGGAGAAGGTCAAGGAGTCACCAACCCCAAAGCTGAATCCAACTCGGCTGCCATACTGAGGAATTCCAGGATCTTCACAAGGTTCAAGGTTATATTCTAGAAATTAGGAGTTAGGAAGGACAGAAAAAATTAGATTGGTTACTCCTAAGTGTTAATTTACAGTTTGCAATTTGAGTATTTTAATTTCTATTCACATTTTTAAATCATAACTGTAGTAACATACTGTTATCACACATAATTGGCTTCTTTGGTGAAAGATCTAATAACTGTATGGGCGTTTTCATGAATAAATTCAATATTGATAAGAAAATGTTACCTCTGAGATTCTGAAAGACAAACTGATAATGTAGCAACTTATTGCCTATCCTTTCCTCCATATACAAAAATTTCCATCTCGCAGATTTTGACTTGCTATAATGTCACAAAATGTACATTTTCAAATAAGAAATATTTGAAATAAAATAATTTTCATTATGAAGTGAATTTTCTTAACTTTAATTTCAATGGCAAAAGTGCTTTGCATACGGTACAAAAAGTTAAACAAATTTGTGCATGCATTATGGAAAAAATTCAAAGATATATCTAAGTGCCTTCACAGAAGAAAGTATTGTATCATGGATTTATTCAAGAATGTTTTCCTCAGGCAGTGAATAAACTTCACTAGAAAGAACAACAAAAAAGTCTCCAGGGTGTGAGAGTAGACTTGATTACAGAATATTAAAATTTATATAGCATTGAAGAAGTAGACTAATTAAAAATAGTCTCAGCATTTGCTGCATAATTGCAATAAAAAGGAAGATTTTTTTCACGCTGATTAGCTAATACTCATTGTTTAAAAATTTATTTGGATACATTTTCTCATTCTAGGTTAGAATTGATGATGTTCATTTAGTTATAAGTATGTACCTTCAATTGCTGTAATATTAGTTTAGGTCAAGGTCAGCATTGTGGATAAATGGAATTAAATTTTTTTTTCCTTCATGGATTTTTTTTGACAACATGCATTTTCCATGAACTTTCTGTAGACCCTTCACATTCTTGTGCTTGTGTGTGAGTGTTTGTGTGTGAGAATGCTTTGACGTTTAATGTTTTAATGTCCGGATGTTACCTTAAAATTTACTTTTAATCTATATTAAGGAATAACTACTTGACTGGTTTCATATCATGCTACTATCTTTTATGAATATAAGCTAAAAAGAAGTAATAATGTTAATTTACTTATTATCTAATTCCAGAAAAGAAATAAGGTTATCTTGATCCTATACACTTCCAAAACACATAAGAGCAGGATACTGCTGGTTTTATTCACATTTCATTTTTTTATTCTAGTTGAAACTTTAGAATATACATACGAATCTTCATTTGAAGTTCCTAAAAATTAGCTAGTTTTCTTCACTGTTAGACTTCTGCAGGAATGTCAGGTAAGGAAATTTAACTATTGTACTTCTAGTATATTTTTAGGAAATGAACTTATTTTTATTAAATATTCCATTTATAACTAGAAATCATCATCAAGGTGGGTTAAATTTTGTTAAGACTTATAGACAGATACGTGTTTCAGTTTTTGTTTTCTTTAAAAATTCTCCTCATTCGGGCTAATTTTCCCTCTCTTTGGTGTTTTAATGATGCTCATACAGTTGCATAGTTTATTGGGGTTGCACTGTAGTACAGCTGGGTAAGCTACAACTTGTGATAGAGGCATGCTGTATCAGAGGACAGGTGCAAGCCCTGGTTCTAATTACAATTTGATTCTGCCTCTAATCTGGCTTGCTGATTAGATCCCCAGAAAGTCAGTGAAAGGTGACCAGAGTACTTGGTCCTTACCACCTTTGGTGGGAGACCAGGATGGTGTTTCTGGTGCCTGCCTTAGGCATGGTGCAGACCTCAAAGTACCCACAAAATGGAACTGCTCTGTCCCTCTGGTATTCTGCTTTTCAAATAAATAAATCTTTTGAAAATTTCCATTTGTTCAAAGCCAATAAAGAAACAGCTTTTTCGTTGTTTAAATTCTTACCAGAGAATGTAATGTTGAATCCTTCATATGATATTGAAAAATCTGAGATGAAGCGCAATTGGGCCCTGAAATTTCCATAGAGACCAGCATTGATGGTAGAAGGGAGTTCAGAACCAGTCAGGCGTGCTAGCGGTTGATTAAAACTACCATTTTCTGTGATCAGCAAGTAGTCATGATGGTCTTCCAAATGGAATGTGTGGAAGTTGAACTGCACACCTATTAACAAACATAAGAAAATAAGATTTATTAGGTATATCAGCAATGCACAAAAAGTTATTAAACTAATTAAAACCAGAATTCTTTTGAATCATTTTTTCTAAAAACAGAAAGCACTGCTATAAAATATCCAGATGATATTATCTTTCTCTTTTAGTTAATCTTCTTCTCTTCCTTTATGTGAAGTATACCGAGTCAGGTCTGGGAAACTGCTCAAAAGTAAAATTCAAAAATGAACACCTACAAAAGCATCAACTAGGTATTCAGTGCAGTTTCCTGGTGAATAATTTACGTGCTTTCTTTGTAAAATTTATTCCTCTAGGGCCCGGCGGCGTGGCCTAGTGGCTAAAGTCATCGCCTTGAAAGCCCCGGGATTCCATATGGGCGCCGGTTCTAATCCCGGCAGCTCCACTTCCCATCCAGCTCCCTGCTTGTGGCCTGGGAAAGCATTCGAGGACGGCCCAAGGCTATGGGACCCTGCATCTGTGTGGGAGACCCGGAAGAGGTTCCTGGTTCCTGGCTTCGGATCGGCATGTACCGGCCCGTTGCGGCTCACTTGGGGAGTGAAACAACGGATGGAAGATCTTCCTCTCTGTCTCTCCTCCTCTCTGTATATCCGGCTTCCCAATAATAATAAAATCTTTATAAAAAATTTATTCCTCTAATTTCCTAAAAAAATGAAAAATGAAGAATAGTGCTTAATAACACAGATTCTAACTTAAGAATGGTTAAGTCAGTTTTATAACTGAAACACCCCCAAGTACAGAGTCCATTACACGCACATGACACTCCAGCTGAGTTCTGGGTTCTTGGATAGAACCTGATTCAACCCTTAACTGTTTCAGGCATCTGGGACATGTACCACCAGACATGATTCTGTCTCTCTGCTGTTCAGTATTTTTTTTTTCTCTCCACAATGTGCAAGAATAAGAGCCATTTTAAAGGAAGCCCAGAACTTGTGTTGATTTTTCTAATGTTGTTAGTATGAAATTGATGCTAACACAATACAGATGTAAGGAAAGTACATAGTGATATGGCAAGGATACAATGCTTTGCCTTTTGATTAGGCGCTATCAAAATTTATAAAAATATAAAATCAGAATATTCAGATACATTAGTTTCATTTTTGTTATAGAGTAAAGGTAACCGTAGTGCAGTTAAGGAGGTCACAAGTATGTATGCAATTCATACTCTTTTATTAAAATGTGATCTAATATATGTGCAAGTATAGGAAGATTTAAAATTATATCAAATAGCAATTTTAACAAAAACACTATCAAGTATGATTTCGTTTTCTGAACCTCATTTTTTCTATCCATAAAATGCAGTTCTAAAATGATTGTTTTATAGCTTAGAAGACATAACATATGGGAATGACTTGGCACAGCACCTGTTACAAAGAAGGTGTTAAGAAGTATTATTTATTATAGTTACTAAGTCTGACAAAAATAGAAGTAGTATTTTTCATGCTAGTTAGCTCTGCTCAGCAATTTGGAAAGTAAATTGTCATTTATCAAATAATTTAACAAATGACAAAATAGTTTGAATACTGGAAAACAATTTAATAGCTTCAAAATTCTACTAAGGGTCAGATAACAAAAATAAGGAAAAAGGACTCACAACTCACTATACTCTAGATTCTAAAAAGTTAAGAAAAAATTCAATTAATATGTGTACTATCTGAGGAAAAAAATACATAAACCATCATTTCAAACACTCTGAGTGATCTTAAACTTTTTAATATAAGTCAATGTAGGAGCATATCAAAGAGGCATCCAAGAATAAGATAGCTGTAAGCACTATTAAGACCATGACCTTCAACACTGAAGTCTGAGCAGGTACAGCCCTGGAGTAGACATTTCAGAGAGAAAAAGAAAAAGCATTTCACACAATTCTTGAAGGACACTGACAAAAAAAAAAATTGGAGGTTTAAGCATCATTATGCTTACTCTCAACAACAATGTGTTACTCTGTTAAGAAAATATGTGCAATATATTTCTGTATATAAAACCAGAACTTCTTGCGACTCCTTCATGGACATTTCAATTTTAGTTTATATACAACTGGGTTCTTTATACCTTAAAATGGCTATAGATTACTATTCAGCTGTCTCGTGTCTATTTACATTTTAGTATTTAGCATTGTATAGCATTGAAGCATAATTTTGCAGAACTTGGCTTTTCTTTTTGGGTAGTCTAGACTGGCTTATAACTCTAACAGGACATATGTCAACAGTTTAGGTGCAGAACAGTTTTAGGAGGGGTGTGCAGAGAAGGAATCGCAGGATGTGTTAAAGAACTTGCATTTTTTTTCAACATGTTGGTTACTCAATACTATGTCAATTAATTCCATAATGTTATGAATTGTTGCTGATGTTATGTTGGGGCTTTTAATTGATCGGGATGATACTCTGCCAGCTCTACTTTCAGACCAGAGATGGTCTACCCAAGAAGCCATTGAACTTATCTAGACAATAAGATGCTGGACTCTATGCTTGGTATATGCTTGCAATGAAAGAATCTCATGTGAACTTGAACTGTGGTAATGCAACAAGGTGGAGGAACCCACCATGGGGGGGAGGGGTAGGGGAGGGGTAGGGGGAAACCCAGTACCTATAAAACTGTGTCACATAATGCAATGTAATTAACAATAATTAAATTTAAAAAAAAACCTGAACTTAAAGTAAGAATGCTATCAATATCCAGATTTTAGTTGTAGTCATGCAATCACATACGAACTTGAGAATGTCATCTGATTCTTGTTTTTAAGTTTTTTAATTAACTGGATTATGTTTATCCTAGAAAAAGACATTTCAGTGAGGTATTGATTTTCAATAAATGGCTCAATTTCAAAAAAAGTTGAAAAGAATGGTGATTACACTGAAAACATTTATATTTTGATGAAGAATTGAAGGTACAACAGTGTTTTGCTTGAGAAGAAATTGTTTGCAATTAAGGCACAATGGTAGAAGGCATGAAAGTCATTGAGTTGCCAGAAAGGTGAGGTATTGTGATTGAGGTCAACCTTTAGGATGCAGTGGAACCTGGATTTTGTTGTTGTTGTCAACTAATTCCAGAGGGCAGAACAACAGATTAAAAATTGTAGACTGATTTTGAACTGACGCGACATTCCTCAAAACTGAATTGTTTCCTCAAGAATTGGGTTCCTACCAGTAAATGTAGCAATATTGTGGAAGTTCATCACATTTCTGGAACATCAGAGAAAGACATTAATGTGTGGTGTGAACAGTTGGACTGCATCACTTGAATGATTTCTCCCAACTTCAAGAGGTTATCCTTCATGAAACTTTGAGTACATTTCAAAACAGCTGTACCACAAATAAACTACCCTAGCTTTTAAATGCGTCTAAATCTGCATTTCTTGTCATGCAAATACAGGCTTAATTGAAACTTAAAACCCTTGGAGATTCCAAATCTTAACCTGTATTTACATAGCCACCAGTATGTAGCCCTGCATTGTCTTGTAATGTATCAGGGAGTTTACTTTAAACCCTATTAATTCATTGCATACTATATTAATACAATGTTTTGGTTAAATTTTAGCAGAGTCTCATATTCTGGAGAACAGAAAAACTTAGTTCCTGAGTCTACCTCATTCCTGATAATCAGTAACAAAATACTTATTTAATCTTTTTATTTCTCAATTCATTTAATGGAATATAAAAATCTACATATGATAATCTACCTATAATAATCCTTGATTCCCCCCCAAAAAAAGTATGCACATTTTTAATCAAGGTAAACTTTATTTGTGAAGAACACAATCATAGCTTTTTATTTGATTTGATTTTAGAGGTTGTAATAGTGTTTTCTCTTGCTAGGATAGTTTTGTATTATATAGTAAGCATAAAATATAAGACACAATAATTAGATTAATTAATGTCATTGTGTCAACATAGCCAAAAGAAAAACTACTCCTTACAAACATTTTTTTCACAAACATTTTTTAAAAGTAATAAATTAATAATTTGTGAGATTAGGCCATGGTAATCCTAGATTAATAATTCCAGTTCCAGTTTGGTTTAGTTAATTATCATGATCATTTCCCACTTTTACATTGTTACACTGAGCAATAACATTATTAATTGGCTGATGTGGTTGCATTAAGTGAATGACACATACAGCACTATGCAGCCTGTCATTCATTTGCTAAAGCATATTTATTAGTATTGTCCACAGGCAAGGTCAATTTGTCACTTTGGTTTAAATATGAGAAATATTTGTGACTCCATATTAGCGGATCTGAGACATAACAACTTATAGATTGGTTATCAATTTATATGGAATGTAGTTGTATAAACATTGGCTCAGTATGTCAGAGCATCTTTGGATTTCCTTTTGAATATCTGAAATGAACTTAACACTATACCGCAGACAAAAGCAATCTTGTTTGAGGTTTTGTGCACATGATACTCCAAATGACACTACTAATTACATCAAATGAAAATACTTTACATCGCAATTCTGATACAGAAAATAACAACAGCAAAAAAGGAAGAAGAACTTAAAGTCCCAATGAAAATACAGAAGATAGTTGTTCTTGAAATAAATTACCTTTTCCATGGGTTACATCAACAGTCCAAGTACAATTCAGAGAATTTGGATAAAACTCCGGGTATCCAGGTGATAAGATTGTTCCACTAGGCCCTCTAACATCTCCGCCACATAACGCTGAAAAAAAAAATGGTTGGCCAGTCACAGACAGGCAGATACTGAGAAAATTCTTTACTTCATCCGTTGAAACAGGATGAATTACATTATCTTTGTCCAAGTAATTTCTTCAGAATAACACAAATGTAAAGACCTCTTGAAAATCCTGTCTACCTTTGCAGCACTGAAAAAGCAAACTGTATTTAACGGCTTTTGAGAATCTGTATCTGCTTCGAGAAAACAGATCACCTCACCAAATTTTACTTTTATGTGCATACATATGTATTGCTCAATATAAGTACTACTTGCATAAATTATTAATTAAACATGTACAATTGTCTAGGTTTTCTCTTAATATTTTAAAATTTTATTTACGTATTTGAAAGTTTGAGACACAGAGAGAAACAAAAAGACAGACAATGACAGAGTTCTTCCATCTGCTGATTCACTGTCCAAATGGATGTAACAACTGGATTTGTGGGTTAGGACAAAGCCAGAACCTTCTAGCTGGTCTCCCATGAAGGGGATAGGGGCTCAAGGACTTGGAACATCCTCTCCTGCTCACTCAAAAATATTAGGCAGAAGGTGAAGCAGAAGTGGAGCAGACAGAGCTCAAGCAAGTACCCACATGAGATGGTGATGATGCAGTCTGAAGCTTAACCTGTTGAACCACAGCACTGATGTCAAGTGTCTCTTCTTGAGCATTTGAAAATGAACTGTTAATAATGCAAAAATATTCATATAAATTCCTAGAGTGATCTGTGTCATTTTTCCTATCCTCTACAATATTAAAATATTTTTCCTTTGAAATAGTAAATTGAATGCTGGTGTTTTCATTCATAGCTTTACATTTTTTAAGGATTTATTTATTACTCAAAGGTCACAGTTAACAGAGCAAGGGGGGCCAGGTATGATAGCATAGTGGTTAAAGTCCTCGTGTTGATCGCCCCCGCCGGGATCCCATATGGGAGTCAGTTCTAATCTCAGTGGCCCCACTTCCCATCCAGCTCCCTGCTTGCGGCCTGGGAAAGCAGTCAAGGACGGCCCAAAGCATTGGGGCCCTGCACCCACGTGGGAGACCCGGAAGAAGCTCCTGGCTTCTGGTTTCGGAATGGCTCAGCTCCAGCTGTTGCGGTCGCTTGGGGAGTGAACCATAGGACAGAAGATCTTTCACTCTGTCTTTCCTCCTCTCTGTATATCTGCCTTTCCAATAAAAATAAATAAATCTCAAAAAAAAAAAAAACAGCATGGGATAAAAAGAAACAGAGAGAGGGACTGAGAGAGATATTTTTGATCGATTATTGCACTTTCTAGATGACTACACGGCTGGGGCTGGGCCAGGCCAAAACTCAGAATCAGGAGCTTCTTTTAGGTCTGTTACATGGGTGGCAAAGTTTCAAGTACTTGAGCCATCTTCATCTGATTTTCAGAGGTTAATAGAAGGGGTCTGGATTGGAAGTGGAACGGCAAGGATGCGAGTCAGTACCCATTAAGGGATGCCAGTGTGACAGGAATCATGCTTACCTGTTACAAGAAAAAGCCAGGTGCTAGTTTTTATTTTTTTACATCTTTTGTGTGTGCTTGTGTGCATATATGTGTGTGTACATACTTACAAGGTATAGAGGGAAACCTTTTTTGTACACCAACATTATTTTTAATGAAATCTTGCAAAGCATCTTGCTCTCTATAATTTCCTGTCTGCAAGGCATACCTACATATCCATGTAGGAGTTGAGAAGTTAAAGGGACATTCTGCAGGGACATGAATAATGTAAGAAAATATAATGTCTAATATATTATAAAATTTAAGAGGTATGATAAAAACAAATGCATTTATAATTATAAAAATATACAGAGAAGAGATATAGATAGGTTCAGTGCTATAGTTAGAACACTGCTTGAGATGTCTGTATTTCACATCAGAGGGTCAGGATTCAAGTCTTGGCTCCAATCCAATTTCCAGTTTCCTGCTAATGCACAACCTGGGAAACAAAATTTAACAGCTCAGACCCTCAAGTTCACAACCTAACATAGAGGAGAACTAGATGAACCTCATGGTTCCTTTCTTGCTGTGGCTTGACGCAGCTACAGCTACCAGACATTTGAGGAGTAGACAAAAGACGAGAACATAAATTTTCTCAGTGTGTGAATATATGTGCCTCTTTTTAATTTTCAAATCACAAAACTGTTTTTAAAATTGCACAGAGAAAAGTCTAGGTGGGAGAGAACTAGACCTTTGGAAATGTTGGAAGTCATGATTACAGTTTACTATGAGAACTATGGCACCTTGCCCTTTCTAAGATATGAATCGCTGGATGTCTGTTTTTTATCTTTTTGAAAACCAGTTAAGGTTTGGTTTCTGTCTCTTATAATCAAAAGAATGTTGACTATTACAGATGGCATTCCACCAAATTCAAGGAAGACAAGTTGCTGATTCCCTTAAACCTTGTTATAAACACAAACTGACATAAGTTGTTCCTAAAAAATGATGGCAATGGTAGTACTTGAAAATTGAATCTTAACATGACAAATGTGATCGTTGATTCTGGAAAAAAAAAAAGTACAGAAGTTGGAGATACTGCTTTAAATAGAAATTAAAGCCCCAAACTAAACAATGCACTGATTTACAAGACTTACATTGAGTGTGCTTTTTCTGTTTGTTTTGTTTTGTTTTTAACAACACAAATGAAAAAACACTTCTCTGTCTTGGAGGGAGCAGTTTCATAATAGAAACAGAAATAGAAATCGAAAGTGGTATATTAATTATAGGAACTGGGAACTGGTCATCACAGGGAAGTTTGCTGTGATTGTGTGCAGCTATTCTGGTGGAAAGCTTGAACTTCTATTTGAACTAGATATGTTGTCTTCCAGCATAGCAAGTGAATTCTGTATTCCTTCAGTGCACTCATTTGACATGCATTTGGCAGTTGCAACGAACATTCTTTTTCAGAGTATCTACAAAACCAGCACACACACTCCCACACACACGTATACACACACTCATATGTGTGTATATGTGCATTTACATTTCTACAGCATCTTTAGGCATAGGAAAAATCCAATTATTCATAGTAACTTCATTAATGGTTTTGACAGCATAATTTATCAAAACACATATAGTCCATAAAAACTGTAAGAATCTTGTGCCTAACCTCAAATTTCATAAACTGTTTATTGACTTCTTGCTTGTACATGGTTTAATTTCTTACCATCACACGTTGGGAGGGGATGACTCCACCAGTGATTTTTTTCACAGAGAAGTGGTTCTTCGTGGCTTAATCTATATCCTGGATCACAACTAAATGAAACAGTAGATCCAATGGAGAAATCATGACCATAGCGACGGCCGTGTACAGGTATGCCTGGGTCCAAGCAAGAATATGTGTTCACTGTAACACCTAAGAAACAAACAAACAATAAAGAATCAAAGAAAACATAAGCATGATGGATTTGGATTGATTATTATTTCTTTAAACAATACAAAAATGATTTTTTTCACTAATAAATTTACTTGCTCAAAGCATCATTTTAAACAATACATATTTGAGGTTGGCATTGGTGATATAGCAGCTGTGATGCCAGCATCACAAATGGCTACTGGTTCACATTCCAGCTGCTCCACTTCCAATGCAACCCCATGCTGATGGTCTGAGCAAAACAGCAGATCTCTCTCTCTCCTTTCCTCTCTCTGTAACTCTCAAGTAAAATAAACAAATCTTCTTAAAAAGTCTCCATGTATTGCAACATGTTCACTGGGATATAAGTTTGTGTGTTGAAAACCACAAAAAGCCTTCTCTTCTTGGTACAGTATTTGAAATATCCTCAAATTAGCCTGCTACTGCTACAGAAACAAAGAGGAAGATGAATGAAGTAGAAAAGAAACATTATAAGGGAGACCACACATGTTCGGCTTTGACAAGAGAACAGAAAATAACCCAGGGAAGAAAGAAGTCTCTTCAACAAATGCTGTTGGGACAATTGGATAGCAGCCTGCAGAAATAACAAACAAGACCATCACCACTCACCATACAGAAAGATCAAATCTAAATGAATAAAGGATCTAAAATTCCACCTAGAAATCATCAAACTACAAGATATAAATGCAGAAAAAGGCTTCCTAGAAAAATCATCAACAGCAAAGGCAGTCAAAACCAAAATAAACAAATGGGACTACATCAAACTAAGAAACTTCTGCACAGAAAGGACACATTGAACAAAGTAAAGAAGCAACCAACAGAGGGGGGAGAACATCTTTGCACACTACACAACAGACTGGGGTTAGTATCTAGAATATGCAAAGAACTCCAGAAAAACCGCAACAATGAAATAAACAAACCAGGTAAGAAATGGCGAAGGAAATGAGAAGACACTTTATAAAGGACAAATCCAAATGGTAACAGACATGAAAAAATGCTCAAGCTCCTTAGCAATAAGTGAAATTCAAATAAAAACAACACCAAGGTTGTACTGAATTCCAGTCAGAATGGTACACATAACCAAAAACTACCAACAACACCTGTTGGCATGAACCCTACTCCACCTCTGGTTGGATTACTGCAGCCATGATGAAAGCCGCTATGGAAAATACTCAGACAACTGAAAATTCTCCTACAATATGACCCAGTAATCCTGGGAATATATTCCTGGGAATATATACAAAGGATCTGATATATAAGAAAACAACTTGCACCCCTATATTCATTACAGCACCATCAAAAATTGCAAAAACATTAAAACAACTTAGATGTCCACTGAAAGAGGACTGGATAAAGAAAGTATGGCACAACTACTCTATGGAATACTACTCAGCTATTAAAAAGGATGAAATTCAATCATTTGTTGTTGTCATTGTGGCTGTTCTAACTCATACCAGTTGTTGACCTTGTTTCATGGTTTCTTGATTATGAAAATGTATAGTGATAGAGTACTGGGGTCTATTACATACAGACATGGGGGTATAATGGAACATGCATCCCTGCTTTCAAATGAAAGATGGATTCCCAATGAAACTGTTGGACATGTGTAGACAATGGTATGCTGGACTGTCTGACATTGTCTGTATCAACAATGTTGGGGTGCACATATAAAAGAGACTGATAGAATTATGATTCCTTCTGAAGGACTACACCATTGTAGTAAAATGGAGAAAATCTGTTGGGGGGAAGGAGTTTGGGGTGGAATCCCAGCCTATATGAAATTATACCATATGATTCAAAATTCAAAATAAAAATATATTAAAAAAGAAAACTGTAACTTAAATATTAGTAAAGTAAAATATAAAAATGTTAAAAAATTGAAGGATCTGGCTTGGTGACCTCGCAGCTAAAATCCTCGCCTTGCACCCGCCGGGATCCCATATGGGCACCGGTTCTAATTCCCGGCAGCTCCACTTCCCATCCAGCTCCCTGCTTGTGGCCTGGGAAAGCAGTTGACAATGGCCCAAGGCATTGGGACCCTGCACCTGTGTGGGAGACCAGGAGGAGGCTCCTGGCTCCTGGCTTTGGATTAGCGCAGCACCAGCCGTTGCAGTTACTTGGGGAGTGAATCATCAGATGGAAGATCTTCCTCTCTCTCTCTCATCTTCTCTGTATATCTGACTTTGTAATAAAAAAAAAATACTCAGACTTAAACAAAAAATCCAAATGGGCCCAAGTGCAGAACTAAGTGAAATGCAGTACTCACAAAAGGATGGACATCATATGTTCACTTTCTTTGAAAATACAAAACAAAACAAAAAAATGAGAATAAACACATATATGTGTATCCCCAAAATGAAGGATGTAATGGGAACCAGACTACAAATAATCAAGGAGAATCAACAGAATGCATCTCTGGTAAGGAATGAAGGTAGACTTCCAATGAAACGTCTAAATATACCTAGACAAAAAAAAAATTACATCCCTACTATTGCCTATGCTAACAGTGTCATGACCCACATAAAGAGCAAAAAAAGTTGGAATCATTTCTCTTTCATGTCTAATTTTAAAGTTGATGTCCTCTTGTGATGTTCACTGTGAATATGTCTGAGTGGTAGTTTTACTCATTTTCTAAAGTAATGACTCATTTCAATTTGCAGATTTTTTTTATTTCAAATACAATTATTTTAGCTGTGAATTTTAGTTTTTCACACTTCTTACTCATTTGTGCCTTATTCTAAAGTCCTTGTGATTCATTAATAGATCATTCATAAGAGACATTTTGATAGCAAGCACTTGATGCTGTAAATATACCTTCAACACTGCTTTTGCTAAATCTCAAAAACACAGATACATAGCTAAGATGGATAGATAGATAGATATGCTTGTTTTGAGAGGAAGACGGAAGGCACAAAGTACCTGAAGCACCTGGGTAAAGAGAATACAATTAGAACCTGGAGTATTAAACTTAGGTGTTAAACGCTGTTAAACTTGGGAAAGTGAAAATGTATTGCTGTTAATTTTTAAGGATTTATGATGTTATAGATTGGCTGATAATAGCAACAATTAATAGAATAAAAGAAGGTGATTTCCTGTAAAATCACTTAAATGGACTGTTTCAGCCTCTTGTCAAATTGCACATTATTAATATCAAGGGTGATTTTCATCAATCTCAACCTCATTTAACTTTTAGTCTCTACTTTGCATTAAGCCTTGGCAGTCACTTGGATTGCATCATCAAGCATCAATCAGTCACTAACTTGTTTGAAGATACACATCTAAGACCAAGACATCTAATTTTCTTTGTTCATCTGTTAATTAACTTAGACTGTCTCATTAATTTAGATCTTATATATAGTCGTAATGTTATATGTTCTAGGCACAGCTTCAATTAATTATTAAAATTATCTGCAATATAGGTGAAATCAACCTAAATGCAATCTATTGAACATATAATTGACAATAATGTTCTAAAAGAAAAGGTGACTGTATATAGATATCCATTAATTACTAGAAAGATTTAACATTTCAATAGGCTTTGTTAATGATGATTCTAATTGAACATTAACAAATACAAGTTACACCAAATATATCATTTATGATCTTTTATTTCATTTGAAATCCAAAGTATGTGTGAATCCTCTTGCTAAATTTTAAAATACCATTTAGGAAACACATTTCCATGTTTTTGAAAACCCTAAAAGACATTAATATAATTAAAAACATTGGAGATAAAGTTTTAAAGGAAAAAAATAATTCATTTGTTTTAAAAACATGAGTCTATTATCCATATCTAATAAAGAAAATGTCCAACTGCCAATACAAGGCTATAAAGTTCAAATATAGAAATTGTTTTCTTGAGAATGAAGAGGTCAGTTGAGACTTGAATATAAAAAGAAGCAGTATAATATTTGCATTTGAAATAAAAGTACCTTATGATGCCCCTCTTAAAATGTGCTGTTAGATTCATTTATCAAAATCTCATGCCATGGAAAGCTTTGTGGCAATGCAGTTTGTGATAAAAATGTGCAAACAAGTGGGTTTGTATATGTTTGTACACATGAAGAAGAGACTTCAAAAAAATACTGGAAAAGTAGAAGTCTAAGATAATTATTTTCATATCTATGCGCAGTTTTAAGATAATATGTATTTTACATAGTTCCTTCTAAGGACTTCTAACATATAATATATGATATAGTCTCATGTGCCTGTATATATGCAAAATATTTATAAATAAAAATCAGGCTTATTTTTATGTTAATATCTGTATCCACTATTTTTCTCAGAAATATTACAGAGTTCTTAACTAACCTGTGCACTTTTAAGTAGGATTATTATGAATTCCAAATATGTAGATTATCAAAAATCTATGTAATGCCCTAATATTTAGTAGTTATTTTCCTCAGCGAATTACATGACAAGCTTCTTTCAAACTTATGATCACTGTCATGAATCCTGCATCTTGCGATGTTTATATTCCTCTTTTCAAGAGAAAGCAGCGCATTTATATGTGTGTGTGTGTGTGTGTGTGTGTATGTGTGTATAAAAGAGGTCAATACAATATGTATACATATGAGGTAGACATGGCAACATTTTTAAAAATTATTAAATCTAGAGCTGGCATTGCATCATAGCAAGTTGAGCAGGTACCAGCCACACTGGCATCCCCATATGAACACCAATTCATGTTCCAACTCCTCCACATTTGATCCAATTCCTTGCTAACAGTCTGGAAAACACAGCAATAGATGACCCAAAGGCGTGGGCCCCTTACACCCATGTGGAAAACACAGAAGGAACTGCTGGTTTCTGGATTCAGACTGACCCAGCCTCACTCACTGCAGCAATCTGGGAAGTGAACACACTGATGCAGGAAGTCTCCTTCACTCTCTCATTCCCTCTCACTCTCTAATTCAACATTTCAAACAAATAAATGACTTTTAAAATATATTAAATTTTAAAATAAATTGTTAAAATGAAAAGACAAGTTAATCACAATACTCATAACTATAACTTGTTCCAACATAGTCTTTGGTTATTATGTTAATCATATCCAAATAAGTAGATATATTTTGCTTTTGGTTTGTATTGTCATTTCAGGCTTTTTATAGAAAAAAATCAAATTCTCAAAGGAATACATGTGCCAATAGTATAAATAAAATATAAAAGAATAACAACTTGTGATACAAAAGTAAAAAAACGTGTCATCATTTATATATATGTTAGGTTGACATTTATTGCTTATATTCTGCTTTTTACAGTTATATAGAAACAATTCTTTTTTTGCATTTTTTAAATGACCTATTTTTATTGGAAAGGTAGATCATATTTTTTTATTAATTATTTTGCATTATGTGACAGTTTCATAGGCTCTGGGAATCCCCCCACCTTTCCCCAAGCCCCTCCCCCCTGGTGGATTCTTCCACCTTGATGCAGTATTACAGTTCAAATTCAATCAAGATTCTTTCCTTGCAAACGTATACCAAGCATAGAGTCCAGCTACTTATTGTCCAGATGGGTTGAATAGTTTCTTGGGGAGACCATTTCTGGTCCGAAGTTAGAGCTGGTAGAATATCATCCCAGTCAATTAAGAGTCCCAATATAACATCAACAGCAATTTGCAACATTATGGAATTGACATGGTTTTGAGTAACCAGTATGTTAAAAAAAAAAAAAAAAGCAAGTTCTTAACCACAACCTATGATTAGCTCATTGACATTTCAATTTTAGTTTATATACAGGACCAGCTGCTATATACCTTAAAATGGCTATAAAGTACCATTCAGCTGTCTCGTGTCTATTTCATTTTAGTATTTAGCCATTTGTTGTGTTGAAGTATAATTTTGCTGACCTTGGCAGATTTTAGGATAATCTAGACTGGCTTGTAACTCTAACAAGACATTTGTCGACAATTAAGGTGCAGAACATTTTTTTTGGGGGGGGTAGTATGCAGGAAAATCCTCAACACTATGGTGAGGAGTGACTAATCTTTGCGTCCCACCCAGCGAGGCATGATATATAGAAACAATTCTTAAAAGAAATCATTTTGTAAACATTTATTTGACATTTCCTCAATTTCCATACTTTTTTATCGTGACATCTGATAGTTTTAAAATTTCTTAGAGTATACTGTAGCCAACATTTTATTGACATAGGCATTCTCATCACCAAAGTTTTGATTTTAAAAAATGTAAAAAACAAATAATTTTCTTAGTAATACAATGATAATGCTCAATGAAAGACAAACAGAATGCAAAACTATTTTGCCATTACTTACTTTCATAATGAATCTTGAATCCATTATTAGAACGGCTGTTGTCAGTTGTAAATAACAGGTATATAAAATTACTGCTACTAAATAAAAACTGGGGCACTTGTGTGCCATTGTAAGATCCAAGTAAGGGTGACAGAAGATTCGGTCCATCATGAACTTCCAAAACATCATAATTCAGTTCAGTCTGAAATCTATCATCAAGAGACACATGAAAATAGATTTATTAGAATAACGCTATAGAGGAAAGAATGCTTTAGATTGTTAAGCCACTGTTTAGATGTTTTATCATTTCCATATTATTTTCTATAGTCTATGTAAGATAATTAGGGTGTTATCATTTGGAAATACCAATGTTGTATGTCCTTATTCTTAGGGAAAATTATCATTATAGAGCTATGCATATATACTTTTATAAGTATACGTCTTCAAGCATAATAGATTATCATAAGTGTACAAATGGCCTTTTCATTCAGTAAGCATAGTGTTAGAATTACCTTTCTCATTCTTCATCTCCATGGAAAAATTATTTAATTTACATTTATGAAGTCAAACAATTATTCAAATTTCTGTTACTACAGTATAAATATTTCATGTCTGCCATGTGCTATAGACAACCTTAGAGACAAAAATTGAGGAAGTCCTGTTACTGCTTGAAATTTTATTTAATTATTTGGAAGTCAGAGAGACAGAGGAATCTCTCAACCAGTGTTTGACACCTCAATAGCCTGCAAAGGCCTAGGATGGACCAGGCTGAAGATAAGACAGGCTCCCAATGTAGGCAAAAAGGATACAGCCAGTTCAGTCATCATCTACTGCCTTTCAGCATGTGCATTAGTAAGAATCTGGACTCAGCAGTGGAACTGGGACACAAATACAGTCTAACGCAAAGTCTCAAGTGGTATCTTAGCCTTAGGTCAAATGTCCACACTAGTTCCTACTGTTATACCCCTTAGCATATACAGACACTGACGTCCTTAAATCATAAATAGAACCATATTTTTCTTAAATTATAGAGCTACTCTTCAAAACCAAGTATCTCCAATCCTCAAAACTTTGCTATACTGACCATTCTTATCAGTAGATTTTTAAAAATTATTGTTTTGCCTTCTAGCTAATCACAGTGTCATTGCTGGGTGGGGGTACTGTTGGGACATGCCCTCCAGCACTCCCCTTCCCTAGCTTTTACAGGCTTGTCATCTCTTCACAATAAGCAGAGACCCCACCGGATCAGGTGGCCTCGGCAGCATGCTGGCAGGAATAAACCCTGAGAGAATTCACTGTCCTCATCCTGACATTAATTTTTTCCTGTTATTCCTTAAAAAATGTATTGTTCTTTGTCTAAAGTTGACTCTCTTGTAAAGTATCTCATGAACATGTATTTTTTAGTAGTCTCTTATACTATTAACTGTCTTCCTAGATCCAGAGTTAAGAACATAAGAACTAAAGGAGAATGAAGATGATTTCTCTCTTTTTCCTAGAGACTTTCAGAAAGCTGAATGTCTTAACCTTTTGTTCATAATGATCAGCAACCCAGGAAAGTATTTTCCTACTTTCACCATGGTGTTTTGGTGTATCTTACACCTTTGCAGATCTCACCATGCAGGCCCTCTTCAATGTCGCTGCAATTTACTGAGCATTTTTGTGACACTAGCCACACTTGTGGTTTGCTTTCTGTACAGCTTTAGACTGTTAAGGGTCTATAAGCAACAGGAGATCAGTGGGGTTTTTGCCACTGTTTTGCATGTAGCAAACACTCAATAAGTCTTTGTTAAATAGTAGAGAATATGTTTTAAAGATTAACATATCTTTCTTTTTTGTAAAATGATAAACTTTATTTAAAAAGAGCAAAAGGTTTACATGAGCAGATGCATCAGTATTAGCCATGTATTTACCCCTTTCTGAAAAGCATCTTCAGCATTTCTCTAATAGTCTCCAGTACTGTTTTTAAAAATTGGCAAAAATTATAAATGTCAGAGTTTGCAGAGAATAATTTGTACTATTATTCCAGTCTTTTCCAGTAAATGATGCAAGTTAAAACATATTATACTGTAGAAATTGCAAATCAAAATTCAAACCTGACATTTTAGAAATGCTTAGAAATAATTGAAGAAATAGAAATCAATTAGGACTTACTTATATTGCATCTGTTTATTTATGTCAATCTATGACATGATTATGACTATGACGTATTGTGAATATTAAGCATAATGTTTCAGTGGGTAGAATTGTGACATAGCAGGTCAAGGCACTGCTTATGATACCAAACTCCATGTGATAACATCAATCTGTGTTCTGTTGCTTCATTTCTGATTCAGCTCACTGCCAATATGCTGAGAAGGTGATGGCCCAAGTATGTGGGCCTCAGCCACTCAAATGGGAGACTCTGACATTCTGAGCTCTTCACTTGACTTTTTTGTGGAACAGGGGTCATTCATGAAGTAAACCAATATATAAATAATTAGCTTCTTTCTCTATTTCTCTATTTTACACTGTCTTTTTAATTAATTAATTCTTTAAAAACATTAAGAGCTAACTGAAATAAAGCTCAAATTATACTGAAGTCATAGCTTGTTAAGTAATATACATTGTCACATTATGAAATTTATTACTCTCATCTTACAAACTTCAATCTGTTACTTTTGTCTAAAATATTACAATATTACAGTGTAGAGGAGAAAAGATACAACAAAACACTAAATCGTTTAAACAAATGATCAAACAATTGGGCATTGTGAATCTATTATTTTGCTGCTTTGGGTTAGCCATTGTAAATATTGAAATTGGAGTTTGCTTAGATAGCTAATAAGATGACAATAGCCAAATTAAAATGCACAGAATAATCAGGGATTTATTTGAATTGAAACATTATGACAGTTGATTCCTAATAGAATAGTAACATTAACTGGAGATACAGAGGACATTGTTCAATAGCAGTGGATCTTTAAAAAGAAAATCAGCAAATTGGTCCTAAGGAAATATAAAAATACAATAAAAAAAGAAAATATGATAGGGCTACAAAATGGATCAAATTTCTTTCATTTATGTTTAAAAATATTTGCATAAATTTCTCATACATTATATCATGCTATCATTCATGTATGATATAAAATTAATGACAAATATTATGAAACCACAAGATGATAGTAAAACTGAAATCGGTTCTAATTTCACTCAATATTTTATGTTTTCAAAAAGCGATTTTATTGTAATCCAAATCCATCCAGACTAAACTGAAAACAGTCATCATACTGCAACTATAAAACAAATTATTCTCTAAGAGATAAATACTGGTAAGTTAGAGAGCTGAGAAAAAAAAGAAATAAAAAGATTTGCTTCAGATAGTTAATAGTAAAATTAATTCATCTTTCTCCGAGTTGGGATATGCCAGATACTATGCTAATTTAGGAATTACAAAAACATAAACAAAAATTCCTTTGTATGTCTCAAGAAGTTTTTGTGGGTGTTAAGAAGCAGTAAGCAGTTTAAAAGCGACCTGGTTGTTGGTGTTATTGCTATTTTCTGCATTTGATAGATTACGTTTACTAAAGTTTCAGTGACAGACTGAAATAATCTCAAGAAGATTGATATATTTATAAATAATTTTTAAACATTTTTCTCTAGATTAGCTCTAATGAATTGTTACATTTCAGAAAATAGTGGGGAAAAAACTCCGAAAGACAGCTACAGTACTATCTTAATTATATTATCTGATTTCTAAAAATTCCTCGACCAATTAAAGCGACTCGCTGTTCTCTTGGAGACGAACAGTGGAAGGCAAACAGCATAACCTCACAATGAATACAATTCATTCCTTGGAAACACAGCTACAAAACTGGTCTCACAAGGAGAAGACGTATTAAAAGAGTTGACAGCAAGTATCTTTAGAAGAATGGCTGGAAATCAGAAGGAGATTCATTTTTTATTTTTGTTTTATTGAGAAAGTGGTGTTAGATATTTCAATAATGATATTTTGGTACTTTAAACAATCTTTAGAGAAAAACAAATTAGGAAGACATAATAAGTCAACGTATAAGGAACTAACAGCCTCATTAGATTTCATTTTAAAGTGAATGCTTTATGCCAATAACCTAAAATACAGTTTAAAATGTGTTTGTATTAATTTGTAACTGTATTTATTTATTTAATTAATACGAAATGCTTAGAGAGAGAAGAAAAACTGATCCTCCATCCAAAGATTCATTCCTCAAATTCTGACACGCCAACAAGAACCAACACTCAGTGAGGCCAAACCTAGAGCCAGGATCTCCATTCAGGTGGCACGGAACTAAACACTTAAGCAATCAGTCAGTGCTCCCAGGATGCATTGGAAGTTAGCTGGCTCCAAAGTGGTGGCTCTGTCCCAGTCATGGCAGTAACTAGTGGAGTAAACCAGTGGATAGACCATCCATCTCACTATCTCTTTGTGGTCTCATGCTAAATACAATTAAATAAAATTTTAAAAAGTAATTTGGCATAATTCTAATTGGTGCAATAAAATGAAATATGGTGTGTCAAATAATGGCTTAGCCTGACACATCACAATGCCTGCCCAATGAATCAATTCTATATTTGATTAAATATATTGCTCATTCCATTGCTACAGAGTCAGCTGCTTAAGAGCTGGATTCAATTAAAAGAACCTTCCCCCCCCAACACACACACAAAGTACATAGAGTAAGGATAACACTCTAACAAAATCTCACACCATTAAAGTATTTTTAGGACAGAATAAATAGAAGAAGATATTCAAATGTTTTCCTTCATATAGCTTAATTTTTTTTTCACAGACAGGTAACTGTGAAGGGCAAATGCAGAACTCAGCCCCCAAAAAGGAACATTTTCTTTTGAAATGTTTGGAGGCTTGAGACTTCATATCAACTATACCAAATATGATTCAAAAAGGAATAGATTCATATTACTGTACTTTTTTAAATTCTAAAATCCTGAAAATACCACTGATGAATCCTTTTGTTTTTCTTTTTAAGTTATATTTTTGAAATTCAGAGTGACAGACACAAGACAAAAGAGCAAAAAAGGTAGACCTACAGACCCGCTCATTGACCTGGAAATCCATACAGGTGTCCCATGTAACAGGAGCGGCTCAAGCACTCGGGCTGTCATCTACTGCCTTCCAGGTGCAGTAGTAGAAAGCTGGGTCAGAACTGAAGTTGAGTTTTGATCCTTATCACTCTCATATGATACTTGGGTGACTTTCACCTACTATGCCATAACATCTACCATTAACATATTCTTAAACCATCCCGATTTTTAAGTTTTCCAAGGTTGGGGTAATTAACCAGGGATTTTCATTTGTACTTGAAAGTTAGAGTTACCCAGATAAGGAGAGATGAGAGAGAGAGAGAAAAAAAAAAAAAAGTTCACCCATCCATTGGTTCACTCCTCAAATAGCTAAAATGGTCTGAGTTAAGTAGGCAGATCTGGAGCCAGGAGCCTCCTCCAGGTCTCCCACATGGGCCCAAAGACTTGAACCATCTGCTGATTTCCCACGATATAAGCAGGGAATTGAAACAGAACTGGAGCAGCCAGGACACTAACTGGCACTTATGATTTTCAAGCATCACCAGTGGAAGCCTAACCTACTATGCCATGGTACTGATCCAACAACACACTTCTTTTTTTTTAATAATGGATATCAAAAAGATATAGGAGCTATTAGGTGTAAGCTTTGAGTGGATAGTTTTAAGTATTAAGAAATGAGTAACACTTCAGAAGTTTTGTTTCACAAAGTTCATGTGGAAAAGACAAAAAATCTCTGGGTTCTGAGAACCATTCCATATGCCAAGTCTATTCTGGTTCATGTATAGGAGCGATTGTCATTGCTATGTATAAATATGTGAACTGAAATTATTTTCAATTTACACTTTTTTTGCTTTTAGCTCGGCTTAAGACCTTTAATTTTAGTAAACACATACAAGAGTAAGAAAGTGGCAGAGAAAAATATGATCAGTAATTATATTTATTGAAAGTAAATTAGGTTTATCCACTTTACCAGTACAACACCCACAAAAATGGTTGAGGAGATTTTGTCAAAAAGATAACCATGGAGTAGGGAGAGGGATGCTGAGTCCTATGTAAAGCAGGCTAAGCAAGCACACGGGATGCTCACATCTCATATCACCAGGGTTCCAATCCAAGTACTGGCTGTTCAGTTTTTCATCCTGCTTTTCCCGAGATGCAGTAGATCATTACTTCTGTGCATGGGTCCCTTCTGCCCATGTGGATACCAAGATGAAAGTCAGTTCTGTACTGGTTTGAGCATGGTTGAGCCCTGGATATTACCAGCATTTGGTGAGGGAATCAAATAATGAAGAGCTCTCACTTTTGATTTTGCTTTCATTGTACCTTTTAAATGACTGGAGATAAATTAAACATTAGCAAAGATGTGGACACTTTGGCACAGAAGATAATTCTTTTTAGTTCACCTGCAACCCATGCCAGAGTGCTTATTTCAAGTTCCAGCTACTTGGCTTCCAATACAGCTTCCTATTAATGCTCTTGGGTAATCAGTGGATGACGGTTCAAGTATTTGAGTATCTGCCACCCATGTTGGACATATGAGCAAAAATTGGGGATGGTGGTTTTGTCCTGGCCCAGGTCTAGCTGCTGCAGTCATTTGTGAAATAAATCAGTGGATGGAAGGTTTTTCTGTCTCTGCTTATGTCTTTATTTATGTCTTTATTAATTTGCTTGCTTCGAAAATAAATAAATTGCAAAACAGTAAGAAAATAATTTCGAAAGATCTAACTTAGAATATCGTCTTAAGAGTGTACACTACTGGGTCTAAAATCCCAAAGATATTTAAGATAGGCAAGTAGTGGGCCCGGCACAATGGCCTAGTAGCTAAATCCTTGCCTTTCATGCTCCAGGCTCCCATACAGGCCCCGGTTCATGTCCCAGATGCTCCACTTCGCATCCATTTCCCTGCTTGTGGCCTGGGAAAGCAATCGAAGACAGTCCAAAGCCTTGGGACCCTGTACCTGCACGGGAGAACCAGAAGAAGCTCCTGGCTCCTGGCTTTGAAACAGCTCATCTCTGGCCATAGCAGCCACTTTGGGAGTGAACCAGCTGACAGAAGATCTTCCTGTATTTCCTTCTCTTTGTGGCTTTGTCTATCCAATAATAATAATAATAATAATAATAATAATAATAATAATATACATCTTTAAAAGACAGGAAAGGATAGAAAAACCACAATAAAAATTTTGGATGACAAGAAAATTGCCTTTCAACACAAGTTCAAAATCAAGTCGGTGTGAGGATGCTCTGAAATGCAGGTATCACTTTGCAATTAAACTGTCTATTAAGTACGCAACTCTAAGTAGGCTACTCTGGACTAAGAAATACCAGATGTTTACTTACTTAATGATGATTAAAGAATCGCATTAACAAATCAGGAGATGCTTTTCAACATAATCACGGATTTTGTGTTCCTCAAGTTCATACTAATTTTCCAGAAACATTAATTTAGGTTAGAATTTAAAATTTGAATGCAGGGGCTGGCATCATAACTTAACAGGCTAGTCCTCCACCTTCAGGAGCCAGCAACCCATATGGGTACTGGTTTCTGTCCTAGATGCTCTACTTTCAGTCTAGTTCCATCCATGTTTATGGCCTGGGAAAGCAGCAGAGGATGTCCCAAATCCTTGGGCCCCTGCACCAGTGTGGGAGTCCTAGAACAAGCACCTGGCTCCCGGTCACTGACTTTAGAGCAATTCAGCTATAGCCATTTCATTGCCATTTAAAGAGCGAACCAGTGGATGGGAACTTTTTAACTGTCTTTTTGTTTGTAGATCTACCTTTCAAAAACAAAACAAAACTTGAATAATATGTAAATAAAGGAACGGACAATGTTACTTCTCTGCAGATTTACGCAGAGAAGAAAAGACAGAGACAAAGATTTTTCATCCTCTAATTCATTCCTCAAATGCCAAAATGGCCAGAACTGAACTGATCCGAAACCAGGAGATTTTCCCAGGCCTTGCACATGGGTGCAAGGTCACAAGGACTTGGGCCATTCTCCTCTTGTGGCTTCCCCACGCCACAAGCAGGAAACTGTATTGGAAGTGGAAAATCCTGGACACAAGCCGGCACTTGTATGGGAATCTGGTGCTTAGAGGTGCAGTTGAGCCATGGCGCCACCCGGAAAGTTCATTCTTCGTCAGAGAACACTACACTTTGATTTAGGGTAAAAAATCTTAATTAACATGCTTAGGGAAAAGGTATGATCCTTTCTCATTCGCCAACATTACTTAATAGGGTTCTCAAAGAAACAAATTGCTCTACATGATAAAATAAGGTATTTTGAGATTTATTGTGTCATTTTCTGCGAGGGTGGGAGGGTACATGAGGGAAGGTTGAAGATCTTCTATGGAGAACAAATTAAAGATGGAGAAGGATCTGGAATAAGAGGCAAGACTAGAGGGGAAAAGAATAAAGGCAAGATTTAATGGGGTAAGTTTCCAGTTTGCAATGTTGGTATCCCACATGGAGTCCTAGCTGCTCCACTTTTGATGCCTGCTAGGGTGCCTGGGAAAGAAGCAGAGGATGCCCCAACTCCTTGCTCCCCAGCAATGAAATGGGAGACCCAGATAAAGCTCTTGTCTCTTGGCTTCAGCCTAGCCCAACACTGGAGTTGGCAGCTATGTGGGGAATGAACCAGCAAACAGAACATCTCCCTTTCTCTCTCCCACTCTCTCTCCAACCCTCAAATTCAAATAAACAAAATAAATCTTTAAAAAAAAGGGGGGGATAGAGAAATGTCAGCAATTGTTACTGTAATGATGATCAGAAAAATTAAGACAATAAAGTCAATTTAGTCAATCTCAGATAATTCTAGATTTTGCAATTATCCAATGATTTGGCTTTTGTTTGTGTACTTATTTTTTTTGTAATGCAGCAATATCTTTCATATGCTTGTTTGCTCCCCTAATGACTGGCCGAAGATAACAGCCAGGAACTAAGTCTGTGTCTCCCACACAGGTGACAGGGACTCAACTACTTAATCCATCACATGCTGGATCCCACGGTGCAGATTTGCTGGACTATGAGTGACAAGCAGATGGGGTCAGCACTGTCGCATAGCTTATCAAAGCCTGTGACATTTTTATCCCATGAGCTTCAATTTGTGTTCCAGCCTACTCAACTTTCAACCCAGTCCCCTTAAAGCCTGGGAAAAACACCACAGGAGGCCTAGGCATTTGGACACTGTCCCTCAATGGGAGACAACCAAAGGATGAAGCATCTGGCTGACTTCACCCAGGCCCACCCAGGCTACTGCAGCCATCAAGGGAGGGAGTCAGCTGATGAAGGTTCTATTTTTTTTTCTCTCTGTCTCTTCATGTAGCTCTGAGATACAAATACATAAATAAATCTTTAAAAGCACAACCAGGCCATGACACCAATACTCTGACACTAATATAGGTGCTGGTATCCCAAGTGGTGACTTAACTGCTAAATCACGTGGCTGTCCTTGTATTACATTTGCGTGCATGTGTGTGTGTGGGGGGGTGTGTGTGTAAGAGACAGAGAAAAGCTGATACAAAAAGAAACAAAGAATCCTGAGAAAGTACACCAATATCTGTCCAGAACTAAAAAAAATACCCTCAGAGATGCTTGTAGAATATAAGGAGGGATTTCCTTCCTTGAGCCTATGCAACTATTTCATGGAATACTACAATAAAGAAATATGAATAAAAAAGTAGTGACTTTAAAAAAAAGAACATAAACAGTGACTAGAATTTCCTCTTCATCTGGAATGAGGCTCAAATAGCTTACCTGGATATTGAACAAAAATATTTTGTGAAAACTACCTGATAAAAAAATCAAGTATATACAAATAAAGCAGATAAGCAACATGATTTCAATCATCTGTACAGCTTAACTCTTGACACATATGTTAAATTCAAAAAAGGAAATAGTAAAATCATGTACTTGATATATAAATATATGCACTTATTTAAATATGTGATGAGCTTTGATAGATGTAAAAATGATTATCCCTCAAATGTAATGCTCTAAGTTTGACATATTAAAAATATGAACTAAATCTCTACCATCTTGTGTTAAATCAAAATGATTAAAATTATGTGGTGATACAATCATCAGCATACAATATTGTATATTCAGAATCAAACAAAACCGTATCAAATAGTAATGATTTTTGGTTGGGTTCCTCATTCAGAGCATGAAGATATGTGATGAAAGTTTGTTAGCTAATAAACACGATGCTTTTTAAGCTTCCTACAACTGCTATATTGACACAAAACTTTTCAGCCATGAAAGAGATCAAGATTTTGACATAACAATGAAAAAAACTGTCATGTTATTGTTAGTATAAATAAAAATAAATGTTTGAATCATTATTATGGGATCGACTGTGCTTCTCCCAAATTCATACAGTAAAATTTTAAAAGTACACATAAAAAAGTGAAGGAATGTGAGATCATAAATGTGAGACAAAAAAATATGACTTCTGTGTTTACAAGAACAGATTAGGACACAGAAACATATCCAGAGAAGACTGGGTGAAGAGAGAGGAAGGCAGCCATTCACAAAGCGAAAAGACAAAGCAGGAAAATGACATTAACACTTGGATGTCAGACATCAAACTTCCGGTGCGATGAAAGTGTTCATTTCTGTTGTATGAACCATGCAACCTGCGGTAGTTTGTTAAGGCAATCTTAGCAAACTAGTATGGGAAGATTGTATAGATCACAGTAATGCAGGATGATTCCGTAAAAAATATAACCAATTCTTCAAAACGCAATTTCTTTTCACACAAATTTAAATACCAGGATAGGTAAACTCATTAAGTGAGGAAGTATATGAGTGAAGGAGGGATTGTGGTAGGTCTATAAAACTCAAACATCAGGCCTTAAGATATCATGCTGAATTTACATGTTTATCAAGAAGATCCAGCGCATAAATAACTGTATTTTACTGCTTGTTTTTTAAGAAAGTAGTAGAGAGATTACCGGAGTCAAAAATATAACTGGGAAAATATATAACTAATTCTGCTTTAGGTTGTGAATAGTAATTCAATAGATCATAGATATCATTCTAATAACTTTTTAAGCATTCAATATTATGGTCTTTCCTGATATAGATTAGTTGACCAGTTAATGCCCATTATTCTTGGGACAGTAAAGGTCAACTGTCCAATCATTTATACACAGTGACTTGACACAACACAGCCATTTTTCAAAAGGTCTTCTTAAGTATCAGCATATGGAGAGTACACATACATGTTTTAGGCTGTAAAATGATATTGATTTGATTATATTTACAGTATCTTTGCCTCTTGAAACATAACCAAACAGAATTCACAAGCCCATCAATATATAGGGCAACTACACTCATTCAGCTAAAAATTACATATTAATGTCTCAGCAGTATGTATATATATAAGGTCAGCCTTGAATATTTCAATAGCACTGATACAACACTAAACAAATAAAAAATGGGCATAGAAATAGACAGAAAAATTAAAAGGGGTAAACATTTTGAAATAATCAAGGCACAAGTGACTACCACAATAAAATTACATATTGATTTGGGAAATTAAACAGAATGCTGTTTTGTTGGATAATCTGTTTACAAGGTAGAAAAAAAAGATTTGCAGAGACCTTTCAAATGTAATTTTGATAGAGTGTCCGGGTTCAGCTTCAATCACCCACTCACAATTCAAAGAGTCTTTGTAGTATCCTGGCCAGCCGGGTGACAGAATCACTCCACTGGGAGCTGAAAAGTGGCCGCCACATGGAGCTGAAATTTAAAATCAGAGAGCAAAAGAACAAAAAATTTAGAACAAATCCGTGAAATTATTCTGAGGCACACTAACTATAATTTTCAAATGAAACTCCATATATAGCTATTAAATGCTAGAGAACACTATTTTAAGAGAAAATACCCACCTACCCAATTATTTGTTCATAAATGCAATATTTCCATTTAAAAAGGTAAATCACTTTTTCAAATATGACATAACTTCACTCAGAATATCAAATTATACACAAATCATCCTCAAGTTTCTGGATAATTCTTGTGGCTCTGGTATCTTCATTTGCAAAGCTTGAGAAAATGAAAACTTATTTACGGTTTTCATGTTATGTTGTCAAACCCTGCTAATGTATCATACACACTCTGAAGCAGTGAGCTACTTTTTTTCCCCAAAAAATCACTAAAATTTATGTCTTCATGGATTCAGTGTACTACCTTATTTTTCATTTGCTAATTTATCTCTTGCTTCATTACTGCTGTCAGAAGACTATTTAACAAATCACAGGTTCATCACACCATTTCTTGGCACACATTCCCTTACAAAGACACAGTTAGTTCCTTTTGCTTTTTAACACCAAATTAAATAATTCATTACTTCACATATTTCATCATATGATACTTAAATCACTGAAAAGCAATTGCAACTTTAATTATACCATTATAAGTCTACTAAGTAATGGCTAGTTGGTTAAACAACTCATTTTGGAGATTAATAAACCACGTGAGGAGAGAGTAACCTGCCAAAGTTTTCCAAGACCTGCAAGTGTTAAAATAAGTTTATCTAAAAGAAAAAAGATTTATTTATTTTGTTAATTAGTTAGTTAGTTTAACAGTACAGTTACAGAGACAGATGGAGAAAGACAAAGGGGCTGGGGATTGATTTACTGCCCAAATGGCCGCAACAGCCACGGTTGGGCAACACTGAAGCCAGGAACCAAGCATTCCTTCTAGGTCTTCCATGCAGGTGGCAGGGATCCAAGCACTTCATTCAGTCTCTGCTACCTTCCCAGTCACATTATCAGGGAGCTTGATCAGAAGTGAAAACAGCTTGGTAATCTAACCAGTGCCCAAATGGAATGCCAGCATTGAATGTGACAGCTTAACGTGCAAGGACACACTGCTGATCAGTCAAAAATACTTTCAAGTCAACTTTTCAAAACAACCTCAGAACTGGTTGCCTTCCTTTTCTAGCCCCGTTTGTATTAATAAACGGAATCATCATCCATCCAGTTGCATAAACAAAAATGCTCTAATTGTTAGTTTTTCATATTTCTATTCTTACTATCCTAAGGCTATCCTAAGGCTATTCCTAGTGTTCTTCCAACTCATCCTGAGGCTTACTCTTGTTTTTCATGCTCTATAGCTGACATTTTAATTGAAACGACTAAAATGTCACCCCTAGAGTATAAAAATGCCCTCTTACCAGTCTTTGCATCCACACTAATTATCTTCCACGCTACAGCTAGAGTAATTTTGTTCAAGATATACATTTTATGTATTTGAAACACAGATCTTCTATCAGAGACCGAGAGAGAGAGAAATCTTCGTTTCATTAGTTCATTCCCCAGTGCATTTCCAGTGACAACCAAGATTGGAACTGGCTGCAGCCAGAAAGAATTCAGAGTTCTACACAGGTCTTCCACATGAGTGGCAGGGTTACAAGTGTTTGAACCACCTTCGACTGCTTTCACAGCCATATTAGCCAGAATTCAGTGTTCCAGTATGGGATGTGGCTTCACCTGTTTTGCCATGAAAGGTGCCATCCCCAGGTTTTCTAAGTTCAAAATTTTACCAGGTCCTTCAATGGTTTCCTTCTGTGTTGGTGATAATAAGGCATGGCATGATCTTCGGCTGCTCTAAGCTGGAGCTTAGACTTGTGTCTTCTTTTCACTAAACAGACAAGCAAATTAGTCTGCTCTGTTTTCAAAAAGTACACATGAAGAGAAAAGAAGGGCAATGAATATTTGAAACGTTGTGGGTTATTAGGAAACAAAAAAATTTAAGGCCCGGCGTGGTGGCCTAGTGGCTAGTGGCAAAAGTCCTCACCTTGGGCCTGGCATGGTAGAGTAGTGGTTAAAGCCCTCACCTTGCACACGCTGGGATCCCATATGGGCACCAGTTCTAATCCCAGCAGCCCTGCTTCCCATCCAGCTACCTGCCTGTGGCCTGGGAAAGCAGTTGACAATGGCCCAAGACTTTAGGTCCCTGCACCCGCGTGGGAGACCTGGAGGAGGCTCCTGCCTTCGGATTGGCTCAGCATCAGCCTTTGCGGCCACTTGGGGAATGAACCATGGGACAGAAGATCTTCCTCTCTATTTCTCCTCCTTTCTGTATATCTGCCTTTCCAATAAAAATTAAATAAATATTAAAATTAAATAAATAGTTTTTTAAAAAGTTCCTACCTTGAAGGCACTGAGATCCCATGTGAGTGCCAGTTCTAATCCCAGAAGCCCCACTTTGCACCAGCTCTCTGCTTGTGGCATGGGAAAGCAGTCAAGGACGACCCAAAGCCTTGGATTCCTGCACCTGTATGGGAGATCTGTTAGATGCTCCTGGCTCCTGGCTTTGGATTGGAGCAGCTTTGGCCATTGTGGTCACTTGGGGAATGAATCATAGGATGGAAAAAAATCTGAAGCCAAGAACCAGGAGATTCTTCCAGGTCTCCCACGCGGGTACAGGGTCCCAAGGCTTTGGGCCGTCCTCTGTAACCCTCCAAGACCACAAGTAGGCAGGAGTGAAAGGAAGCAGCCACTTCCCCTGAACCTGCACCTATACTGGATCATATATAAGAAATCTCCAGGTTTTCAGGTCTTGAAAAAACTAAAGCTGAATAAATATACAGAATAAATACATAAACTATCTCTTATATTTCTTCTATGTTCTGTTTTCATTCTATTTTACTAATATATACCAGTCACATTCTTGTGTCAGAAATCGGAGAGATTATCCAGGAGAGATAATCTCTTAGGTTTTCTCTTTCTCTGTTCTGTTGGCCTAAAGGATGAAATGACCTGATGATTAATTTGGGATGTCTTGTTAACCATGTATATTTCTAGGTTCTACCTTAGAACTGCTTAAGGTGTGTTCTGGAGATCTGAATTTTAAGAAATTCTCAAATAATCAAGACTAAAATTTTAAAATATTCCCATGTACTAATCATTGCAGAAAACCAGAAGGTTCCATGGATGCGCCTTTTTCCTCCTCACATTTAACTCTGAATTTCAGTGACAACGAATCAGACTTGTGCCCTCTCACACAGATAAATATTTTTCACTTTCTCTGTTTATTTTTTCTCATTTTCCTAGCACCACCTCTTTCAGAGACTGTTTTCTAATACTCCTGAAATATTGTTTATATATTTTCATTTCATTTTATTTTATTTTATAATATAATTCTATAAGGTCTGGGTTTTCCCCTCCCCCCTTCAAATTCCCTCCCACCACTGATTTCTCCCATATTATAATAGTATAGTCCTTCAAAAATTGTCATAAGTCCATCATTATGCTGTTTAAGTGTGTCCTGACATTGTAGGGATGGACAATGGCAGAGAGTCCAGCACCTTGTTGTCAATACGTATTTCTGGACTATATCCATTTCAAACACATGTCGCATTCATGCTGGCTGTGCACACCTTTCTTGTGGAAATTACATGTAATCCAAGACAGATAGAATCTCATATAGACCTTTAAAAATTCTAGCAACTATTTCAGGATGTCATTTTTATTTATTTGTTTGTTTTCATACAGCCATTTGGGAGCAGTCCTGGAGCATACAAACCACCACTTGTACCACCAGCATGCCTTATGGGACACTGGTTCAAATCCTGGCTGCTTCATTTCTGATACAGTTTCTTGCTAATATGTGTGAGAAAGCAGGAAAGATGGACCAAAAGCTTGGATGCCTGTGCCTACATGAGACACCTCATCGAAGCTCCTGGGTCCTGATTTCAGGACAGTACAGCTCCAGCCTCTGCAGCCATTTGGGGAGTGAACCAGAGGACTGAAGATCTCTTTCTCTCTGTTTCCCTGTAACATAAGAGAATTTAAAATAAATAAATAAAATATTTTAGAAATTGTATTTACCTGGGGGTGAGGCATGAGCAGGGAGCTGGAACTAGGGGTGGAACCAAGTACATAAACTATGCACTGTGGTGTGAGATCTGACATGTGAATCTATGGCTCAACTGCCACACCAAATACTCACTTAGTTAGAATGTTATGGGCATGATGGGATTTTTTAAAAATATGTATTTATTTTATTTATTTGAGAGAGAGAATTTTCTATGAAGCAGTTCAGTCCCCAATTATACATCAGTTTTTAAATCCAGGCATGGGCTTGCAGAAAAAGTACTGAAGGATGAGGTTGCATATAGTAACTACTAGTACATATGTGTTTGCTATTTATAGCTTACAAAAAGGTCCCTACTTTCCTGCAGAAACTTGGAGGTAAAGACAATTGACTATATTTCAAAATGATTGTTTGGATTCATCCCTGAATTGTATGAATAACAAGGAGTTGGGCAAAATTTACATTTCAAAAGGACTCAGAGGGAATTTACATATTTTCTAAAGTCTGTGTATTAAGACAAGTGGAAGTGGGGGTGTGGGATGCTAAAGAATCCTGTCTGAAACATGTTCAAGATAAGTGCTGTCATGCTCTAGACTGAAATAAACTATTTTGTTACACAGTTAGAATCTACGGATTTATTTTACCAATGACACATCTCATTGCTTAGCAGAAAGGGAGAGCCAAACATGAAATCCATCCCAGCCCTTACCTTGATGTAATGATACAGTTGCTATTGGCAATAGTAATTCAATTTGTAATTGAACTAAGCTATTTTTAAAACCTTGCGTATTCAACATCCTTAATTTCTCCTGCATATTCACAGTTATTATCCACTGGCATTAAAACTTTACTATCAGCCTTTGTCAAAAATGATTACTAAGATAGCAAATATGTCCAGATTCCATTTCTGTTGTTTCTTTTGATATTTCATAGACTCTTTGGTATCAAACTTGATTTTATACACAAGATTCTTCTGTGCTTTGTATTCCCTTGTTTTGTTGAAAAATAATTCATCTCACTGTGCATGCCAGGGGTCCAAGGACCAATATGGACTCCTTCCTCTAGCTTGCCATTTGTGTGTCATCAAAAAAATATGTTTGACTCTATTTTCTTTTTTTTTCTTTAGCTTTATTTATTTTTATTGGAAAGACAGATCTACAGAGAAGAGACAGAAAGATCCTCCATCCACTGGTTCACTCCTGAAATGGTCTCAATAGCCTCAACTGAGTCAATCTGAAGCCAGAAGTTTCTACTGGGTCTCCCATGAGGATGCGGGGTTCCAAGGCTTTGGACCACCCTTCACTGCTCTCCCAGGCCATAAGTAGGGAGCTGGATGGCAAGTGCAGCTGCCAGGGCATGAATCTGCCCTAATGGAATCCCAATGCATCAATGCAGGGATTAAGCTCCTGAGCCATCACCCTGGGCCTTGACTCTATTTTCCAAATTCTGTTTGGCTCCTGTCTTTAACAGACTCATTTAAGAATATGATGTTTCTTCTAGTTAATTATGACACACAAACTGCGGGTATGCTCTGTCTCATCTCTTCTGCACCAAAGTTCTATTTAAATGAAAATTGTATTTTTTAATGATATAGGTGGTTGCAAAATTATGATGATGATTTGACAGTACTTTTTCTCTTTGTGATAGTGCAAAAGCAATATTGTTCAATAAAAATATACTTTAAATTTTAAAATTTGAACTTTTCCTTGGCTGAGGAATCCTGTCTCATAACTCTGTTCAGTGTCACTGAACTGCAGCTGCCAGTCAGCTATGCTGATCAACAGGGTTAAAAAAAGAGTTACTTAGCTTTGCTAATTGCATTTAGTTTTGCTAAGCTATGATGTTCTTCGGGCTATATACCAGGTTATTTTCTAACCATCCTTCATCTTCTACAGCTTCTTGATTCTCTCAAAAAATAAAAGCCTACTTTTTAACACTCAAAAACATTGTGCTAACTCAACCCATATAGATGAGTGCTGCCTCAGCTGCATGTTACTTTAAGTAGAAAGAACAAGCTCAAAATACCAGTGTGTTTTTAAGACTTCTATGAGAGAGTCAAAAGTGCTTCAGTCTTTATTTAGATAAAATTCTCTCGAATACAGATGCTAAGGAATTCTGGTACTTCACAACAGGAGGCCCTCTGCCATCTGAGAAGTGGCACTTATATACTCAGAAGGGAGTTAGGCACCAGGAAAGCTGGGTTTTGAGCACAGGAGGTGGGCAGTAAGTAAATCAGAGAGCAAGCCTTCCAGCATCTGGCCTGATATATAGCCTTTCTGTGGAACTCTGCCTCAAAGTCTAGATGCCACCTCAGGGACAATGAGTTCCACATCTTTCTTTTTTTTCTCCCTCCTTCTCCTTGCTTAGTTGTACTAACTAATCAAAAGCTCTATGTAATCACAGCACTCTGTGGTTCTGTCTACTTTATTAACAAAAGATTCTGCAAGAGGGACTTCTGTGGAAAACAAGAAAGGACAAAAATTTGTGCAAGTCTAGGAACTTTACATGGTTTAGTTGAGAAACATCTTGAACAAGAACTCTTATAAAGGGACTGGCCCAAATCCTTGGGCTTATGGCTACAGATCAGCTTAGCTCCTGCCATTGCAGCCACTTAGGGAATGAACCAGTAGATGGAAAATCTTTATCTTTCTCTCTCTGCAAATCTGCCTTTCAAATAAAAAAAAAATCTTAAAAAAAGGAGAACATTTGCTGACTTCCCATTGTTTGCAAGAAATTGTTACATCCCACATTCTTTTTTCCAATTTATTTATTTATTTTAATAAATTATTTTTCATGATGCAATTCTTTAGGCTTAAGCTTTTTCCCCTCCTACCCTCCTCCATCCCCCTACCACTGTTTCCCTCTATATTCTAACAATACTTTTATATCTTAATGACAGTCAGAAGTCCATCAAAATGGTGCCAACTAAAGATCATATCACACATTCTTTAAGTTATTATTAGACAAAAGTTTCCCCAATACTTTCACCAGATAATGACTGCACCCTCCGGTTCTACCACCCTGACCTAGGAATAATCACTTCAAGTCACATATTATAAAAACCCTAGTGACAGGCTAGTGGATCTACTCCCAATTTGGGTATCTGAATCAGTTCAGTTGTACCTTATGAGACCAAGAAATCAGGTTGCTGGAACTTCTGTGAAATTAAGCTTTCCTCTTTTGACTTTTTTATAAGGTTTGTCCTTTTTTTTGTCTGTACCAGAAAAAGTGTACATATTTGGAGTGACATTTTCCCAAATTTTATTTTGCATTAAATCAAAGCTGTACCTTTCCTTTCGCCTGAGTAACATTACTGTGGTTGGTAGTTCAAAGAAAATTATGTCAGGCTTACATATGATAAAAAGAAATAAAAAGAGACATATGGATGAAAGGACTTGAGTTACAGAAAATTTGGGGATTACAGCCGTATGCCTCTATCTGCTTCTAGACCCTTCTCTTCCTTTCCTTGAGGCCCCAGTCCACATATATTGGGGATTAAAATCCATACATGGCAATTAAATTTATTTCAAATAAGATCGTACTCCAGGAAATCGGTAACCTAATTTGATTTAAATAAATCACAAAAATGGGTTTTTAATGTGTGGATATGCACAAATATGTGAGCACAATCTTAAAAAAATCACAAATGAATTCTGATCTGTGCATCAGATTGTTATTCTAATTGCTCCCTCAAAAGACCTCTCTGAGGAGAATGTAATGTCTGTGAATGAGAGTAGCTCTCTTTCCTCTGAGACTAATTGAGATGCAAGAGAAAATCCCTTATCCTCAAAGGGATCGTTCATTAGGTTTGTGGGTCCAGTCTTGTCTCCAAACTTTTCTCCAGGGACTTTAGTCTCATCCTGTTCACTGAGAAGATTCTCTCCGATATCCCATTAGGGAGCAGGAAGGAACATAAGCCAGAGTAATTCAGGGAGTTCTCTGCTGAGGACATGGAAGCTCTTGCTTGAGTAAGCAGTTTGTGAAACATTTTGAAATTGGTGGAGCAAAAAAACAGAAGACAGTTTCTTTTTTTTTCTTCTTCTTCTTTCATATTTTAACTACTGCTTCAAACTGCCAAATCTCCTTCTCTTTAAGGAACATGTTGGGTAGGTTTCCTAACTTTCCTATCATTTTCAAGAAAAAAAAAAAAACTTGGTAGACTTGTGTCATTCTTTTCCACCCCTCCTCCCTAGATACTGCTTTGGGTAGTGGGCTCAGAGAGAGAGTTGGAGAATGGAGATGAGTGTCCTGAGGGCCAGCACTTGCTGATTCACATCTCCGTTTACACCTACAACTCGGTATGATGCATGTACTGATTATTCAAGTCTCATCTCCTCCCTTTCCTTTGAAGTTTTTTCCACTTTGATTGGTTAGGGCTAGGAAGAGTTGGATTATGCTGCCACAGTCCTCACTAAGCTTTTAATATTTCCTTCCCTGACTCTGAATGATGACTGTGCCCTCAAACAGTTCAAGTATTGAGAATGCTTGCTTTCTCACGTGAAGTATAAATTAGGTGTCTTAACAGCACAAGACTAGGAAGCTATGGCTTCTCGCTGCATGCCTCACACTGTGGAGAACTCCAATCTTTTCTGCTCACCTCTGTTTCTATCCCTGGAACTACATTCCATTTTCTCTTCATGTTGGATTACCATTGCCCAATTTACCAAACCCAGACACTTTGGAATCTCATTTGATGCATAAAACATAGATAGTTAAAATCAGATTGCTCTCCCACATTCTATTTTTTTTTGGCATTTTCTTTTCTCTTATTTAATAGGTAAAGAATAGATTAGCAATTCACTATACAAGTAAATACCTGGAAATTCTAGTCCCTTCTTCACAAAATGTGATTCTCTATAAGAGAGTCTCTTGGAGCCCTTCGGCTCGACCTGGTTTGAAAATGAGATTAGTGTGCTTCTTAGGGAAATGAGCAAATTATGACTGCAACCATATAAGAAAGATGCATCAATCTCCTTAACTTTTCTTTTAATGCATATACAAATTGAAAGTAATATACCTAAATTTATAAATGAGACTGAAGATTCAGTTAGGTCCTACTTAATAAGTTCTTAGAGGTTATTTGACCTCAGTTTTTATGGGGAAAAATATTGGTACTTTTTTCTCTTTAGTTGGAAGTCTAAATAGCCAATTCCAAAGCAGCAGGAAAATTCAGCTCTAAATCTTGTTAACCACACTTTCACTAGTGTTGCTTTAGTTATCAGGAAGATTACAAAAAGAACGCTGTTCAAAATCATCATGAGTCTCCATAATAAAGGGGCAACTTTGTATAACCAATCTTAACTCAGCATCTTAATTAAATCATCAGCTTTAAGCCAGCAGTATTCATGGGACTCTCTCAATGTATTTCACTAAATGTAAGCCTCTTTATCTCCAAAGTAGTCCGAAGGATGTATTACATTGTAATCAGGTAAGGAATAACCATGTAAGAATGCCAGGATCTCATTTTCATTGTTGATGAGGTTGCTTTGGATAAACGGGTTCTTTACTGGCTATATTAAAACAGGCCTGGGAGGCACTGAGCAAGGTGAATTGGAAGAGAGAAGCAAATGGAATCACCACAATCTTCTGAGACATGGAGAAAAAATTATTGAGAATAAACTAATGAATGGGCATAAGTGACATTAACAAGTCATTTCTACACTTTATCTTAGCCAAAAGGCCGAGAAGTGATCAACAAGTCATTTCTAAACTTGAACTACAAATTCAACTGTCCGTAGAAATTTGAGAGGAAAAGGTTAGGATTCTCAAGGGGATGAGAACAGAAGCAGTGAGCTCAGTTTAGGAGTTATCAATAAGGTCAGTTAAGTAACTGAGGACAGAGATGCTGGCTGCAGAAACCTGAGCTTCATTGCTGTATGTAACAAAAAGTAGTTGAATTTTGAATATATTTATGAAGCAGAGTTAGAAAGTTTTCTGACACATTAAATATGGTTGTGATTAAAAGAAAGAAATTAAGAATGACTCAAAGATTTTTGCCCTGTACTAGAGAAATAATGTCATTGGCATTAATAATGATGGAGAAAGCCTGTGAGAAGGGGCAGGGTTTATAGTGATACTTGGGAGGTGAGCAGCTCAGGTTAAGCTAGAGATGCTTATTAAACATCTAAGTAGAAATGTTGAGAGCACTTAAATGCATGTGTCTGGACTTCAAGATAGAGAATTAGGTGAGTTTCAGAAACATCAATGTATAAAAGTTATATAATAGCAGATGAAATTCACCAAATGGATGATTGAAACAGATAGCAAAAATGACCAAAACTCTAATGTTGAAATATTCACTCAGAGACCACAAAGAAAAACCAGGAAGGGAGAAAAATATGAGACAAAGTGATAGTGCTAATAAAGTATTTGATCTGTATATTTTTCTAATTTAGGTTTTTTTATAGACAGCTAAATAATTTCAACTTTAAGCTATTGAGAAAATTTTAATGTAAATTAAATGTATGTCATATTTTAGAACAAAATAACTAAATTTTAATCAAACAATCAATTTTGATCTACAAATAAAGACTTCTCATTTCTCAGTCTACATGAGTATAGTTCAGCAGCAAGTCTTGTTTCATAAGATGAAATCAAAAAACAATAAATTTTCTTTTTTTTTCTTTTTGGTGGCCCATATGGGGAAAAACAATAAATTTTCAAAGTTAAGAGTTATTTCCCCCGAGGCTGCAACATTGATGGGAGGATTAATTTTTGCCCTGCTATCTTACTTACAAGAAACTCCAAACAACTTAGTGCTCATGACTTGAAAATTTGGAAGAGAACTTTCTTTTTTTGCTAACTATCATAGCATAGATATTTTAAGGTCCTTTGGGATATATTGGCTGGCAAACACAAAAGCAAGTATTTATAAACTAGATAAGCCACTCAGAGAGTAACTTTAAAAGGATGTCAAAAACTTGATCTCTCACTTTCCCTTTTTAAAACCAATGCATGATTTCTTAAATAAGGTGGACAATGTGTTTACTATAAGTATTGCAGGAGTTGTATTCCCCACACTCATGCAGCTATTTAAGCTCTGACATCTTTTGTTTGTGATAGATGGATTAAGAACAGACTTGACCTACTGAGATAGAATTTGATAGGTAGAATCAGGAGGCGGGTTTTGCATCCCAGGGGCATGCAACTGAGGGGAGGTTATTTGAGATGCTTAACTTTCTGAGTTCTAAATAGGTCTTGATTCTCTTGCTCCTTCCTAACTCTACTCTGCCACATCCCTAGCTAGACTCTTCAGACACTAAACTATGCACCTTCTGATCCTGAACTGTAGTCTCCAAACTGTACAGTAAAACTAACCTGTTCAGAGCCAAAGCAGTTTTTCTTGGGCATTTTAAAATAAAGAAAAGCAGACTAATAATAGTCTTCTTCACTCTTCCAAGGAGTCAGAATCTCAACTGAAAATCACAAAGAGGTAATGTGCTAAACGATACTAGGGACAGAATACAGCAAAAAAAAAAAAAGTTTCCTGTTCATTTTAAGACTGTTAATAGAGCAGAAGGGCTGAATACATGTGACTGATGCATGAACCATGAAAGGAAGACAAGAATAATCTAGTCAAGACTATAGTACTGAGTATCTAAGCATATGGGAGAAGAGATTTCATGATGATGATGATAATTAGGAGGATATCTTATGTCTATCTTGAATGAGGACTTGGGAGAAGGATGGCTGAGGGAGATACATGAGACACTTCATTCTCTATATCACTGGACAAAACTTTCACATCCAAGCTCGAAGAAATAATAGAACTTTACTTTATCAATGAATTTTTTAAAAGTTTGATATATTTCAAAAATTCTGCTTAAATCAAATGGAAGTAGACACTAAGCAACATTAAATGCTATAACAACAAAATTTTATTGCCCAAAGCAAAAGAAAACATCAATATATAGCCAAAAAGACAGTACAGAGAATATTATGAGGTTGAAAATCAATTTGAGAAAAAAGGATATTTCAGCAAGATACTAAGTGCTAAAAAATTCAGACTGAAGTAAGTTTAGATAACTTTATGAAAGGGAGGAAATCCTGAAACTTATTCATAAAATAAACATTCTTAAAATTGTTTTTTTGTGTGTCCAAATAATTCCTAATTTCCAAAGACACTGGAGTATTTTCTCAGGAGTGAGAGGCTGGTAGTGTCTATGCCTTTTAAACTTCACTTGCCTGGAATTAGTTGTCACAGTTGCATTTTCAATTAGAATCGGTTTGATATCACTGGTTCAAACCATTTCTTTCTAGAAGGATGCCCTTTTCTAACATTCATGAGGAAACTATATGGGTTAATGAAAACATTGTTTTAAATTGTGTATTTTTATTGCTTACAATTTTTAGGCTATTATTAAGCAGAGAATTCTTTTTTTTTGTAACAATATACCTGAAAGAAGTGGAAAAATGCCCTTACTAGTGTAGCCATTTTTACTTGGCACACTTCAATCATTTCTGTTACTTCTATGTTCCTATAAACACTTGATGTTATAATTCCTGATCTACTGCCCTGGGCATTAAGTTCTACTTGTAGGTTCAGATCCATTAAAACCATCATCTATTGGAAGTTCCCAAACCTGGAGGCAATAGCACCCAAATGCAGCTAAGTATAAATGCTAGAAAGATTTATTCCGGTGTATGGAAAGGGCAGAAAGGTAGATATCCATTAGGAAATATATGAAAACATTGGAGTACAAGAAGGACCTGTTATGAGGTGGGCATTTTGTAATAGCAGTTTAAGCCACCCTGGGATCCTGGGATCCTGGGATCCCACATTGGAGAGACGGAGTCCTGAATACTTTGCTCCTGATAAAATGCTTAGGAAGCATCAGATGATGTTTCAAATGTTTGATTTCCTCCTATGCACATGAGAGATGTAGATGGAGTTCCTGGTTAATATGAGGCCCAGAAATGCCTAACTCTGATGTGGCAGCCATTTGCAGGAGTGAACCAGCACATGAAAGAGTTCTTTATTTCTTCCTCTCTTCCTCCTCTCTCTGACTTCCAATAATAAGTTTTTTTTGGGGGGGGGTGGAGAAGAGAAAAGAAAAGAAATGGAAAGAAAGACATGACTCAAGAAGAGTCCTTAGATCTAATTTAGGATATAAGCAAGACTTTAATCCCTAGTACAAAAGGATCTCATAAATCCAATGACACGTGCCAAAGCTACAAAGAATAATTATGACCTAATTTAAGGCAAGGAGCTCAGGCAATAATTTCCAGATCATCTGAGGTACTGAGGTACTGTGAATGAGAAAGATAGGTTTTGCTGGACAATGAGGCAGGATGACATTTTAACCACTTTAAGTTGGCCCTCAGACTGAATACAATGTAGCTAGACAGAGACAAGTGAGTTCCCCAAAGACCAATGAGGAACTGACTACAGCAAATTAAATACTATGTCATAAAACTTATTTTTATTTATTATAAAATATTGGTTACAAGAACAATTCTGGTGACTAGATGGTTAAAAGATTCTGGGGTTTTAAGGGCAAGGATGGCTCATTTTTAAGTCTTGATATATCAAAGAATACTTCTAGTGGCCCATTGCTCCATTAAGAAAAAGAATTAACGGTCCAGCATGATAGCCTAGTGGCTAAATCCTCAACGTGCATGCACCGGGATACCATATGGGTCCTGGTTCATGTCTTAGCTTCTCTACTTCCCTTCCAACTCCCTGCTTTTGATCATGGAAAGCAGTAGAGGATAGCTTAAAGCCTTGAGACCCTCTGGGACACTGGGAAGTAGCTCCTGGCGCCTGGCTTTGGATCAGCTCAGCTCAGGCTGTAGTGGCCACCTGGGGAGTGAACCAGCGGATGCAACATCTTCCTCTCTGCCTCTCCTTCTCTCTGTAAATATGACTTTCCAATAAACAAATGAATAAAATCTTAAGAAAACTTAGAAGTCTACAATTTTTTAAATCAATTAATGCTTGTGAAATCTTGCTTATTTCTGAAAATACAAAGGTACACAGTAAAAATGTAAACACAATCCATGTTATGCTCTTTGCCTTGTTTTCCAAATTTCGTAGCACTTCAGGTAGTAGTAGGACCTTTGAAGTATGCAGCGATATAGTTTATCTTGCCAATACCCTCAGAGTGTCCTGAAAAGAACTCTAATCCTATTGAGAATAACAAAAATGCAGGATCAAGAGTATGCAATGAAGGAATTCTAAGGAGAGAAGTTCTTAATGAAAATATTACATTTCCAAGTGACTGGACTTGGCATGGAGGAGTACAAATTTCCATCAGGGAGCCTGGTCTCTGGAAAACAGAAAAGTACACAAACATGGATGCAGCATGACTTGGTGGAGAGCACAAAAAAGGAGAGGGAAAGCTGCGTGTGCACCTGTTATGCAAAAGGGAAACACTCGTGTGGACAGAGGAGGAGGACTTCCAAGAAGCTATCCATGTGATACATTGTTAAAATCCCCATGTCAGTCTCTGGGAAAACCTACAAAAGCCACATTCTTCCTGCTTCATATTTTTAGAAGATTCCTTTGAAGCAGAAACTACACAGAGACTGACTCTAGAGACAGCTATATAGATGTTAGAGTCTCAGTATACACAGGGGAGACATGGGCTATCACTAAACTGAACTGAAATTATTTTATTGCTGACTACTGTAACTAATGTATTTTATTTTCCTTTAGTGGGAGTGAATGATGATGAATATTCTAAAAGGCACCTACTAATTTTCTCCCATTGTGAGATTGGCTGAACGCATTCTATTCTAGAAAAAGAGGTTTGCATTTTCAAAGTCTGAATACATCTTTGCTTAATACATCAATGTTCAAGTCAGTGTAGGAAATATATAACCCACTTCTGCTAAGCAGTTATATAATAGAGATCTGAAATGAATTCACATCCAGCAGTGGGATCACAAAGATATAACAACATATTCCCTTTTGCCCGTATTGAAGGACTACAGAAGACTAATTTCCTTTCACTTTTTCAAAATATTTTCATTTTTAAAGTTGCAATTGGGTGTATCACTGATTTCCTATGCCTAAACTTCCATGCAATTATTGCAGAAAGAGGTTGGCAAGGGGGAGGGGGAAGTAGGGATGATGCCAATCTTTAACCGATTTTTAGTGTTTACTTCCCTTTTCTACAAATTGTTATAAAATAATTTTCTAAATTATATATTTTAATATTAAATACACCATAAGCATAAGTAATTAAACAATCATTTGATTTTGGAAATGATCTGCATAAACAGAAAACACAACTTGAAAGTATATTGGATTGATTAGTCATACAAACATGTACATTTAAATTTGTCTTCTATATAAAACATTTAACAGAAATAATAAAAAGTGTGAAAGCTAAAATTAAAGAATATATTGGCGAGTGTGATAATACACTAAAAGATGAACTGTAATAAATAATAAGCAAAATGTTTATATCATAAGAGACTGCCATAGAGGGTTCCCTATCATAAATTTCTACCAAATTGGAGATCACTGTGGCAAAAGCCTGAGAAACCAAGGTGGGAGTGGGAGCAACGAAAGGAAAAGATTTTAAAAACTAGGAAAAGGAATAATAGCCTTTTCTCAGCAAGTCTCAGACTCTTGTGTAAGTGGATCTGAGACCAAATGAAAGGAAATCAATGCATAACTAATAAGAATTTTAAGAAATCACAGATATATAGAAACTAATCATAATCTTCCTCGTTAGGTGGAAACTGGCCTAAAATGTGACCTCAGAAAAGGAAGGAATCAGGCTAACATCGTTCATAGATTATTCTATCAGCGTTGGCTTTGGCCTTCACTGTTGTTCTGATTTTGGTATTCAATTCACAAACGGGCAGCTGTGACAATTATACATCATTTCACTCACAGAAAATAAGTCTTCTTTTTCACAAAATTCTTAATGGTTCTCTTTGAGATATCTGGAGGGTCTATTAGCCTTGCCAAAAAGAACTCTGATAGTCTGTCCATTTCTACAGACAGTGGGGAAATCTCATTGAAATTGCTCTTTCAAGTTAAGCAATGACTCCTAAAACTTTTGTTTTTATTTTCCATGCAGCTATCCGCCATGCAATTTTAAGATCAACACAAATTAGGCACACGAGAACTTAAATATGTAGGCAAAGAGGTAGAAAAGATCTGGCAAGCCTTCCCCCAAGACAGCCATAGCTGATACATGAGACAACGCAAAATCCTGGTACTCAGAGTGTCTCGCTCCCCCTCCCTGGATGACCAAAACCACCTTCTGTGCATCATTCTACTCTTACCATTTTCAGTATAATAGAAATTACAGACTCTGTACTGCAACTTAGAACCATCATTAACTAATATGGCTTCAAGCTGTATCTGTATCATAACCTTTAGTCATTTATAATTTCACTATAATAAATTGCCATGGTCAACATTCTCATTCCCATCATGTACCTGCCACTATGATACTTTCAAAATTTTCAAACAAAGGGCTTGGGCAGCTTCAAGCCTTACTTCAAACTCAGTCCACTTTCAATATTCAATTAAGCCCCATGCAAAAACTACCACCTATGTCTCCAAAATAGTTTAAAACAACAGTTCAGAAACTTTTTTCAATTACAACACTTTCTCTTTCCTAGTTTGGCCACAGTCATTCCTTAGTGTATAGCTTCAACTAAACAAAGCTTGCTTCTGAGTGCAACTGCTCTCACAACTCCTCTTTAATTCCTTCTTTCATGGAGATGAGACTCTGGACCAAACTTTAAAAGGGCTACCCCACAATGTAAACAAATCCCAACAATTACCTATGGATGATCTCTGTGTTAGTCCACTGAGACTACCAGGGTAGGGGAAGGCCCAGAACATGTCATTTCCCAGCCAAATTGACTCCCCTACTAATCCCAATATCACTTTTAAATACTTGGCATTGTTGTAAATGTGTGGTGCTAGAAAACCCTTTGATTAATCATGAAACTCCTTGTGTCACAAGGAATAGGAGCTATTCCTTCTGACTGAAAGAAATTTCTGCAACATCACCTATGTTTCCTTCAAATACTAATATAGGCATTCCTAAGCAGTAACAGTCAGGGAAGAGAGGAGGAAAGAAAGAAAGGGTACTTAGGGATTACTTCATTTTGAGGTATATAAAAAAGCCCAATCAACCAAAAGATAGCAATTGATTAGCGAGGTTTACATTCTTCAGTCAAGTCTGCTATACTTTGGAAATCTGCATATGAAATACATTCAATTCACTAGACAGAAATTAAGAAAACCTAAGTTTCCATAATCAGGTTGAACATAGATAATAAAAAAACTGAGAAATCAAGAAAAAAAAGAATAACTTTTGTTCAATTACTTTTTATCATATATAATTTCAATAAAATAGATATTCATATTTAGATAGCAGAGTAGGAATCAAATAGAATATAAATTTCTGTCTATTGTGGCAAGGTTAGGCAAAGTTACATCTATACACACACACACAGATTTCTATTGATTTAAATTAGCATCCTACATAATTGATATCCATCTTTTTTGTTATTATCAATATTCCTTCTCTATCAGCATAAATCAGAATTTTTAGAAACAGTGTGTATACACATACATAAATAGCCCTGAACTGTTTTACAGTATTTCAGTGGGAAATAAAAATTGAAAAAATTTAGTAAACTATGCTTGAAAGTTCTGTATTTTTTTTAAAAAAAGAATGCTTTAATATGAATTTATTTATTTGTTAGAAGAAATAATTATTTCCCCTCAGCCATTTGGCTAAGGTCAAATATAAAATTACTCATTGCTTGCAGATTTTTTTAAGCAAAATAAGTTTATAGCAAAACTTCTAGAATACAAAAAATAATGCAAATTATAAAATTTAACTTTTAAATTTCAGCTATTAACCACAGTGCAATGACTATGAAGTATATTCAACATTTTATACATGAACCCGTTTATTTACATAATTTTTCTAATAGTAGCTCCTTTTAAAAGAGGGCCACTACAAGATTCCTTATATATATAATGAGACATTACAAATTTAATTTTGCAATTTTTTTTGAAGATTTATTTTATTTTTATTACAAAGTCAGATATACTGAGAGGAGGAGAGTTAGAGAGGAAATGGAGCTGCCGGGATTAGAACCAGCGGCCATATGGGATCAAGGCGAGGACCTTAGCCACTAGGCCACACTGCCGAGCCCAACTGTACAATTTTTTTTGCATATTTGTTTCATATGCTTTACAAAGCAATGCTTTTAAGCTGAAGACTTCAACATTGGTAGTAGCACAATGTATTTCCTGTTACAGTTGCAGGTGCATAATGCTGATGTGGCTTGATTTCTTACTCATTATCACACTCACCTCCACATCTTGGAATCGGTCCACTCCACATTACTTTTCCATCCATAAGAATGCAAGTAATTGTTTCTGTTCCCTGGGTTTTAATAAATCCTTCTTCACAAATAACTGAAATTGAACTTCCTAATTGAAAGTTGTCCCCAAAGCGCCGTGCATTGATAGGTATTCCTGGATCAGGGCACTCATTATGTCCAAAAGCTGTGAAATAAAAAATAAAAAGTAACAAAGAAGCAGAACATGTGAGACTCTTGCTTACTTTCAATTTATTTCAGGTTATTTAAAATCATTCTTAAATTATTTTTTAAAGGTTAATCTTATTTCTAGCAAAATCTTTTGTATATTTGTTGTTTAAATCTGGAGGCTCTCCTCTAATCAGATCTGTTCACCTCTAGTGTGGAATAGATGTGAATGTTCCCAAATATGAGTTTTGCCCTAAGATCATAACATGTCAAAGTAGAGTTGCTTCTAGTTACTTGTACAGATTATTACAGTAAGTTAATACCAAAATTTCCACAATAAGTTGGAAAATTATAATATAATTTGTCAAAATGGCAATAACTATGAATTTAAACTCAACTGACTATAGTCCACTGATACATTTCACTGTAAACTTTCCTTGTGATTCATTCTGCCATGAATAGAGACAAAATCTCATTGTGAGAGTTAAAGTGAAAAGATTTACTTGGCCTACTTATCGAGAGTTGATTATATACGAGGTAATATTTCTCATGCTTCTTAGTTCTTGAACTCTGGCTTCTACCGTATTTCATCTTGTTTCTTCCCTACAGTATAACTAGTCCAGTTCAACAAGTATGTGAAGTGCAACAGTTGTGTGTATTTGACCAAATATGTAATATACATATTTATAATGTAATATAAATGATAGCTAAAGAAGCAAGGCTAAATGCAGTTTTATGAATATTTGATTTCATATTATGTTTAGTCTGTGTGAGCATATAGAGGTTATTTAAAATTTTCTCACTAGTCATTATTTTGATGCTGTTCATAGGAGGTATAATTATGAAAATAATAGGTCAAAATCTAGCTAACCAACAATACTAATAATTACTGGGCATTTACTAGATACTGTGTTGTCTGTGCTACATTATTTACATGCATCATCTAAATGCTTCCTTAGGAAACCAGTGAGAATTTGCTGATGCTGACTCCAAGGTTGTTATGAATCTTAACCAAGGTAGCAAAGTCAAGATTTAAAGTTAAGTTGTTTGACTTCAGAACCGTGTTATTATTATTAAATCACTGAGGATCTTTTTTTTTTTTAACTTCATTGAAGTCACCTCTACGTTCCACAGTCCCAAAGATAATGATTTCCTTTCCTATGACACTGCTGGAGGGTTGTGAATTTTATGTTGGAATTGTAACTCTGAGATCCTATTTATTGAATGCAAATTCAATTATTAATATCGAGAAAAGATATTTTCCTTTTAAATTTGTGTATTAATTGTCAAGCAATTGTGTTATATATTGAAGACTGGAGTTCATGCTAATATTTAATAGAATAAGCTAATACACTGACTCATACCATAATGGTTTTTAAAAAATATTTTCTAAATATTAGACCTCTCACAAGCAATAAGAAAGGGCTCAATAGGGAGTTGAATGTAGTGGGAAATCAAGGACTCAATGACTGCCATTGGCACAACCAGGTTTATAGTTTACTTAAATTTTCTTATCTGTAATATAAGAGCAGTGATTTGCATGGTCCATTTCCACCTCTAATTTTGAGAAAACCAACAAAAAAACTTACTGCTATAAGTGATGTTAAAACCACGTCCAGACATTGAATGGTCAGCTTGAAATTCCAATCTCAGAATATGACTATTACTTGTGAGATGGGAGGGAACTTCAGCTCCAGTAAAGGTTCCAAGAATTGGGGAGTCTGGAGAGTCACCATCTTTAACAGCAAGAAAATCAAACTGGGATTCCAGATCAAAGTCATTGAAAGAAAGATGTATCCGGCTTCCTGGATCAGAGATTATTGTCCAGATGCAATTTAGATTATTTCCATATCCTTCCGGGTAATCAGGAGAAAGAACTGTTCCCATTGGTGCAGTAAAGTTTGATAGACAAGGAACTGATGAAACAGAAGGATTAAAAATACAGTAAATATTCAAAATAGCATTAAATTATTTACATAATTATGCTAAGTAGAAGTTTCAGAATATTAGTGTAAATTATCTCATAAAAAAGGAAATAGTGAATTAGATTAAGACCATATGCTTAAATAAACAGAAAACATAGTTGGGGTAAAAGAAGTATTTTTTAAAATAAACTATTTTATGGGCTTGGCGGCGTGGCCTAGTGGCTAAGGTCCTTGCCTTGATCCCATATGGCCGCTGGTTCTAATCCCGGCAGCTCCACTTCCTCTCTATCTCTCCTCCTCTCAGTATATCTGACTTTGCAATGAAAATAAAATAAATCTTTAAAAAAAATAAACTATTTTATCCATATGAATGGCAGAGTTACAGGGAGAGGGGCATAGACAGAAAAGTCTTACATCTACTGGTTCCAGATGGCTCCAAATGGTTGCCATGACTGGAATTCTGCAAGCTGAAGCCAGAAGACTGACACTCTTGCCTGGTGTCCCACATGGGTGTAAGGACCCAAGCACCTGGGCCATTCTTCACTATCTTCTTAGATACACCAATAGAAAGTCAGATTGTAAACAGAGCAGCTGAGACTTGAACTAGCTCTAGAAATACTCTTTTGCTTTTTGTCAAGTTTGTGCTGAGTGCTATACAACGACATATCTAGGAAATGTACAAATATTTTTGTACCAAATTCTATCTGCATTACATTTAGTATATGAACTCTGAAAGTTTTTAGGATACTCAGTACTCCATTCATTTAACGGATGTGAAAAAATATCAATCTGACCATTCAAAATATTGACAATTAGAAAAATATTTTTTAGGAAGCTGCCACTGTGGTATAGAGAGGACAATATGTGTACCAGTTCATGTCCTCAATGCTCTACCTCCAATCCAGCGCCCTACTAACGGTGTGAAAAAGAAGTGGAAGATGGCTCAAATGTTGAACACCTGCCACCCACACAGGAGACCTGAAAGAAACTCCTGGCTTAATTATTGCAACCATCAGCAATGTGAACTAGCTGAAGAAAGAGATCTCTCTGTTTCTCCCTCTCTGTGTAACTCTGACTTGGAAAAAAATGTGTATATATAGCGATATATATATCTTAAAGAATTGTATTTTAAATATCTGAGGAGGCTGAAATAATTCAATATTAATGTCTTTTGAAGACTGTCTTTTTGGTAATTATTTTCTTGGGATACATTTTTAAAATATGGAATTAGATTTTTAATGGATATGAAACTTAAATCTCAAAATAGTTTGCAAAATTCACTCAAATATACTAACTTATAGTGAAATAGAACAATTTATAGAACAAATATCCCTGCCAATATAAAATGACTAATTTACTTTAATTTGTTAAGAAAAATGACATCTTGTATTTCAATCTTCACTTCTTTGTCTACTACTGTTAAATTTTCTCATGCTTGTTAGTATATTCTCTACTTTAGAAATTATCTGCCCATGAACTTTAATCACCTAAAATTATGAGTCATCATTTTACACAACTCAATTACTTAATGATCAATAATATTTTAGCATAAAGATAAAATTTGAATAATAACATAACTTTAGCATTGTATTTTGCCTTTAAGATCAGATTGTTTATTAGTATCCCAAAATTAGAGCAGTGTATCCTGCTCTATAAATGCAAATATACATATATGTGTGTGTATGTACATATATATATCAATACACCAATATTTACCTATTGCTTTTTCTCTTTATATACCATTCACCTTTCTTAAAAATATTTATTGATTTTATTTGAAAAGCAGAGTTACAGGGAGAGAGAGAGAGAGAGAGAGAGAACGAGCTTCCATGTTCCAGCTCTCTCTGCAGATGGCAGCCACAGCCAAGGCAGGGACAGATTGAAGCAAGGAACCTGGACCTTCATCTGAATTTCTTATGTGGGTAGCAATGGCCCAAGGACCTGGCCCATCTTCCATTGTCTTCCCAAGCACATAAACAGTGGTTTGGGTTGGAAGAGGAACAGCTAGGACTCCAAGCAGCATTCATAGAGGATGTGGGTGTGGCACATTAACTTGCTGCACCAAAAGCTGGCCCACTTTTTATAGTTTGCAAATAGCATTTTGTACATTAAATTCATGTGCTTTGGGATTATGTTTGATAGTTTTGAAAACTGGCAATCACTGAGCTGAATTCAGATTGCCAATCAGTTTGATTTTATTGCTTTTCTTTCATATTCCACACACACATACACACAAATGAAATCACATTTTGAAATTATATTTCACATTTGGTGGGGAAAAAAATAAGTCTAGCCTCTCCAGAAAGGTCACTCCAGTTCCTCCACTACTCTGCAAAAAGACACACACACACACACACACAAACTTGGGTCCTTCACTTTTTATTTGCCTGTGTCTTGGAATCATTTGATTTTACAAAGCTTGCTTTAAGTTGGAAAATCTCTATTAGCACACAAAGAACAAGCATTTTGGGTCTCCAGGTCATCTGAACTCTTTTGTAATTCATTAAACCTACCATTACAGAAGAAAGACAGCCATAGATAACTGGTAAATGTAAATGCACAGCTTATGGTTTGATAAAGCTTTTCCAAAAAACCAAGAAACAAACTGGATTTCGTTCACATCCTCCTGAATTAAGGTATTGAAATGAGGCAAAAATTGCTTAAAGTCACCAGCCTAATTGTCCTAATAGATATATTGGCAGACATTTATTTCATAAACTAAATGCACAATATATCAGATTCATTATTTTACAAAATTTCCCTTAAGGAATTATTTCATGTTTGTTAGTACCATACTCATTTTACAATGTCATATTTTACTTTAACAAAATCATTTTGCTTTTATAAAATTAACATAAATATGTTTTACTACTTGTATTTGATTGAGTGACAACACCTTAGTTCAAAGTTTTAAAAATTAGAATTTTTATTAAAGTTGCAAATAATTAATATTTCTTTTTAAATTTTAGAATTCTGTTTCTGTGAATTGTTTGGCCTTATATAGGAGTTACTTCTATGTAGCTTAAAATTTCTTTTGAATTTTTTTAAAAATACATTCTCAAATAAGATACACAAGAATATTACTAATATGGCCAGGCACAATGGCCTAGTCTCTAAATCCTCGCCTTGCATGCACCAGGATCTAATATGGCTGCCAGTTCATATGCTGGCTGCTCTGCTTCCCATCCAGCTCCCTGCTTATGATCTGGGGAAGCAGTGGAGGATTATTCAAAGACTTGGGACCCTGTAACTATGTGGGAGACCCAGAAAAGACTCCTGACTCCTGGCTTCAGATCAGTTCAGTTCTGGCTGTTGTGAGCACTTGGGGAGTGAACCGGCAGAGGAAGATAATTTTTTCTGTGTATCTGCCTTTGTGATAAAAAGATAAATAAATCCTAAAAGCAAACAAAGAATACAACTCACCATTTAAAAAATATTGCTAATAGCTGCCACTTTATTACATATCACAATTCTGGAAGAAATTACTTTTAAAATAGTAAAAATGTTCTGCAGAGTTTCAAGTATTAACTAGCAATGAGGACTAGCACTGTGGCTTACCAAGTTAAACCATCCCCTGTGATGTCAGAATTGAAGTGATACATAAAATAGATGATCTAAAGTTAAACAGCATTGTTTTCTTGAAAGACCATATATAATTTAAGTTATTTAATATTTCATGAAGTATTAGTAAATTTTAGATGATTCAAACAAAATCAATCAGATTCTCCTGATATTTTCTTCCATCTTAACAAGAACTCACAAGGTAGCCTTGATTAGAAATGAGGACTAGCCCTAACCTACAACGATTCTAGTAAAGATGTAGATTCTTCCCATCTTAGATATATCAAAAACTAAATATAATATATTGTAACTAAGAAAATGATTGTCAGTTTCCCCACTTGGCTGTAATGAAATGAAAATAGAATTTAACTGAATGTGAAAATGCATCAATATGATAGAGATTGTATTTTTATTGTAGTTAAACTGAAATGTCTTAACATATTTGAAAAACATGCCTTCTTTTAACCCAAACATATTGTATATCATACACATTAATGAATTTTATTCTGTATAACATAATTAAAGGATATTTTATGCATTATGGTGAACATATTTAAGCAAAAGTTAGTTAATGCATTATACATAGATTATACATTTTAAATATTTCAAGTGTTTATGACTGCAAATAAGTATAAACTACCATGTTTAGATAAATTATTCTATTAAAGTTAGCTCAGATGAATAATTTCCACAAGAAGTACACTATTTTTAAAGCATAAAATGCAACCTAATAAAGTGTTGCAGAACACACATAATATATATTCTGCAATTACCAAGTAAAATATAGTTTTATTTAAATATGTGTTGAAATTAATAATTTGGCAAAGAATACTTGTTATAGTATCACAAAGTGCTACTCCTCCAAAAATAATTGTGTGGTTCCAGCTTTTTGTAAATAATTATAAAACCAATTATATACAAACACATGCTAACATATGCTGTCTAAAAGCAAAACATGTGGTACTCACAGATACAGATGGGTATGTTTGCAGACCATTGGTTGTTCTCTTGACAAACAATGGATTTCTCTCCAATTAATTCAAACCCAAACTGGCATTCAAACCTTAAAACATCACGGTTAGAGAACCCATCACCTTCTCTGATTCCATATAAAGGGGTGCCAGGATCGCCACAACTTTCTTTCTCAATTTCTGTGAAAAGATAAAAATCATCTTTCAAGGATGGAGACGACATCATGCCCATACTACAACTTTAATATAATATAAGATAGTTCAAAGCAGAAAGTGAATATCTTCTCCAACCAAATCTTTTCTTCTGTCCTTCCTATTGAATGAAATAATCTTTGAGGAACAATGAATGTATTTCTCTCATTTTGTAGATGGAAAATCCAAAGTAATCACAGAGATGAAGACACCAGTGGTCAGGTACCTAATGCAACAATTATGATATTTCAGATGTTCACTTTGTATAAATGCTTATATATGCACATATAAATACATAGATTTATCCAAATTCCAAACACCTTTCTTATTCTTGTAACCTCTGTATGAGGCAATAAGTCCTTGGAGAATCACCAGGGCATGAGAAAACTTGTTCCCATAGCCAAAAATGAATGTCTCTACCCAGGATCTTTCACTCTCCCTGGGTTCTGCTAGTTGAATTACTTCCCCAAACAGACAAAACAAACCAACAATGAAATCCAACATACTCTACTTAAGAGCAAAATCAATTCTTCAGACAAAATTATTTAGCTATGTTCATTATACAATTTAATTGAACAGCCTGAAAAATGTTTCTAAAGGCATTATTAAAACACCCCTTTCAGGCATACCCAAAGCAACTATAATATAATGGATTGTTATTATGAAGCTATGTCACCAGTAAATTTCTGTGTCATATTACAGTGTCATATTTTTAGCACACATGAAAATCTGTTAATTCAGTTGTCTTCAAACAGCAGCAGAAAATAGATAAATAAAAATTTGAACAGTAGAACTTTGGGATAAAATCATGTCTCTTCTGACATTAAAACATGCATTCATATATTATGAGTTCCTGTCTAACTCACCAGTACCAACTTAACATCTTCCATTCAATATTATAAGCATCTTTATTTGCATAAACAGATTCTCCTCATAAGATTTTGTTTTTTAAAAGTACATATATTATACCTTAACTTACATTGTCAATATTGTTAATTTTCTCTTTTTAAACATTGTTTTAAAGATTTGAGCACCCTTGTATTTCTAGCAAAATCTTACATATTTATCAAAAATCTTTTGAACCATTAGACTGCATTTGACATTTATTTTCATGCTTTACCTGTCATAAGTGAAGCAGGCCTATGTTGTTTTTATGTTGTTCCCATAAAAGATTAATAGTAAGGAAAGAGATTAGAAACTCTATATATTTTAGTAGCTTTAGGTTTCTGTAACAGAAAAAAAAAGATCCAAAAAGTTACAGAAACTGGTATAATTTTGAGATTGCCAGATGGCTAACTTCTACTAAGGCTTTCCTATGGAAATAGTTTTGATATGGGAAGGTAGGTAGAGTTAACTGGCAGAAAGGTGTTTATGTCTGACAGTATCGGCAGTGACAGCTCTAGCTGACCCTTACAGCAGTGTAGGTCAGTGTTTGACAGCTTTAGCCAGTCTGCTGCGGGATGTCTCTGACAGTCAAGCCTGAGACAGCTGCCGCCAGCTCCTGAATAACAGCCTGTCGCACGTGACAACTCCCTTTCTGTGCAGCATACAAATCCCTTCTTTTCTGTGTCCTATCTTGGCCTACATTCCACATATAATCAAGTGCCCCACCGCCCAACTTTCCATGCATTGGACACTGCAAGTTACACAATGCTGCATATGTATGCTCACCCTCAAGGACTACCCACTTCTAACTTGGATGTTTTATTTTCTGAAGTCCAAAATAAAGGGGAGCCTCATGTTTGGATCAGAGCAAACCTGGATAGGGTACACACATTGCCTTCATAAATGTCCGCCTGAAATGTTTCTAGGTGAGTACATCTGTCAAAATTAAATCTCCATGCTTTCAGTCTTAACAGACACATTCGGAAGATGTACTCTGGCTCTCCGAACCAGTTGAGACCCTTAAGAGAAAAGAAATGCAGATTTTTTTTGGGGGGAGGGGGAAGTTTGCTCCAAATTTCTCCCCAGAGAGACAAAGACAGAAAAGTTACTGCATTTCCCTAGCAACATGTATTCCTACTTCTCCTAATGGCATGAAAAGAACCCATGAGTATGCTATTCCACCATAACAGGAAAAGATTACAACACACTGCAAAAAGTTGCTTTAAAGAACTTGTCTATTGGTTTGATCAATTTAACCCAGACTACTATACAGGCTCTGCTACAACTGCATAATTTACAGTTGAAATACATAACCAATTAACAACAGTAGGATAAGACGCTGACCACATATTAAAAAAAAAAGGTTACTCATGAAAGGAAACAGCCAAAGGATTTATAAAGAAGCCAAGTGGTTCTATGTTTGGTAAAGCAAGCCTGTCAACTCCCACCATCTGGGAGGCATTAAGAGGCACTTTCATTGTTAGGGTTGCTATGCCTTTTTTTTTCTGTCCAATTATACTCTGTCAAATTTGCCTGTTCCAGAATTTAACAGTTTCATGTCAGAATGATGCTCATGTGTGGATTACAGCAATTGACAACAGCTGGTCTCACACCTCTAGCTCCTGAAGCATCTTTCGACCTGTTGCCTGGGAACTGCCATTTCCTAACGAGGTGTGGATAATGCTCAGTCAGAAGATGAAGAAGTTTATAGGAGACTGATCTTCCCCTTTCAACACCCCAGTAAGATTCTGAGGTGGAGAGATAGTGTGAGAAGTTAAGTAGTGTTAACTGGCAGAAAAAGTTGAAGACTGAGAGCCTCAACTGAATCACTGCTTGACATTCTAACAAAACCACCCCTCAGCACAATCCAACATTTGACAACTACAGTGAAACAACTGGGGAATGGCTCTTACAGCTAAACCAAAGCTAAGTCAAGCCAGCCATTGCACAGCAGCCCAGACGGATCCACCTGCTGACTCCCTTTGTATGTACCACCATGCCAATCGCCCTTTCCCTGTAGCAGAAATTGCAAGCTCCATGAAGTTGCAAACGTAAAATCAGAGGTAGCTGGACATATACATTATAGCTGCAGGATTTGTCCCTGTGTGGTGAACTATAGATCATTATAACGCTATTACTATAAAATTACCATAAGTTGGCCTCCCACTCTCATCAAGCACCTAATGTCATGACACTTATGCAAAACAGCACAAAAATGGATGATAATCAAGCCCTACTTGCAACTCTACCTAATTTTGAATATTTAATTTCTTTCCACTCCAACAGCACATCCTATTCCTCTTTTTAGTATGAAAGCATGCCCTAAACTTGCGGAGGAAGGCTTTTTTTTATGAGGGTATTTTTCTCCTTTGGGGTTCCTTTTGTGCTTTGGTTTTTTGTTCATTCTCTTTCCCTGGAACATGCCAGCACTTTTTCTTTGCTTTGCACAAATCCTATTTCCCTGTACATTACTGTGCTGTTACTTCGAATCTTTTCACATTTTGAGAGAAGAATCTGGAATAAACTCAGGTGGGCAACTCACAGCCCACAATAATTATTTTGACCAGGGAGAGTGGGAAAGTGTGTTTAATTTTTAAATTATAATTATTTTGGACCAATATTGGTAACTGGTCTAGTGATCATAGATTTGTTTTACAGCAGTTCAAAATAAATTCATTGCCAATAGGTCTTAAATGTGTTTTATTCCTAATACTACTTAATTGTGTTTTACGTTTTCTTGGTTTATACTTTCAAAAGATTGCCAAATTTATTAGTCTGCTTAAAGAACCCATTTTTGCTCTTGTTGATTTATTCCCGTTTTTATTTTAATTTAAATGTTATTGAAGTATTTTTCAAGTTTTGATTTCCTATCCTAATTGTCCTTAGGTAGACAGATTGTTGTAACATATTGTTGTAACAGAGATCTCTCCACTATAGATTTGCTCCTCAATTTCCTTTAATAGCTGAAGTTAAGCCAGTCGAAATCCAGGAATCTGGAATTCAATCTTGCTCTCATGTATGGATGGCAAAGACCCAAGTGCTCAAGCCCACTACCTTCTTCTTAATAGGGTACATTTTAATAGGAAACTAAAATTGGAAGCTAAGCTAGGACTCAAAGTAAAGCATGTAGATTGAAGTTCCAAGCAATATTTTATATACCAGCCAAAAGCGAACAGAAAGTATTGGTTTGTTTTACTTCTTTGAATGACAAAGTGAAAGCAATTTTTTGGGAAATATTTTTATTACCTTTGTGCATTTTGACTGTGACCTGTTATATCAATTCAGGTGTAGAGTTTTGCACTTGTGGCATTATGTTGACATTCAAAAAACCTAGGATTTGTGGATTCACATGTTTTCATTAGGGCTGATCAGCTTAAATTATAAATTCCACTTTAATAATTCACTACGCATTTTTTCTCTAATAAAAACTGATTGATTATTGAAAAATTTTATTCATTGAATAATTGATGATTATGATTGCTTATACATTTATACCATGCCGTTTTTAACTGTGTTTCCTTGCATATAAGGAAAATTACATTTAGAGTAGCAGAGTAACCTCTCTTCTAAAACAGCACATTTGAAAATATATTCAGTGAATCATACTTTTTGCTAAACTTATGGTGAAGCAGTCCAAGTTGAAATAGTTTGAGAAGCTGTCAAACAAATGCATTTAAAAAAAAAAATCTTCTGGTTGCTTTTCCACAACGCAGGGCTTGTACGCCATCATTTCCATCACCGTATTGACTCTATGTCAGAATCCTATTGTACTTGTATAGGTATACATTTCTTCCCCATATTCTTTCTACTCCTTGGTCTTATCCTGAGCTGAAGAGCCTTCTGTTTCACTAACTAGATTGGAAACTCTTCTATGTCTTGGCATTTGGCCTTGGAGATGAAATGTTATCATCTGTCGCAATTTCCACAGTTTTTTTAGACTCATCATCTCTTCTCAGCCTTTTGATTAAGATCAAGTGTAGACTCAGCAGAGCTCTCCCTTGAGATTTCTAGCCCTGATACACAGTGAGTTCCTCAGTTAAAACCTGCAGCAAAGAGGTAGAAATGTTTTATCAAATTCTTTGTGTACATCTTTTTGCCCTTATGTGTCTTCATGAAAATTTATATATCTTTAAGTGATCCCTTACAGTCTCAAAACAACGGATGTACTTCTCTCCCTATGCTGAAACATACTTTACTTTCATGTTCTTCCTATCATTTTTGTGTTCCTGCAATATGAACCCTTACTATACCATTTTGAAACTACACATTTACTTTGCTGCTAAAGTTATTTCTTTAAGGTAAAAACACTCACTAACAAAGACTGAAAAATAAAGCACAAAGAGTAAAACGCATATGCACTCATTAGTTACCATTGCTTTTGAACTGTTTCATCTACAAGGCAGCAACATTTATATCTGAACATATAGTTAATATTTACTAGGTGAGTACAAGAGAAGAGATATTCACAAATAAAAATTATGAATACAGGCTGTAATTTAATGAGCCTTGAAAATGTGTTGCTACTGAAAGAAATTCTTTTTAAAAATGTTATATAATCTAATTCTCCAAACAATCACTTAAAGGAACCATTCTTACTTCTATTAATAAATATACATTGAAGGTCAAAACAATTAAGAATTTGTTTAATTTCACATACCTAATCATACTTTTGTAGGAGAAAGTTCATCACTAATTATCCAATTATGAAAATCTATACTTATTTTTAATGTACATGAAAGTCAATAGTAAGCAACAAGAATGTTTTTTCTTTTCCTTTCTTTTTTATTCTTGATTACATTGCATTATGTGACACAGTTTTATAGGCACTGGGATTCCCCCCCCACCCCTCTCCAACCCCCCCCAAGTAAGCAACAAGAATGTAAACAAAAGTAATATGTGAAAAATGTTGCCAACCAAAGGTACAAAACAGATATTAGCTAAGTTCTCTTAGAGCTGTAGTCTGACAAATAAAGATTTCACCAAATCAGTGATCCTTTCAGATATTTTATGTGTTATCTTCGAAAAATTGAATGGCAAACATTCAAAAATTGTATTAAGTTCTTTACTCCCCCCTATTCTTCTCTTTCCTCCCCTTCTTTTCCCTTCCCTTTGGCAGTGGCATGGCTAGGGTTAAGTGGCACTTATGGTGACAACACGCTTGAGGAGGTGTCAAGTACATGGTAGAGTGGCTAGCAGTGAAAAAGTAGAAGTAATAAGGTTAATGAACCAGTCAGTAAGTTCAGGAGGTTACGCATACATATCGACAGTAATGGTCCAAATTATGAATATAAGGGTACATGTAGTCAGATTTTCCAGAAAGTTCACTTACAATCATCAAAACAGGAAAGGTTTCAAAGAATTCTGAGGGACCAACCTGTTTTTGGAGGACTTGGTAAGGATTCACATGTAAAGAATAGATTTAGATAGATATTAAGTCAGCACGCACACACACATTTTCTTTTGGCATTCACTGGAAGATCTAACAGCTAAAATATGCCATAGTAACAAGCACACCACCAGCCAAGAACATGGTTTTGGCATAGTACTCATCACTGAAAGAACTAAGGAGACTGATTCCAAGATTGGATGAGGAAAAGGACAAGATCAGCTCGGTACATCTTGTTACATCCACAAAAATAAAAATAAATAAATAAATCACACTTAGTATAAAGAAGGCTGGAGGTATATCAAAACAATACAAAAGCATCTTGAAGGTGTTTCATTGCCCATTCTATAGTACTTTAACTGCTTATAACGACAGGTCATATTCAATTGAATTAAATTCAAATGATAAATTTATACAGATATCAATAAGTTAAAAATTCATAAAAGAGCAGAAAATGGAATAACTAGAATTTAAAACAGGACCCAAATGGGATGCTGGCACTTCAAACAGAGACTTAGCCCACTGTGCCATGGTGCTGGCTCCTGCAGAGAGGGGCCAAAAAGTAAAGCATAGGATGGAGAATGGTTGTGGACAGATAAGTAGAAATACCCACTACTCATGATATTCAATTGTAAGAAAACAATACAATTAATTTTATTGACTGACTTAAGGTGCAGAAAAAAAGATAGACAGATGGAAAGACATATCCTCCACACAGTGTTCATTTCCAAATGCCCATAATAGTTAGAGTTGGGCCAGAGAAACATTAGGACTTAAAATTGTCTGGAGCTCCCACCGAGTGGTGGACCTCCTCCTATTGAGCCATTATCTGCTGCAGAAACTGGGCATGTGAGCAAGACTGTGACTTGAACCCAAGTGCTCCAAATTGGGATTTAGAGGTCACAATTGATGCTATCACTAACTGCTTCACCAAATGTGCATCCAAATTATAAAATTTAAGACATTGTAAAGATATAACTGGAATATATAGCATTCAATGGTCTTCTTAACATGTAACTTGTCTATAATTATGGGATTTCACAATTAATGATTTGATTGTTAACAGATTCACATATTTTTATGAGCTAACTTCTCATTGGCTTTCTTCTTTTACTCATCTACAAACAGCCTGGCAGAGTAGCATAGGATGGTCCTTGTCCTGAGGCCCCTGCACCCAAGTGGCAAACTTGGAGGGAGCTCTTGCAATCCAGTTTCAGATCAGCCACGCTCTCTGGATGTTACAGCCATTTGGAGAATGCACCAGTGGATAAAAGATCTTTCCTTCTTTCTCTTTTTCCTTCTCTCTTTTTAAGTGCTTTTCAAATACAAAAGAAATCTTGAGAAAAAAAAGGCTAATCCAAATGACTCATGCCAGCCAGATTTCTGTCCTTCTGTAAGGAGTGCAGTGGCGGTGAGGGGTGGGGGTGGAGGTTGTCAGAAAACAAGTGGTAATTCTAGCAGCATACTGGATTAAGATCAAGGTGAAGGTGCAGTAGACTATTTCCCCATCTTGACTCTTTCTCTGTCTCCATGCAATGGGCTTGTCCCTTACTAACAGCCAAGTGAATATGAGACATCCTTCTACATACAAATGTCTTCTGAATGCTAAATTATCATTCCTGAAGTTAAAATGGATCTGGACTGTCATTACTCAAGCATTATTTATAAGCTCTTATTAACTTCTTTAAGATATGCCCATATATATCCATTTTACCAGAGTTATTTATTTCCGATAGAGAGTTTCTTACCAATAAACTATATTTAACATGCTAACATTTTAACATAGAAATACAAATTCAACACCAAAATAATTCAGTCAGCATCCCATTTATAGTTGATTTTATCTTACAATAATTTTCTCTCAGAATAGAAAATATTGTTAAAATTTCTTAGCAAATAATGCCTCTACTGGTAGTCAACTATTACCTGTGCATCATTCATACTAAATCTAGAAGTAAGAAAGTGTGTCTCCAATCCCAGTATCAATCTACCCACAAAGCAACATCTGGGTTCTGCTCTCTTTCTTCCCCTGCTAGGCAGACAAAAATCAGAGACAGTCTAAGAAGTGCCACAATGAGAACTGGAGGTCAGAGGAAATATCAGCAAAACACTTAGAAGATTCTAATGCAGTAGTTGAACACGATATTAAAAATCTAGGTTTAAATGGCAGTGGCCAAAATTTATAGAAACAGGACTGTTTCGACACCTTTTATTTAGTGGCAGGTAACTTTGATCCTTGATGCCTCAAGTAAACTCTAATTTTAAATTCAATCAGGCTTCTAGCTACAGAGTAACATCTGGCCTTAAAGTGACACAGAACTACTCATTGATCAATCTCTCACTTGGCAGCAGTTGACACCGTAATTCAAATACTTTACAGAGAAACCATGTAGGTTAAAAGAAGTGATCTACAAAACTTGCAGTTTTGCTGATTCTTAATGCTAGGAAGCCTCTTGGGAATCTCATTACCTCAGCAACGGGCTTACAAAGGTTGTGAAGTATACAGTCACACAGCCAGAAAAGACCCTATGAATTAAACTAGGTTTCACCTTCAAGCATCTCAGACAAGATGAGACTAGCGTCAACATTTAAAGAGTATCTGAAAAGGAAACTTACAATGTTCCAAGCAAAATGAAAATTAGAAAATTCAGAATGCTGGTAAACATACACTGAGACAAGGTTTCCCATTTTGAATTAGCTGTTACAGAATATGTACCTGGTAGTTAATACTGTGCCGTTTTCAAGATACAGCAAATAGAGTTAATCTAAAAATTAATTCTTAGTTGCATTTCAAGCTAAAGATATTGAACGTTAATATGTTCAGTAGAATTAGAAATGCTTTATCTATGAGATAAAACATTATTTTTGTCTAAATCCAAGGTTGCCTGAAATGTTACAAATCTGGAGCTACTTTTTATTGCAGTGCACAACCAGAGGACATAAAGTGATGTCTGTGGACAAATATGAAGAGTTTGCCAATCTTCTCTGGAATATAGCCTAGGAGTTTGGATTATGCAAGTTTTACTTATTTATTTATTTTTTGCTACAACCCAGTGATTATCGAAATTTTTTTATGTCCAAGGATTTCTTGGAGTTTTATGCAAAGCCTGCTCTCTCAAAATAACATGCTGCAATATAAAACAATGGAATTGTTTATTTTTATGAGCATTACCAAATATTCTCTAACTTACACAAAAATCAATATATGTAGGGATTTCTAGAATCATGTAACATATTTACTGAAATTTCACATAAGTGTGAACCACAATGTGACACTCCAAAAAAATTGCTAACGCCTTAATGAGATAGTCCTTCACTTACACTTTATGCCTGAGTGAATTTAATTGCATGTTATAAGAATCAAATTTTAAAAATAGTAATAAATGTTTTATTCATGTATTTTGGAGATTAATTTCATCAACTAAAAGTACAGTTTGTTTCAGTTTAATAGTTAGCAGTCACACCGAATGAAGGAGACCAAGCATGTCACTCTAAAACATGTCACTATGTCATCCTGAGAATTCTGAGCTAAAGGTAACCAATAAATAGTAAATGCAGATTTTTCTCATATCTTCTTTTGCACTTAAAAACAGGTCATCTTTCTCACACGAGAAAGATGCTCTCTATTGGGAAGAGAAAAATCTCCTATTGACAGAGATTGAGTGTTGACCCAGAAATAAATAAATCTATACAAAAATTTAGTGAAATGAATAAACATCTTCCACCAGTTTAGTCTCTCTCTCTTCTCCCACCGCCACTTCCCCAGAATGTATTGTCTGTAGCCTAAACTCACTTGTCTGTTCATTTCTGCCATAGTGGATGATTTGCTTGTTTAAAACATATAATCTTTCTGCTTTGGTCATTTTGTTAGATACTAATTTCTTCTGAGCATGTACAAAATCATCATAAAATATATATGTTCAGTTAAGATAAATGGCGGTTATACTATACTTAAACATTGGGATTATGAATACATTTAAGCTTTTATAGTTTATTAGAAAGGTTAGTATACTGGTACAAAAAAGTAGGAGTACTGTTAGATAAGATATATTGAACATATCAAAAAGAAAATGAACGACTCTGCTCAGGGTTAAAAAGCCAAAACATACCAAATACTTTGAAATGTGAACAAAGATTCAACAGATTTGCATGGATATATGTGTCATGGGGATGCAATGGTTGTAGTTGGCACCATTTCTGAAAGACAGAATTATTTCAATTAAAGAAACAATAGAGTGAAACAAACAGACATACTGGAAACAGTTCAGGCAGCTCAGCATGGCTCCACTTTGGGTACAAATGGATAAAATAATAGGTGTTTAAAAAAAGAAAAAGTTATAGGTACCAGGGAGATGCAGCTTCATCCATGTGTGAAATGAAGATTTGTTGACTTTATTCTAAGCAATGAGAGCCCATTGATAAATTATTCAGAGTGTAGAACAACCATTTCACACACAACAGTCATACCAATCTTATGTAAAATGAACTAAGCATGACATTGAGTCAATAACGGAGACATGATCCTACTCCCATAACAGTTTACCGTCTAATATTTTGACAGTAAAATAAATATATCAGGAAATATTCTTTTATAAGACCCAATTCAGCATTATTTGCTTGCAACCTTACTTAACCTGTATGTTTTTTGAAACATTTTCCTTTGAAGTACCTTGAATGAAAGAACAAAGTGAAATATAGATTTTTGTCTAAATCTCTGTAGTTACCTGATTTAAAGAGTTTGCAAGCAAGGATAGATCAATATTTTTTGAACTATAATAGCAATCAAAGCAAATGGGTTTTTCTTTTGAAAGAGTCATAACATTCCAACAGCTTTGGAAAAACTGTTGGAGGTACTATTACTGTTATTTTATCTACCAGATGGTAAAAAGACAAAATTATTTTGAGATATGAATGTGCTTTTTATAAAGCAAGTATAAAAGAATCAACAATTCTTAGTTATGATTATAAAAGGCTACATTGAGAAAAACCACAGTAAAACAAACAAAGATAAAATGTCTTTCACTTGACCAGTAATAATGTGACACAGTGTTAGTGAATACTTCCTGAGATTCCATACAGACTGTTAGTCATTTTGTGGGGATGGTTACTTCAGGAACTGGACAAGGTATTTTCTCAAAGAGATATGCATTACAGTAGATTGCACACTTTATTCTTGATGATGAATGTGGAAGCGACAAATAACATAATACCAGATTTGGGGAGCTAGTTTGCTCATATCATGCTAAGTATTTGAGGGCTGATGTGATGACCAGATTTCCAATGTTTTTAAAATGTTTTTCAAATACCTGGGGATCAGTGTCTGTTCTCAGGAGACGACCAAAACTGAGTCATCTATACTTTTGATTTGATAGAATAATCCTGTAAGTCCTTTAAAGCTATCTACATTTTAAATCATCTTAACTTCTAGAAACTATTTTTTAAAGTGTTTCAGCTTACATCTTGGATATAGTGTTTGAGGATTGTGGAGAATAAATTAAAAAGTAGATGTTAATCTTTGTTCACTCACCAGGACAATATCTGAAAGACATAGTCTTTTTTGAAGTATAAGAATTAAAAATATTTGACTAAAGTACTTTAGTCTGAATAAAGACAAAGTAGTTTTGACAATAATATATATGAACATAAGCATGAGACAGTATCAGCAAGTATGGTGCTATATAATCAAGGTATTTCAGAAAAGTGGAGGAAGGAAATAATTCCAGAATGAAAGTCAGTGAATATAACAAATCAGTGGAAAACTTTAAAAATAGGAAAAGAAAAAAAATCTCAGAATTGTAAGAGACTTCCTGTAATAACAATAAAACAGTTAAAAAAAACTGGAAGAGGAACAGAGTCAAACTAACAAAAGCATTCAGGAGATCAACATGTCAAAATACCCCCAGAAGAAAAGCAAATACTTGGAGACTGAATAATATGCTGCTAAGCATAAATTTGTGTTATAGAAGCAATCAAAGGGGAAATTTAAAAAGTTGATCAAAATGAATGAAAGCATCAACACAACATATCAAAACTTGAGGGACACAATTAAGGCAGTATTGGGAGGAATGTGAATTTTAATTAACACTTATGTCAAGAAATTAGAAACGCACCAAGTAAACGCTTGAATGAGTTAGGAAAAAATTAAAACAATTCCAAAATTAGCAGGAGAAATGGAATAATCAAAATAAGCTAGAGGGAGGGATTAGGCAAATAGAGGCCAAATGAACAAAACATAAGATCAATGAATCAAAGAAGATGAGTCTTTGAGAAAATCAATAAAATAGATTACCCATTAGCCCAACTATTCAAAAAAAGGAGGGAGAAAATAGAAATCAATAGAGTATGAGATGTAAAGGGGAATATAACAACAGATGTCTCAGACATACAAATAATAAATTCTGGGAAAAAAGGCAAAACTTATAATGTATTGAAATAGTAAGTTCAGAAGAAAAATCAAGCACTAAAAATGAATGTACAATAAGTATTTCTAAAATAGTACAATGCCATGGAAAGCTAGGAGGGATACTTTTCTTCTTTTTCTTTGTAATCTGAAGGCTTGAATGTACACATGGATAGTGGCCAGACTATGGATATTAATAGAACTCTGACCTAAATGAAATGTGTAGGGAGCCAAAAACAACAACCTTTGCAATAATTGAGAGCAAGAAAGTTAATTTTCCTCTGTGTATATCTGGCTGTAATAAAATGAATAAATCTTTAAAAAAAAAAAAGAAAGTTAATTTTGTTTGTGAAAGCAAAAGTCCTTCATTTTTGCTCTTTCAACATGGGATTGGTCAAAGAAAAATAAATTGCCCAAACTAATCAGATAAGATGTTCCAATTTCAGCTAGCTTAAACCATCCTTGCCCTACTTTCTTATGCTAGCAATCACCAAATCAGATTTACATTTGAGCCTTTTCTTTTTAAAATATAACTGTAAGTTTTTTACTCCCCTTACTGCTTTTAAGAGTCTCCCAAAGACAAGTAATGATGTTTAGTTTCCTTGTTATTAGCAAGCTCTGAACAAATAATCTCAGCTTGTACTTAGCTTCACACTCCATTTATTTTTTAAATGATAACAGTGCAAAATTATGTGTAAGTATACTTATATATTCAGACATACAAACTGTCTCTCTCTCTCTTTCTCTCCCTCCCTCTCTCTCTCTCTCTCTCTCTCTCTCACACACACACACACACACACACACACAAATGGAAAAGCTATCTGAGAGCTAGCAAAGTAGATTTTCAGGCTAATCCACTGCCTGTAGTGCCAGCATCCCATAAGGGCACCAGCTTGAGTCCTAGCTGCTCCACTTGTATCCAGCTCCCTGACTATGGCCTGGGAAAGCAGTGGAGGATTGGCCAAGTGCTTGAACCCCTGTATCTATTTGGGACACCTGCAATAAGCTCCTCACTCTTGTGTTCGGATTGGCTCAGCTCCAACCATCACAGCCATTTGGGAAGTGAACCTTCTGTCTGTAAATCTGCCTCTCAGATAAAAATAAGTAACAATTTTTTTTAAAAGTGAATTTTTTAAAGCTGATTAACATAATAATGTATAACCACATAAGAATAACAAGGTCTACTGAAATTTCCTTTTACACTCTACTCCATTCATGAAATTAAACTATATGGGAAATATTTTAACTGTGTGTGTATATGTATATATAAATACACACACGTATATATACTTGAAAATAGAAATATGTGTATGTATATAAATATTACTTAATTACCTGTATATATGCACACATCCATACTTACCCATTTATAGTGTTTATATACATGAATAAACTTTTATTTACAAATATGTATAGACATATGGGATATTTAATTTAATAATTTAAATTTAATTGATTTAATAATTTTAATAGTTAAATAATTTAAAAATTAAATAATCAAAATGACTTTTTGATTGAAAAACAAGCAAACACAGTAACACAGTTACTTTTAAAGTTTATTTAACTTTAGACTCATCTGTTCATGGAGTACCAACGAAGTAAAGACAACCGAGGTGGCCAGTGCTGTGGCACAGCACATTAAACCTCCCCATACACCACTGGCATCTGATGCAGGATGTGCCTGCTTCACTTCTAGTGTAGCTCCCTGCTAATGAACATGCATAAGTAGCAGAGGATGGGCTAAATCCTTGGACTCCAAAGAAGCCTTTGGCCCATGAGTGAACCAGCAGGCAGATCTCAACCGCCACCTCCACCCTTCTTTCCTTTCTTTTTATACATCTGTCTGGCAAATAAATAAATTAAAATGTTGAAAAAAAGAGGCAAGTGAAAGAGTGAGGAAAATATTTGCAAATTATGTATCTGATAAAGAATTAATACATATTGACAATATGATGCTGGACTTTATGCCTGGTAGATGCTTCCAATGAGAGAACCTCAGCTGAATTTGAACTGTGATAACGCAGCGGGGTGGAGGAGTCCACCATGGGGGGGGGGGTTGGGGGGTTTGGGGGGTGGGGGGAATCCCACTGCCTATTAAACCATGTCACATAATGCAATGTAACCAATTAAAAAAAAGAATTAATACATATATATAAAGAACTCAAGAAGGTCAAAACATAGAATCCAGTTTAAAAATGGGTTAAAAATTATAAACAGGCATTTTAGAAAGGATGAAATACAACAGACACATGAATAAATACTCAAGATTACTATCCAGCAGGGAAATGTAAATAAAAAACACAACAAGGTTTCACATCAAAATATAAAAAAATTATCAATAACAAATGAGGATGTGGGGCAAAAGGCACACTAGTAAAATGTTGGTGGCAGTGTACACTATTATGGAAGCTATTGTGGAAGACTGTATGAATATTCCTGAGAATATTAATATTATTGAAAACAAAAACACAACACTATCCAACCACTCCACCCCTGGGAATTTACCCAAAGGATATGAAATCAACATAGTACCACAGAGTATAAAATAACATTTATGTATATATATATAGGTGAAATTGATTTTTAATGTTATTATTATTATTGTTGTTGTTGTTATTTTATGATACAGGTCCATAGGCACTGATATTTCCTGTTCCCCCCTCCAAATACCCCACTCTACTGATTTTCCCTTTATCATTATAATGAGTAGTCTTTCAGGAAAAGTTATAAGCCCGTCATTCCACTATTGACATGTTTCCTGACATTGAAGCCATGCACTGTCAGGATATATTCAACAGTTTGACCAGGAGTCCATCTTTGCTCTGAAGGCAGAGAGGCACACTATATGTCTCCACATCTGGACATGTCAGTCTCTGCTACACTTCCATTATACATCCACTTAAACACAGAACCAGAAAATAGTACAAAGCAGGGAGAAAAACAGAAAGTTTACATCAACGTGAAGTTAAGCAACATGCTACAGAATGACCAAAACATCACTAAAGTGATGAAAAAGAAAATCAAAAATTTTCTTGTAGAAATTGATGCTACTCCATGACCTATGTGACACTGAAGAAATTACCAAAAAAATGGCCCATGATTTGTAGCACAGTGTTGAAAGAGAGATTTACAACATCAAGTGCTTAAAGACAATTAAAACGCCTCTTATGAATGATCTATTAATGAATCACAAGGACTTATTTTTAAAAACACAAATGAATAAGAAGTGTGAAAAGGTAAAAATTACAGCAAAAATATTTGGATTTGAAATAAAGAAATCTGCAAATTGAAACAAGAAAGTTATTCCCTAAAAAGATAAGCAAGACAACCATTCAGACATATTAACAATGAGCATCGTGAGAGGACAACCACTTATGATTAGCGATGAAAGAAAACTGGTTCCAACATTTTTGCTCTTCACGTGAGCCATGACACTGTTGGCATAGGCAATAGTAGGGATTGTAATGTTTTTATATACAGGTATATTTAGAAGTTTCATTGGGAGTCTATCTTCATTCCTTAGTAGAGATGCATTCCATTCATTCTCCTTGATAGTCTGGTCTCCATTACATCCTTCATTTTGGGGATACACATGTGTGTTTATTCATTTTTGTTTTGTTTTGTACTTTCAAAGGAAGCGAACATATAATATCAGTCCTTTTAGGTTTGGCTCATTTGACTTAGCGTAATGTTCTGCAGTTGAGCCCATTTGGATGTAAATTATAGAATTTCATTCTTTTAAACAGGTGAGTAATATTCCATAGAGTAGATGTACCAAGGTTTCTTTATCCTATCCTCTTCTAATGGACATCTGAGTTGCTTCCATGTTTTTGCAATTGTTGACTGTGCTGCAATGAATATAGCGGTGAAAGTTGCTTTCTCATGCATCAGATCCTTTGCATATATTCCCAGGAGTGGGATTGCTGGGACATAAGGTAGATGAATTTTCAGTTGCCTGAGTATTTTCTATACCAACTTCCATCATGGCTGTACCAGCTTGTAATCCCTTCAGCTGCAGAATAGGGTTCTATTCTTCCCACATCCTCCCCAGCAGGTGTTATTGGAACCTTTCTATATGTGTTCCATTCTCACTGGAATTAAGTAGAGCCTCAGTGTTGTTTTTATTTGCATTTCCCTCATTGTTAGGGAGCTTGAGCATTTTTTCACGTCTGTTTCCATTTGGATTTGTCCTTTGTAAAGTGTCTGCTCACTTCCTTCACCATTTCTTGACTGGTTTGTTCATTTTGTTATGGTTTTTCTGGAGTTCTTTGCATATTCGGAATATTAACTCACTGTCTGTTCTGTAGTGTGAAAAATCTTCTACTCTCTTGTTTGCTTCTTTACTTCACTGAATGTTTCCCTTGATTCACAGAAGCTTCTTAGTTTGATGTAGTCCCATGTGTTTATTTTGGTCTTCTGCCTTTGCTTTTGATGATTTATCTAGCAAGGCTTTGTCTGCACCTATATCTTGTAGTGTATTTCCTACATTTTTTTTCTGCTTGTTTGATGGTTTCTGGGTGTAGGCTTAGATCCTTTATTCATTTAGATTTGATCTTTGTGTATGGTGAATGGTGACGGTCTTGTTTCTTATTTCTGTAGGTTGCTATGCAATTGTCCCAACAGCACTTGTTGAAGATATTTCTTTCTTCCCTGGGTTGTTTTCTGTTCTGTTGTCAATGATTAGATGGTTGTACATGTGTGGGCTCCCTTCTGATGTTTCAATTCTGTTTCATTGATCTTCCTCTCTGTTTCTGTACCAGTGCCAGGCAGTTTTGATGACTACTGCCCTATTATATGCCCTAATATCTGGGATTGTGATCCCTCCAGCTCACTTTGTATTCTTCAGCATGGTTTTGCCAATTTGTGATCTCTTCTGTTTCAAAAATATGGAACGCTTCACAGTGTTGTGTGTCATCCTTTCACAGGGGAAATGGTAATCTGCACTCTATCATTCTAATTTTAGTATATGTACTGCCAAAGCAAGCACTTTTCTAAAAAAGATTGTTTATTTGAAAGGCAGAGTCAGAGCGAGATGGATAGACAGAGAGAGCTTCAAGTCAGAAGCTAGGGGCTTCTTCTGGGTCTCCGATGTGGGTGCAGGAGTTCAAGCACTTAGTCCATGTTCTTCTGCTTCCCATACCAGTAGCAGGGAATTGCATCAGAGACGGAGCAACTGGGACTTGAACTAGCACCCATATGGGATATCCTCACTACAAATGGAAGCTTCACACCCTACTGCACAATGTCAGTCTCATATTTTGAGATTTAATTATTGTTTATATTCCTTGTTCATACTCTTGAAGAATAGTGCTTGTTTCTGCTTATCAGGAGCCAGGGGCTTTTGTTTAGTTCAAAGCAAAGCTTGTGATTATAAAGAAAATTTAACAGTACATCATTGTAAAACATAAGAGCTACAAAACAACCAAAATATCAAAACAAACAGGCCACTCAAGAAATGGGCACGGGAAATGGGCAAACACTTCACAGAAGAACAAACCCAAATGGCAAATAAACATATGAAAAAATGCTCAAGTTCCCTGGCAATAAGGGAAATCCAAATTAAAACATCAATGAGGTACCACCTAACGCCAGTAAGACTGGCCCACATGAATAAAAGCACCAACAACACTTGTTGGCGAGGTTGTGGGGAAAAGGGAACCCTACTCCACTGCTGGTGGGGCTGCAGGCTGGTACAGCCTCTATGGAAATCAGTATGGAGAATATTCAAACAACTCAAATTCAACATACCGTATGATCCAGCAATAGCACTCCTAGGAATATATCCAGAACAATTGTTTTATGAGAAACCAACATGCACTCCTATGTTCATAGCAGCACAATCAGTAATTGCAAAAACATGGAAGCAGCCAAAATGCCCATCAGCAGACGATTGGATAAGAAAGCTATGGTTCATCTACTCCATGGAATACTACTCAGCTATTAAAAAAAACAAAATGCAGTTCTTTGTGGCCAAATGGGCCAAACTGGAAACCATAATGCTAAGGGAAATGAGCCAACCCCAAAAGGTTAAATACCACATGTTTGCCTTAATTTAAGATGACACGATGTTATGTATAACATGTTATGTTAGGTTTGTTATATGTTGTGTATAAACTAAAATTGAAATGTCAATGATATGGTCACAGAAGGTGGTTAAGAACTCGCATTTACTTTTACCATATTGGTTACTCATTACTATGTCAATTAATTCCATAATGATGTAAATTTTTGCTGATGGTATGTTGGAGCTTTTATTTGATCGGGATGATACTCTGCTGGCTCTGTCTTCAGACCAGAGAGGGTATACCTAAGAAGCCGTTAAACTTGACTGGACAACAAGATGATGGACTCTATGTCTGGTATATGCTTGCAATGGGGGAATCTCAACTGAACTTGAACTGTGGTTGTGCAGCGGGGTGGAGGAGTCCACCATGGTGGGAGGGTTTGGGGAGGCGTGGGGAGAGTCCAGGTACCTATGAAACTGTGTTACATAATACAATGTAATTAATGAATTAAAAATAATAAATAAAAAAAAGAACAGCCAAAAAAATAATAATAAAAAATAAAGGGGGAGCAGAAAAGGTAGTGAGTGGGAGGGATAGAGAGAATGATAGGAAGTATCATTGTGCTCTTCAAGCTGTTTACATGGAATTGGTATGGATTAAGGCAGGCAAGCATGGTTATCTTATTAGAATTCCATCAGAGGAAATACATGAAATCTGCTATCTTTATGTTAATATCTTTTTAACAAATATGTTTAATATAAGTCTTCTGTTCACAAACTATCTCTTGGGACTTTTTCCCATGGAATTCCACTGTGGTGTAAATTCTGAGACGTGATTGCTAGAAAATTGCTAAAACACACTATTTGAGAATTAAAGGTCCTGAATGGGAGCTTTTGATGTGATAAAGAAGGTAAAGCTCGTGCCTGTAGCACCAGCTTCTCATATAAATCCTGATTGCAAATTTGACTGCTCCATTTCTGATACATGTCAGTTCCTGCACTCAAGTGAGAGATCCTAAAGAAGTTCCTGGCTTCTGGCTTCTGACCTGTTCAGCCATGGCTGTTGTAGCCATTTGAGGGATTGAACCAACAAATGGAAAATCTCCCTGTCTATAACTCATTCAAATCCATAAATAAATATGATCTGAGTGATCTAATTCTGATCTAGGACCACCTATCCATTATTTGATTATGCATCAATATTACATTTAATTGAAATCAGGAATTATTGAAAAACAGCAGAATGAGATTACCAAAATTAAGTCCCAGTAGTTCATGGAACAGTTGAAAGAACCTTGTCATCTATATATCTCTTGTCTGTGGTAGCCATGTTGCTCAGTTTTAATTTCCCTATAAAATCTGACTTACTTCTTTTTGGTGGAAAGGCTTGATGTGAACACACTTCACTTCCCTGGCTGATACTATCCTAAACATCTCTTTTTATTGCTCAGACTCTTTTCCTCTAAATCTTGGCCATTTCTTGTCATCAGTACCTCATGTCAAATTTGACTACCCTGTGACTAACAGAGGAAGAAATAAAACAAAATGATTGGTTTTCAGAGAAAAGACTGGTTAAATTAGAAGCTCACTGATTTGGACATTGTAATTCAGAGAAATAGTAAAAGTAAAGTGCAGAAGTCAAGAAAGGGAAAATTTAACTTAAGTTTCCAGTCTTTTCTGCAGCTTACTAAAGGTCATTGGGTTTAGCATTCTTTCCAATCATTTTTGTACATCAGATTAATGCCTACTATTAAAATGAAACTACACATTGTGTAAGGTAAATTTAAATAAAGAAAAAGTCCATAATAAAAACTGAAAGCACAGTATAAGGGCAAATACAATTTTTAAAAGGGCTTACTTTCACCTGTTGAAATGAGAGGGACTCTCTCACACCTATTTAACCTTACAGTTTTCACCTTAGAAAAATGGTAATTGTCAGACCTGTTTTTTTTTTTCTCAAATGCATATAAATCTTTTCAAATGCTAAATAAGGCCTCCTCCAGTCTCATAATTTAGAAACATTTCCTCAAGTACCTGAAAGCCATTTTTTAAAAACTGTAATCAGCAAAAATGATAGAATCCTTATCTCCAAGTTTCTGTGGGAGCAGAAAAGGCTAGTTCACTCCAAATTGGAAAACTTTACCCAGCCACACAGATACGAGGCTTGTTTTCCTTTGTAAAACGCAATTGAATAACACTAATTGCCATCCCAATTGCAGGTGAATTTAGCATCAATAATGAGTAACAGACTACAGCATCCTTCAGCATCAATGTGGGCAACGTTTTCAGGCAGACCTTACTGGGCCCGATTCCATCCTTTGCTGCCAATACCAAGAACCAGAATGAATGAGGAACAGGCCAGGCTAGGCTGTAGCACCCACTGGCAAATGCTAGGACTGGGTGAAAGCAATGTCAGACTGTACCAAAGTACCCTTTAGCAGGTGCAAGATCCAAGGCTGGGAGTGGGCCTGGTTGGGAATTCTGAGTACCTTCTTTTCAGGCTAGCTTCCACTGGTAAGCAAGAGAGCCAGGACACGGTGCATAGGACAGCAACACCTGTTAGCATATGCATGGGCCAGATCTGGGGGTAAAGCAGGCTGTGCTAAATTGAAGCAACCATGGCAGTACAGAACAGTCAGATGGCATGTAGGACGGACTTGGCTAGACTACAGCACTTGCTAGTACATGCAAAAAACAAGGCTGATGGAGGGCCATGTAAAGGTTGTTGTGGGGTCACCCTGACTAGGCCATAACACCCACTGGTGTTTGTGAAGACCAGGTCTGTAGTGGGTTATATCAGGCTGTCCACAGCATCCATCAGCTTTGCATGCTATGGGATTGAGGGAAAACTGACTGGGCAGCTGTATTTATATGTGTGTGCATTGGCTGGTGCAGATGATGGATCAAAACAAACCCTGCACTGGATAGTGCACACACAAATCAAACCTGAGTCCACCCCAGATGCAATTTCTTGGGACACTCCCCAGAGAGACTACTGGACTCAAACCCTGGTCATGGGGAAAATCACAATATATGTGGTTCAAATTTGGAGTGCATGTATTGGAACTGGGCCTCCTCAGCTGTTGATGAGTATGCAGTGAAATGCCCAGATGCACACAGGGGATATGCCAGATAGCTGATATAGGACAGCAAAGGATGTGAAGTGCCTCATCAGATGATGGAAAACAGGATAAGTTGGAGATCCCTTCTGGCCAACTTTTGCAACAAGTGTCAGGGTTTATAGTACACACTGAGGTGGATTTGGTCAGTCAATAGACTTTGGGAACATTTTCTCAACCCTGGTGCAATGAAGCTGGTAACATTTCAGAACTATCAAAACCACTCAAACAACTCAGAATGCTTTTCCCCACACTGGGGTTTCTAATTAAAAAAAAAAAACATGGAAAAACACTCTGGCTCCTTAGCTACTAGGAAAATAAAAATGAAAACCACATTGAGGTTCGACCTAACTCTAGTGAGACTGACCTGCATTCAGAACTCTACTAATAATACCTGCTGGTATGGAAGTGGGGAGAGAGGTACCCTACTTTACAACTGGTAGGAATACAGGATAGTGCATTCACTATAGAAGTCAGTAAGGTGAGTACAAAGAGAAATGAAAAATTGACTGCTATATGATCCAACTATCACACTTCTGTGAATATACCCAAAGGAAATGAAATCTGCATATAAGAAATGGATCTGTAATCCTATGCTTACAGCAACACAATCTACAATAAGGAAGAGAAGGAAACAACTCAGTCATCAAAAGAGAAGGAAACAATTCAGATGGATAAAGAAACTGCTATATCTATTCTGTGTAATAACAGCCACTAAAAACAATGAAATTCTACCCTTTGCAACAGAATGGTCGCAAATAGAGACCATTATACTCCATGAAAAAAAATACTAATCCCTAAAAGACAGATCTTGTATGTTCTCTCCAGGTAAACATGTATACACATGGATGTATATATATATGTGTGTGTGTATATATAGATAGATACATATATATGTATATGTATACATATATATGTATGTGTATCTATCTATCTATCTATATATAGACAGATAGATAGATATATTCACCTAGAGGAACTGTATAATGCAAACTATCATGCCAAGAAGAAAAGATACACTATGATATGCATCTCTATTCCTGGGTAAAAGATGGATTTCTAGTGAAACTGTAAATATATCTTGACAATATGATGCTAGACCCCCAACCATTGTCTATACCTTCAATGTCCTGATAGAAGAATGATGTTATTGAAAAACTATACTATTGGTTCCAACAAAAAGTAGATTTGTCTAGAAAAGCAGAATTTTCATGGAAATGGTATTTTGATAAAAGTAGTATACACTAATTGCAAAACACCTTAGAATTTGGTAGTGGAGAAACCAAAATTTACTTCAATTTCACAAATGTAGTATGATTATATAATCTAAGTAACTTTAGGTACCTTATTTTCTATTAAACAGACCTCTTCATGATTTTAATGATTAATTCATGTAAATCTTTAGTTTTTATCCCACTCACCCTCAAAATCCCTGTATAAGAAGAGGTTGGGTCAATAGGACATTAAGGGTATTGACAGGAAAATGGATGCAGTTTCCCAATTTTACTGTTTCTATTTCTGTAGAGTAGCTGTCTCAGTATCTTCATTGGACTGATGAGTCCCCAGGTGTAATTATTCCACTATAGACTCAGAGTGCAATTTCAAAGTCCAAAGGAAATGTCACTGAATTTCAAGGTATTTGAGTTTTGCAGCCTGTTAATTGTTGAGTCTCTGCTAATTACAAATCTTACAAAGAATTCTGTATCATTGTGTCCATACTTCAGGGCAGGGAAGGGTGACTGCATTCTCATAATAGGCCAAGATTGTGTGGAACCTGAAAAAGGCTGGAATGGCTCATCGTCTGCAGACTTTCTCACCCAACAATTGCGAAAGCCAGTGATTATTGTGTCCCTCAGGAATGGACTCAAGTAAGAATAGATAATTAACTACCGTTGCATTACTTATTTCCACAATCTTCACGTGGCGTTAATGGTTTCAGATTTTTCTCATCCCTTCCTTTACATTCTTCTCCTACACTGTAGTGAGCCTACAGACATAATTTTGCAGGTAGAAAGGGGTTCTCTGAGGGAGGGGATTGTTTGCCCCTCATTCTTGATGGTTCATGTAGGGCACAGAGAACTTAGGAAATTCATTTTTCATATTAACATAGCCTGAATTTCAAGATTATTTTCTCAACTTAACTCAAAATTACAAATTTCCAGTGAAGATATGAAGTATTTGCTTCTCTTTGTTACATGAATGATTTAATTTCCTTTCTGCTTGAGATATGTAGGTTTGGGGATTTAGGTTAAAAGTCACACAGAATAGTGCAAAGGGAAAAGGATAAAGGATTACATCAAAACATTTTATTTCATATATTTATAATTCAGATGGTTTTACCACTTTGTTCTGAAAATTCATATTTAACCTTTGAAGTTATCAAATAAGTCCTATTTTTAGACAGTTTTGTTGTACCCTCATTTTAACAAAACATTTTTTTGCTTTGCATCCTAACAGCATATATTTAATAATTTCTGTATAACTATTTCCACTTTTCTGAAAATCTGCTTTATCTTTCCAGCTCTATTCCCAGTAAGCATTATTTAAAGTTTTATAAAACAAATTAAATTTATAACAATAGGACTAGCAGAGTTCAGATGATTTAAAACTGGACACTTTTAAATGGAGTGGAAAGAGTTTTTCTGCCTAAATTTACTTTAAATTTATTGAAGACATAATTGAGCTATAGAAATTTTAAAAATGATCAAATTACTAATGATATTAGATATGTCAGACTTCATGTGACAGAAAAATAATTTTATTAAGTACCATATGAATAAAGGATCTTAAAGCATATATAAATGTTACCATTGGTACTGCAAAAGAACTGAAAATATCACTAGAAAACAAAGTAAATGTTACATATCTGTTCCCAAATATGGTAATTCTGTGACTATCTTCTCTGGTAGTAAAAGGTTCAGTGATACAACAAATGTCCAAAGAAAGCAAATAAATCATGATAACGTTATATTACCCACCGTAAGCCATTATTCAAAAATATCATAGTCTGTATGGCTTAAACAACAAATACATATTTCTTCATAGTTCAGGAGTTTGAAAATCTGAAGATCAAGTCACTGATAGGATTTAGTTCTTGATGAACTAAATTCCAGGTGGTTGCTTTTTGCTGTATCTTCACACAGTGAAAAAGGTGAAAAAAAAAAAAACTTTCTCATGTTTTACCTTAGAAGATAACATCTATTTTTGAACTACATGGCATGTGATCTATCTCTTTCAATAATTACATCACATTAAGTTTACAACATACAAATGCGGGGAGAAAATAATTTAGAGCATTGCACTAATTAAAAAGACATAAAAAGTTAAAGGAATACTAATTCAAAATGCACTAAAATTTTCTAGCCAAGCACAGTGCAAGATTCTGATAACATTAAAAGGTAATTCTGTAAGTTATTTTTTTATTTTAATGTTTGCTTTATTTGAAAGGTAGAGGGCCTGGCACGGTGGCCTAGCTGCTTAAGTCCTCACCTTGAACCCCGGGATGCCACATGAGCACAGGTTCTAATCCCAGCAGCTCCACTTCCCATCCAGCTCCCTGCTTGTGGCCTGGGAAGGCAGCTGGGGACAGCCCAAGGCCTTTGGATCCTGTACCCACGTTGGAGACCTGGAGGAGGTTCCTAGTTTCGGGCTTCGGATTGGCGGAGCTCCGGCGGTTGCGGTCACTTAAGGGGTGAATCATCAGACGAAAGATCTTCCTCTCTGTCTCTCCTCCTCTCTGTATATCTGCCTTTGCAATAAAAATAAATAAATCTTAAAAAAAAAAAAAAAAAGAAAAGTACAAGCAGACAGGCAGAGGGAGCTCCCATCTGCTGAGACACTCAACAAATACCAAAAACAACTGGAAGTGAGCCAGGCATAAAGTAGACTTGTGTACTCAATCCAGTTCCCCCATAATGATGGAGTGCTGCAAAACCGGAAACCAAAGTCAGGAGCCAGAACTGAGGATCAAACTCAGGGACTCCATTGTGGGATGTGGTGTCTAACCACCTCACCAATTGTACTTTTAGTTGTAAAAGAGCTTACAGTCTATATTTTAGAAAGATGATGCAGAGGTGCCTCAAAATGCTGGTAGAGTGGGCATTTGGAGCAGTAGTTGAGCAGCTGTTTGGGATGCTACATCCCACGTTACTGTCTCAAGCCAGTACTGACACCACTTACGATCCAGCTTTTTCCCATGTGCACCCTTAGAGGCAGAAGTTGATTGCTCAAGTATGTGGGTTCATGACACCTGTGTGAGAGCCCAGATGTGTTTTTGGGCATTGGGTCAGCTTCAACTGTGGTGTACATTTGGAGGGTGAACAGATGGATGACTCTCTGACTCTGACATTCAAATGAATATAAACAAACACATTTGTTAAAGTTTTAGAAACTGTAATTTTAAAAATTTATTTGGTACAAATAAATTGAAATGTATGCATATAATAGGATTTTCAAAAGTTTATAGAAAATATATTATGAAAGAAACTACATGTATTTCAAAATGTATTCCAGAGTAAACTTTCAATTCTGCTTCCATAGTTTTTGAATCACCCTTATATTTTTACTTTAGTCACTACTACAGGAGAATATTCACGGTTTACACTTATTTTTGTATATCTATATTAATATAATTTTTATTTTATATAATAGAAAAAGAAGAAGAATATTCACTGGATATTTATAATACCACTGATTTGGAATATATTCTCATCTCCCACCTTCATCATTTATATTTCTACATTTTCTACAAAATGTAAAAAAAGTCCATATTTGTCTGTGACTCTACAGAGCTTCAACACTATGCACATCATAGATTTGGTTAAATGGCAGCACTAGGTTATAACGAGTAAACATGCAGTATAACAGCTCCATATGCATATGCATTTGATGCCTGTACCCAAGCTTCATGTTTATCCAATTTTAAACGAGATATTCTGACACCTCTGATATGTGAACAATTAGAAAAATCACCTAGACAACTGAAATCTATGTGGCTTCTTTGATTTAATAACTATCACAAGTGTTACAGTGTCAAACATGTGGCAGAATATTCTGTGGAGTTGGATTGTGTAGGATAAAAAAGGAAAGATGGCAAGAGCAAATATTGATTAATATAATGTTTTCACATGTGTTATCCTTGATCTAGCAAAATGATCTGGGCTAGACTTATGCTAATGCACTGTTCTTTGGTACATTCTTGCTTTATCAGCTTTGGCACTACATCTGCTGAAGCTCAGAACTACTTTTCTGTATTTCCTGCCTCTTGATTGAAAATTATTAGTTTCTCAAATGCCATTATTATTTTGGAAGGGATTATATCATTGGATATGGTATAGAAGGCAAGAAACAAAATAGAAATTTCCCAGTATGATTTTCTAAAGATGCAAGCATCTTCCAATGCTTATGTGTACATGTTTTGAAATCTGACATCCTTGAATTTAAATATAATTTTACAACTTCCTTGAGACTCACTCCATGTTTTTTTTCTAAGATTTATGTTTATATGAAAGGCAGAGTTACACAGATGAAAGCTAGCTTTTCTATATCCTGGTCTGCTTCTGAAATGGCCACAGTGACTGAAGCTGAGCAGATCAGAAACCAGGAGCCTTTAGCTTCTTCTGGGTCCCCCAAATCAATGCAGAGGCTTAAGAACGAGAGCCATATTCTGCTACTTTCATTGGGCACAAAAGGGAATTGAATTGGAAACAGAGCAGCCAAGACATGAACTAGTACCTATAAAGAATGCAGGCAGAGACCTAGCCTAGTATGCCAGGATGCTGACTCTAACTTGGCATTTATTAGACTTAATTTCAGTGTGTCAAAGAAGGAAATGTATAAGACTGTGTTGGGAATTATATTAAATAATTCTATAATAAGTAAGTGCTGCTCAGTAGAGTTCATTATTATAATGATGTTTAGGGTAGAAGGACTTGTCTTGCCTAAAGCTTCAAAATTTGAAACACAACTAACGTAAAGGTATTATTCCAGGGAAAACGATTTTCAGACACAGAGACACACAGGCTGAATGAATGAAATTTGATGGAACTTAGATTTTTCTAATGCTACATAAAACTTTCATAGGCCAATTGGGCATATTGAAAATCAGTAGATTCTTTTATATTGTGAAAGGTTGTTAGAGATCACTAGGGAATAATTTGCTTGAATGTTTGAAGAGGAGAAAGGAACCTACAATATGACAGAAGTTCTGAAAGGATCATTTTGGCTGCTATATTGAAAGCAATGGGAAGAAAAGGGGAGATGAACAATCAGTTACAAGAGAAGAAGAAGCATGATGCCTGAAGATCATTTTAAAATGTTCAGCAGAATAACCAAATAAGTTATTTGTTAACATGTGTGACAGAGAGATTGTCAAAGTGTCAAAAATTTTAGAAACTAATAAATCCGGATGAACAACATTCAAGAGGTCATATCATTCTCTCAAGCTTTATAAAGGATTTAAAATTTTCAAAATAGAAACAGAACAATAATTAACAGCTAAATTATTACTCAATAAATAAAAAAATTAGTAAAGACAATAATGATGGTGGCAATAATACTGAAACATGTATCATAATCTAAATGGGAGAACTAAAATTATTTACTTGCTATCAAAGATGAAAAATCAAAAATCATGGTGTTTTTATTGCATTTTCTTGAGCATAAAATATACAATACTCTGATCTCAATGCATAAGTTAACACTTCAGAAAATGTTCAAATGGCATGTTTTTATGACTAATAAGTAGGTCACATTAATCACTTGCTGATAAGCAGTATCAAAAATCATTACCTGCTAATTGATAAAATGTGGAGTTAAATTCTAAGGAAATCTAAACATCTAGAAAGATAATAACCATTAATTTAAATATGCGGAATCAGGAGCGAAGTATGTGCTAGTTCTGTTTGTATGTACTATCCATCCATATTTGCAAAAGGAAGAAATCCTTTGGTCATTGTGACAGCATTGGGCCAAAACAGTTGATTAATTCTCATAAACCTTTCAATCTGTATTTGTCAACTTTTATGGACAAACAAGACTCGACATGTCGCATCTCACACTCATGAAGGCAAAAAAATGGCTTAGTTGATTTATCTGAATATAAGATAAAATTTGGAGTATCAAATTTCAACAATGATTTTTCACTGTCACCAAGAACTGGGGTTATTATTTTCATGGATGCCTTCACCAAAATTATTTTCAGAGTTCTGCCCTTTGTTATACAGGCTTCAGATATAAAAATGAATTAATATTAAGATGTGAATCAACGGAGGATAAATGCACAAGCTTAGGAACAGGCACTTCATCTAACAGTTTAGACACCCACATACCATATCTGAGTAACTGGGTTCCATTGTTGGCTTAGATCACTACTACAGCTTTTTATCCAATGTTGGCTTTGGGAGCCATGGACTATAACTCAAGTACCATACCTTCTGCTTTCCATTCAGGAGGCCTGGCTATATTTCCCAGTCCTGGTTCTGATACTGATACAGTGTCAGCCATTGCAGGCATGCAAAGAGTAGAGCAATAGATGAGAATTCGCTTTCTCTCTCTCTCTGCCTCTCAGATAAATATTACGTTCTAGGTAAGCTTTGAAGTCAAGATGCCTAAATCAAATCCAACATTTCCTGCTGCTGACATTGCAGTTTGGGCACACTACTTAAAAACTGCAAAAGTTCAGTTTCATCATCTCTACAATGGTGAACATAATAACAACCTCACATATTTATTGCATAGATTAAACAACCACAATGATATATTATCTTTCATACAATAAGCATATCAACCCATTTATTATTTGTATTAAGTACCTATTATAAGCCAGGTATGGGCCTGAGAACTTGAGACACAGCAAGTTCTCTTCATCTTCCCCCAATACACAGAAAAAGAAATTTAAAAGAATTAAATAAAAACATAGTTTTGCTTGTGGACTTTATGTTCTAGTGAGGGTAGGGAAAAGACATAAGATACACATGAAAAATGATACAGCATAATAGAAGGTGATAAATACTATGGAGAAAAACATGGAGTGGCACAGAAATACCAAAGAAGGGATAAGTGAATTTCAATATTTTATATCATGATTAAGGTAGATTCCCTTAAAACGAAGTTTACATTGAGACATGAAGAGGATGAGGATGTTGATAAGGGGTCAAATTCTGTATGTTTTCAAAGGGAAGACAAGAGGTTTTATTCATAGAGAAGATGAGAGAAAAAAATGAAACAAATGTCTGTCTCCAATAATTCCTGTTTAAGCAGCTAAAAGCATGGCATTTCATGAACTGAAGTGCAGAAGACTATATATAAGGAAGTTTAGTAATATATATATATGTATATTTCTGTGGAATGTGTGAAGTCTGTTAGGTACCCACACAATATCACATATGTAGTTGAGTGTCTAGAGCTCCAGCAGGCATCTGGGTTGGTGATATAAATATGAGCTGATACATAAATGTCACTTAAAACCATGCAAAAAGATGAAATCACTTCAGGAGGAGAAAAGAGAACAAACACAAGCCTTCAGTGATTAAACAGAAGAGTAGAAAACAGAATGTTAGGAGGCAACTTCAGAGAGTATAATGTCTTGGAACAAATCAGAATAAATCTAAGAAGGAAAACTGAGCATTTAAAGCTGAGATAAATGCTATTTGTTAATCAAGTAGAATGTTTTAAGAGAATTGATTTACTAGAATTATCAAAGTGGATGATATTTGTGTGCTTGACAAGAGAAGAAGACTTCAGCACAGTGGGAGAAAAAAATCAATCTGGATAAACGGGTTTAGAGACCATGGAACATAGAGGAATTTAGCACAGCAATTAAGACTAATCTTGAGATGTATAATAACCATGATATGGAACCCACGTTTGACTTGACTGAGCACAGTTCCGGCTTCCTGCTAATGAGCCATCTGGGAGGCAACTGATGATGGCTCAGCTAGTTGGAGCCTCATCATCTACATGGAATACTCAGCCTGTGCTTTGGACTCTTTAAACACTGCCACACCCTGGCTGTTCTAAATACTGGGGAGTGAACCATCAAATGCATCTGTCTCTCTCTTTCTCTCTCCCTAATTAAACAAAAATTAGACTATGGGAAAAGAGATAACTGAATAGAAAACTCTATAGGACTAATTTTACAGCAGGGATAATCAAAGATGTAAAAAAGGAAACTGACTTTATAAAAGAAGACAGAAATGAATCAATGTTTATATGAGCAGAGGAATGAATGCATAGAGAAAACATGATTATTCAGGGTAAAGAGAGAAGGGTAACTAAAGTAATGTCTTGAAGTAGACCAGAGGAAGTGAATGGGATTTAATGTACTATTGAAAGTTCTAGCTTTTAATAAAAGCATTGCTATTTCAATTGAGAAACAAGCAGGGAACTACCATGCATTTATAAAGATTTTGATGTTTGCAGACGCAGTAGTTGACATGGAATATAAATAATGTAATCCAAAATAAATTTGGCCATAAAGGGAAACATGTTACTATTAATACGTTCTGTTAACTCACATGGCAGTTCAAGTAAAAGCTGATCCAATTCAAATTCTCAAATCTAAAACATTTAGTGAGTGACATATTTATGTAAATCAGCTTTGAGCACATACTGAAATGCATTTCCCTTTTCTGTTTTGTGTATATATTGAAAAAAATTGATCAGCAATAGTTTTTGTTCGCTTTTATAAGTTTTTTTCTTTATCTTTGAAGTTTTATTTATTTTTATTTGAAAGGCAGAGTTCGACAGAGAGAAAGAAAAGAAGAGACAGTCGGGGAGAGTTATCTTCTATCCAATGGCTCACTCCTCAGATGGCCACAACAGCCTGAGCCGGGCTGGACTGGTCCACAGATTCAGCAGCCAGAAAATTCTCCTTGGTCTCCCACATGGGTGCAGGAGCCCAAGAACGAACCTGGACAAATATGTGCTGTCCCAGGCTGTGAGCAGAGACAGGTGAATTGAAAGTAAAGCAGTCTAAACTTGCACCAGCGCCTTTACAGGATGATGGCACAACTTGCTCTGAAACAGTGGGAGCCTCCCTTGGTTTTATAATTGCAACACATAATGTATCAAAACTTGTCAAATCATTTAGAACAAAGAAAAAAGATACAAACCACTTATTGCAATCGATCATCATTCCTATGTAAATTTTAGTTAATTTGAATTTGAACCCATGAAATGTTTCTTATCATTAATAGTAAACAGACTTAGGAATGATAGGATAAACAAGAAATTGCAAGCTGAATATGATTCTCAGCATGAAGGCTATTACTTTCTGTTGACAAGCACTGATAATAATTATGTAGTTATTTATTGTATAAATAGACTAAGATAATGATATTAATTAGTGTATCACTACTGCTTTTTATTAAGGATAGAATGCATTCCAAGTATTCCGTCATTGACAATATATTTGATGAATAGTCAAGAAAATTTAATAAAAAGCAGGAGGGCAATACAAAACAGAGGGGGAGGTGGTGAGAGAAGGTATTGAGAAGAGTATTACATATTAGTGTTTGCTGATTAAATGTAGAGCTTTGGTTTAAGTCATATGTTGAAAATGGTAATATGTCTTCATCCAAACAACAGAATTTCAGTTTTCGTTGTTTAAAAAATACAGCTTTTTTGTTTGTTTTTATTTGCACAGCTATAAGAACAAAATGATTGAATATAATCCTAGGTACTATTGATGACTGCTTAAAATTAAAGAAAAACACAGAGAAAACAATGACTTGGTAATTTACCTATAGTAATTAAGTTTAATGTTTTTGTCAGTAACCCTAAGCAACAAAACACTTCATGAAATGAATAAAGGCAAGAATCATTGGAGATGTGATTTAAGGAAAAATGACAGCTAAAAGCTCATTTTATTATTCAATATAGGTGACAACCAAGTAATGAAATAACTAAAAACAAAAATGACTATATTATTAACTTGATCTAAGCATTTTCTGGTAATTTTTTTTTTCTAAAACAAGGATCAACCTCAAATTGCATTAAAATGCATGATTTGTCTTGCTGTAAAATATATTTTGAATCTAAGCTGAATTGAGTTTTCCTGATATGTTTATCATGTTATGAATGATAAGTTTCTCACACACTGTATCTAGGCAAGGGATAGTGAGGTCTAAAATTCCTAGCAAGCCACCAAATTGGATCAAATGTGAAATGCATATTTTTTTCTATCAACTGAATATAATATAATTAGTTGATTGTAGTGCTACAGATATGAGATTATGAGCAAAGCAGCACAGACATAAAGGATCTCTTTTATTGCGTAATCATAATCCTCTGTGGCTTCTTTCCAACACTTTAGTGTGTGAACAAGATATTTTCTGTTGAAAGAAACTAACAAAGGGAGTGATTGAGCTTTTAAACTGCAAGGACTATTCTTGGCGGGCATTATACACTGCTGCAAGATTCTTAATGACTTCAATGGAAGTGGCGTAATTTCCTATCCAGTCTGAAAATTGGCTTTTAAAACGCTTAACATCAACCTACAGACACACACACACACATACACACACACACACACACAATTTAAAAAGAAAAAATATCAAAACCTAATTGCTTCAATTTTTATGCTAATGTCATTATTTAATAGCTGTGATTTTATAGCATGATTGTTGAGATCTAGGACTAATTCCATACCAATTCTCTATGTTATGTTGCTTTTCTAAAATAAGAACAATTTGCTCAAATGTTATTCACAATGAAATGAAACAGTAAACTACTACTGGATTCTCACTGGCATTTTAAAATTCTGTAAAATGCAGACTCAATATATACAAAGTCACTTCATTAACCAACAAAAAAAGGACAAATTGGTTTTGAAAAAAAGTCAGAAATTAAATCTTGGTGCTGTAAATTTGACCTCATATTTTTCCAGACTATAAACTCTTGTATTGCACTGGCATCAGTTTGAAATTATCTGATACAGTAATAATTTCCTTTCTGATAAGCATTTTTTCATTATCTCATTACTTACTATGAAAAACAAAGAGCATTAGCACTACAGATAATTGGAGGTAGTCATGTGATAGAAACTACAGGCCATTTGGAAGTATTAAAGCTTTATCAGCTGGAGGTCTATTTCCCCTCCATTAAGATTAGATAAAGTGCTCTCAAGACAATAAATTGATTATAACAATATAACAGTATAAACAACTTTATTAGATGAATGACTTTACAAATTGAATGATAAAACCAGAGATAACATAAAGATAAAAAAGCGGAGCAAAAAGTATTTGAGTTAGGGACTAGCATTAGCTCAGCAGCAAAGTTTCCACCTGCCACTTGGAGGCATCCCATAATGCTGCTGCCCAAGTCCCAGATGCTTTATTTTTTATCTAGCTCCATCTAATTTTATGTGAAGCAGCAGAGACTTGCCCAAGCGTTTGTTCCCATCATCCACATGTGACACGTTAAGAGAGGCTCCTGGCCCCTTGGCTTCAGTTTGACCCGCACCTTACTTTTGCAGCTATCAGGAGAGTAAATCACTAGATGGAAGAGATCTTGTCTCCTTCTCTCTAAACTCTGACTTTCAAACAAATTTTTAAAAATCTTTATATATATATATATGAACTTGTATACACATATATAAAAATATATGCTCATATGTTACCTAATTATAGCTTTCTAAAAATAATGAAAATCACAACATGTATGAATGCATGTGTGTTTGTCTATACATGAGTGCATCTATCTATAAATATAAAATATATTTTAAAATGTATCTTTACACATATCAATGACAGCTGGTTGTTTCCAAAACAGAAAAAAAAAAAAAAAGAAACAAAACAGCAATAAAGTAAATGTTGTGGCAGAGTGAGTAAGTTGAGTAAGTTGCAGTTGTGAAATTCAAAACCCACATGGGAACATCTTCTTTGCCTCAAATCCAGCTTCCTTCTACTGTCTGGGAAGTAGTGGATGGTGGGTCAAGTACCTGAGTTTCTGCCATGCATATAAGAGACCCTGAGGGAGCTTGGTGTCTGGCTTCAACCCTTCCTAGCCGCAACTGCTGCTGTAATTTGAGTGAATCAGTAGATGAAAAATCTCTCTCCACACTTCAATGTGTGTGCGTGTGTATATCATGAATGTGTGCATGTGCCTAAATGATGAGACATAAAAGACCAAAATGTTTCTTTTTTCTTTATATTCCATTTTTTAATAAATGAGAACTGTGCAGAGTTTGTTTTTAGCTTATTATATCTTGTATCACTTATCTACCCGTTTTGGAGAAATTATCATAATTTAACTAAAGTTCCATGTTGCTACTTGTTTTCTTTCTGGACTTTTTCAGCACTGTGAAACACAGACATGCTTCCAAAATTCCTCCTTGTTTATTTACATAGAAAAATTGTTCTTATGTTCTCAAAGTAAAATAATGTATGAAAATTGAATTATATTAGACATCTCCAAACCAAGTGATTTTTTTTGCATATTACAAGTAAGACTTCAAAAATTATCATAGTTTTTTCTTTAGGAAGCAGAGCATTTCTGTGGGACAATTTATAGAAGCAAAATTTCAGAAAGTTCTTTTTTATTGTCATGATCTGTTGAAAAGTGTGTCATCACATGATTTTGCCAAGTCATGAGCCTACTCGCAGCGAATGAGTGCAAGACTGAGAGGGGAAGGTGGAAAAGGATAGAACTCAGAATGCAAGAGCAGAGGATCAGTCCTCAAGCACAGAAATGGGAGCAGGGACCAGCCTTTCATTTAAATGGAAGGATAAGCAATACAAATGATAGTGGTACCAAGAATGTTGTAGATTTGGTGATATACCAATGGGGCGTTTGTCCTTTGATTATTTTTTATAACACAGCACAAAAAAGATATACAGTAGTATGTTGTGAAAAGAAAGTTGGGAGTGAGTAGGTAAAGGAAATAGACAATACAATTTTAATGAGTTAAATTATGTGTCCAACAAAGTTTGACTTTTTTTTTTTAAGATTTACTTATTTTTACTGGAAAGTCAGATATTCAGAGAGGAGGAGAGATATCCACTGATTCCCTCCCCATGTGGCCTCTGTGGCTGGTGTTGAAACAATGCAAAGCCAGACATCAGGAGCATCTTCCGAGTCTCCCTAGCAGGTGCGGAGTCCCAAGGTTTTGGGCCGTCCTCCACTGCTTTCCCAGGCCAAAGGCAGAGAGTTGGATAAGAAACAGGGACGCCGGGACATGAACCGGTGCCTAAATAGAATCCAGGGATGTGCAAGGCAAGGACTTTAGCCACTAGGATACTGCACCTGGCCCGGAATTGCTTTGATGTTGTCTCTTTCACTGAATGATGAATATTTATTTTTATTTTGAGTTTAAAAATATTCAAGGCAGGGCCCGGCGGCGTGGCCTAGTGGCTAAAGTCCTCACCTTGAATGCCCCAGGATCCCATATGGGTGCCGGTTCTAATCCCGGCAGCTCCACTTGCCATCTATCTCCCTGCTTGTGGCCTGGGAAAGCAGTCGAGGATGGCCCAATACATTGGGACCCTGCACCCGTGTGGGAGACCTGGAAGAGGTTCCTGTTCCCGGCTTCGGATCCGCGCGCACTGGCCCGTTGCGGCTCACTTGGGGAGTGAAACATCGGACGGAAGATCTTCCTCTCTCTCCTCCTCTCTGTATATCTGACTTTGTAATAAAAATAAATCTTTAAAAAAAGTATTCAAGGCCAGCACAATAAATAAAATGACTAATCTTTTACCTCTAAGCACCAACATCCCATATAGGTGTGGTTCATGTCCCAGCTGCTCCGTTTCCTAACCAGTCCCTGCTTATGGCTTGGGAAAGCAGTGGATGATGGCCCAAAATTTCGGGATGCTGCACCAACATAGGAGACCTAGAAGAAGCTCCTGGTATCCAGCTTTGGATTAGCCCAGTCTCACCCATTGCAGCCATCTGGGGAGTGAACCAGCAAATGGAAGATGTTTCTATCTTTCTTTATGTAAATCTGCCTTGTGAATGAAAATAAATAAATCAAAAAATATTTCTAGCATGAATTCTTGCTTTTTTGTATATCAGATTGTGAAGTTGGTATGAAAAAAAAAAACAGCAACAAAATAAAACTACAAAAACGTTTTATCAACTTGTTCCTAATATTGACATGAAGCTGGCTGCATTGCCAAACTTCAAAACAGATGTGACATGATAGGGGAGCTAGGCAGTTAATAGTTTTTTTCACTTATACTATAAATGATTGAATATAAGACCTGTAAATAAGCTTGACACTACACATGTCTTTGAACTATAAAATAAGAGTACACTATTCCAAATTGTATATAAATCTGCACAGAAATAGATTTGAAAATACTTACAGAGTTCTTGAAAACACATGGGAAAAAATACCTATGGATTGAATTTTGTAACATGAAAAAGCAGAAGCAATAAATGAACGGAAGCAAGTATCTCCTGTTGGATAATTTAAAACCCTATCAAACTTGTTCAATATTTTAATTATTTCACTCTACAGAAAGTAACATATATATATATACACATATATTACTAAAATAATATATTACTAAAATAAAGATACTTCTATTGGATTTATATATAAATAATATAATTTAAATATTTATTTAAGTTGCATATAAATATATATGATACATAGATAAATATATAGATCCATAATATGTATAAATTATATAATATATAAGTATATATAGCATGTACTACAGGAATAAAATATATTATATAAATATATATATGAATCCAGCAGAAGTATCTTTATTTTTTAATAATAAATAGAAAGCAAAGACCAGCCTCTCTGGCCAGCACATCAGTGTCATTAATAATATTTTCTAAGAAATAGATTCATATGCTCTACAGAATTTCTATGATGACCATATCAAAAATAAACAATCAATGAAATATCACAAAATGTGAAAGTCACCCAATGCTGATGATAATATATAGTATCGAATTATTTTCTCAGAAAATTGGGCAACTCTATTGAATTCTGCATCTGCATGTTGTATTACATGAATATAAAACTTGGTGTGATTCACTGAAGTTTCTTTTGAACGATGTGATTTTGATCGTGTATAGCATTGAAGCATCCAAACTCTGTAAATTAACAATAGTACCATTTGTAAAAGTGTATTTTTTTAGAAGTTCTTCTTGAGTCATATCTTGGGTTTTACTTGGTTTTCTTTCATAACTCTTCTAAGTATATAACTATAATCGGCTGAGCATTTATGGTCTTGTATGATAATGTGAAATGCCAATCCCCATGATATTTGTCACTGCATTTTCTATACTTTGTTGATACACCTTCCCTAGGGATTTTTGCTTCAGGAAAATAAGGATAAAACTTAATGACAAAAAATAGGTTAAGAAAATGTAATAAGGGTAATTGTTGGAGCCAAAAAAAAATGTGTAATCCCCATGTACATTGTGGAGTAATTGATGTGAACGTAACAGACATGTTATTTAAAAACATGCATTTACTACTTTTTTAAACATATTTTAAAGGTGGCATTAGTCATATGATTCTGAGATAATGGCCATGTTTTGAAAGTAAAAAAGAACACCAGTGAGAATAAAAGAACAGTACTAACTTGAAACAATAATAATTACACACTATTCTCAACATGAAACAATTCATTCTTCCCTGATTTTGAGCAAAATCAGTGCCTGTGTTGAGATTTGCACATGGAAAATGCAGATAATAATAATACCTCAAAGTGGTGCTTAAAGGCTTAATTAATTTCTTCAGAGTGCTGCGCACATGCAGAAAAAGTATGTAGTTGGTGCATTAACTCACTGTTACTCCACCAGGATTTTGCATTTGCCTGCAGAGGCTAGATGACTGAATGCCAAAATCTGTACCCCCAGAAGCAGCGAGAAATATGTTACATTAAAGAGTAAAACAAATAAATTAAAAGCTAGAGCTTAGGCAGAAACTTTAGGCACAGAAAAAAGTTGGTCACTTGGGGATGACAGGGGCTCTCAAATGAGTTAATATTATATTTACAGCTCAGAAAAAATGTACATATGTGAGCTAATGTTTCTGAAGAGTTAAAGCAGGAAGACAGAAGAAAGTGAAGGAAGCAGGAAGGGAATTTGTAAGAAAGAGGACAAGCAAAGGGTGAGAGATGATGAACTTTTGTTTTAAATAGATGTAGAAAAGAGAAGCAGATAAGGATGCGGTGTGTACAGCAGGACTGGCAGATGGAATGAGAAGACTGAAGGTCAGTGTCACATACTACCGCTTTTGGAAAAGCTAAATTAGAAGGTTAAGGAATTTTAAAGTGTTTGGAGAACTGTCATTTCAGTTACAACTAGAAAAGATATTTGCAGAGATAAGATTTATGAAATCAATGTTTTTTTCATATTTCTACAGATGCTTTTCACACTAACAGAATTACCATCCCTGGTGAATATATGATTATGATTTTCTTTAAGAAACACCCTTGCCAGTTCCTGGCAACTCTTTTAAAAAAAATCTTTCCTATATTATTTGTGTACCTCTCACAATTTTGCCTATCTGCTTTGACTGCTTCTATTACCATTGGTTCTTTAACATATATACATATTTTATATATATATATATAATATATATATATATATATATACACACACACACACACACATATATTTACTTTGGTGGTGGTGTTGTTGGAAAATCAGATATACAGAGAGGAAGAGAGACAAAGAGAAACATCTTCCATCCGATGATTTGCTCTGTAAGTGGCTGCAATGCCTGGAGCTGAGATGATTCGAAGCCTGGAGCCATGAGCCTCCTCCAGGTCTCCCATTGGGGTGCAGGCTCCCAAGGCTTTGGGCCATCCTCGACTACTTTCCCAGGCCACAAGCAGGGAGATGGATGGGAAACAGGCCCACGAGGATAGGAACTGGGGCCCACATGTGATCCTGGCACATGAAAGGTGGGGGACTTTAGCCACTAGGCTACCATACCAGGGTCATCATTGGTTCTTAATACTGTAGTCACATGATACCCGTTTTCTTCAAATACCACACTGTATGTGTTTGCATGCTTTATAAGAACACTTCTTGCCTGCATTATCAATTTCTCTGTTTAACAAATGCCCACTCATGCTTCAGTATTCCACTAGTCTTTGAAGTCTATGAACCTTTACCACATGAGCAAGCTCTTCTTTGTGTTCTTTCTTTACAGATCTTCGAGTTTTTGTTGACTCTATAATATTGTAATTCCCTGTTTGTGTATTTACCTTTTCTCCTGTACTGTTGATAACAATGATGTGTACTTCCATTTTGTATTTCTACTATACGGCTGAATTACGATAAACTTGGTTAAAGACATGAGTGAATGAATAAAGTAACTGATGCATTTTTGTCAGAAAGGAATGAGAATAAATTCCAAAACCTGTGCCAAAATCAATTCTCCTGACAGAAATTACAACTTTGTCATAATAGGCTCACAGAAATAGCTGAGCAAGGTTTGTGAAATTTTACTGTTTTAAAACTACTTTCATATAAGTAACATTCGTTTCTTGAGCTCATTTTTAGAAAAGTTGAGTCAACCTTCATTGTGACAAAATATCTAAGGGAGATAAGATTCCAAGTAAGACAGAAACAATTTCATTAACTGTCAGGTATCTTACTTGGTATAAATTGTTTGAAAGGAAAGAGTGGACAAATGTGCTTAAAACAATATGAAACAGGGTACAATATCTATGCAAACTTTTGAGTATTTTAAAAATAATACCAAAATTAGTACTAAGTGGAGTTTTGTTTAATTAGCACCAGTTCAAAGTATATTATCTCTCTTAGTGATGTTTGGAACTATCTAAATTAGAACTTCATCTCTTTACTTTATTTTTGTTAAAAATGTTGAGACTTCTTACAAAGGTAATATTTTCATCAATTACTAGTATTTTGTATTTTAAAATGATCAATAGCTAAAGGCAGATTGTCCTGAAAATAAAGTTTCTGGGTATGGAAGTGTCAAAGGAAAAGATATTATGCTGGTTTGCCTTCTAGTCTGGTTTGCTCTGAAAAGTTCTGGTTTATGCCAATTGTGTCATCGTAGATATAAATGACACCCCATATCATTCTCCGAAGTGTCCTGGTTTGAACAACAAGTCATATTGTCATCTCAACAATGAGAAAAGAGAGAAGTGAATGTGATGAAATTAAAATAAAGCAGCTGGCTATGTTAAAAACCATTTTAGATATCCTAAGAGCTGACTCTGTTTACTTAGGACTAATATCTAAAATTCTAAAGAAATATTTACCTTCAACTCTCAGATATGCTATTCAGCAATGTGGTAACAAAAAAAATCCTTCCTCGACTTGTCCATGCAAATGAGTTTATTATCAATTACTTAGCTTACATTCCTACCCATGAAGTCTTTATTGCAAATTAAAACATTTAATGTCTGCAATGGATTATTTATTAATGTAAGTCATTGTCTAAATGCATCTCCCATTCTTAGAACTGTGGTTACATTCTGATGATGGTTTGATTGATAGGTGGTGAAATTCAGACTTGACCATTAATGGACTTGGAGGTGTACAGTGATATGATCTGACCTTGGTTTGTGGATTGTGGTGTCACTGCAGACAAAGGATGAGCAAGAGAAGCATTTGCCCTGTGATTCCTACATGCCATTCTTCCTACTCCAGAAGTTGAAAAGAAAATCCTCTCAAAGTGCCTAACCATGCATTTTTTAAAGGATGCATCTCAAAGATTCATCCTTTAAAGTGATGGAATGTCAAAAGGCACTACTTCATACAATTATTGTTATTTCAATAGCAATCTTCACATAATACAACATTTTTATAGTGTGAAACTTCAAATTAACTACTTAAAGAATTATCCTTACAAAATAGTTCAACATATTTAACATGAGCAAAAATTCCCTTAGTGAAATTCTTGTAAATAAATTTTTGCACATCCTGTAAAAAGAATGATTACTTGCTTGTCACTTTAAAAGGGAAAGGCTTGGATTTCAAAAAACTGAGGGATTTCAGAAGATTGGGGAAACTCTACAGTATTTTCTCCAAAACAGCTCTCACTAAGATGATACTATGCAAAAAAAGAAAAAATATGATACTATGCAAGTCAAATGTGAGATGAAGAACATGGTGCTTCATTAAAATAATTTTGTCAAACAAATGTCTAAAGGGAAAAAAGAACAATTCATAATTTTTGTATTTTTTAACATGGCAGCTAACACATTTTGCCTAAAATGAAAGATAATAAATTCAACATTTTTATTCCCAAAACAAACTGCTACATTTTTGTTTCATTCATTTGTTTTTACAGAATTTTCAGAAGTTTTGATGATATCTAATGTAAATGGATTTTTCCAACACCAATTGCCTTAAAGTATGATGATTTCTAGTAATTACATACAGCATTTGCTAAATATTATTAATTGAATAACCATTGAGAAATAGTCTCACATAATAAGCTTACAATATATCCCCAAAATGTTCAGTGCAAACATAAAAGGTTAATATGACTTAAAAACTTTTTTTAAATTACAAATATTAGAGTAGTACTGAATTTTTAAGACAAATGTATCTTCCATAATACTTCATCTTCTGTAGTAATTTAAAAAATGCACATATTGTCCAATTTTATTTTTCATGAATCCTAGCAGTCATTGACAAATATTGGACAACCTCTTTATTAAGGCCACAGATATGAAGTATGTTATGTGTTCTTCATTTTATTGCTATTTCCACAAGCTATATTTGTCAGTACCTTCTAATAAATGCATGCATGTTGTATGGTTCATTGAATGTGGAGCAATTCAATTTGTCATTTCAAGATTAATTCTAATAAAATTTATGTGATTTCAAAAGTCACTTGATCACTATGAAAATCATTTTCTCATATATTAGGTAGGAATGCTGAAAAAGTATTGTATCTTAACTCTAAAATTATTGTACACCGCTTATATTATAGTTCTAATTTTTTTTTTATAGTTCTAATTTTAAAAAAGAAAATCATGAATTACTCCATGGAATACTACTCAGCTATTAAAAAACACAAAATGCAGTTCTTTGTGGCCAAATGGGCCAAACTGGAAACCATAATGCTAAGGGAAATGAGTCAATCCCAAAAGGTCAGATACCACATGTTTGCGTTAATTTAAGAGGATATGATGTTATGTAAAACATGTTATTTTATGAATATTATGTTATATGTTGTATATAAACTAAAACTGATTTGACAATGAGGTGATCACAGAAGATGGTTAAGAAATTGTAATTGTTTTTAACATACTGGTCACTCAATACTATAACTATTAGTTACACAACGAAGTTAATTGTTGCTGAGGGTACGCTGGAGCCTTTAATTGATCGGGTTGATAGTCTTATGGTTCTGCCCTCAGACCGGACAGGGTCTCCCCAGGAAGCTGAGGAACTAGATTGTACTATGGATGTTGGACTCTGTGTTTGGTTTATGCTTGCAAAGAGGGAATCTCAACTGTACTTGATCAGTGGATATGCAACAAGGTGGAATATTCCACATGGGGGGAGGGCGGGGGAAGGGGTGGGGTGATTCCCAGTTCCAACGAAACTGTATCACATAATACAATGTAATCAATGAATAAAAAAAAAAGAAAAAAGAAAAATAGTAAAGCTGTAGGCAGTAATTTTCTTTCATAATATAAACATCGTTGCTTCTTTCAAATGTTTAAATATCCAATGTTAATTTAATTTTAAAATGTTACTTATACTTTATAATCTTTCCACTTATCTAGATATAATGCATATTATCACTAACCTGTAACATAGTGCATAATATAGGAAAATATGACAACAGAAGATTTTAATTAGAGGTAATACAATGTAAAACTTATTCTGTATCCTTGGCAATGCTGATGTCAAGAACTACAAAAAATTCTTTAGAAGAAGGTTTTCATGGTGACAGAAATTATGGGTTGCACACCTCCAAACTATCTGTCCAGGATCCAGCCCTGTGGCATAGTGGGTAAAGCTGCTGCCATCAACACTAGCATCCCTTAAGGCACTTTGTTCACATCTCCACTTTTCTGCTTGCAAACCCACTTTGTTAATGTCTTTGAGAAATGCAGAAGACGGTCCAAGTGTTTGAGCCCCTGACACCAACTTGGGAAAGCTGGGTGAAGTTCCTGCCTTCTGACCTCTGGTTTCTGCCTTTAACCTGGATCTGTCCTGGCCATTATGGACATCTGAGGATCAAATATTCAGACAGAAAATTTCTCTCACCCCATACCCTGCACCCTCTATCTCGTAAATCTTACTTCCAAGCAATAAGTCATCTTTAAAATCCATAAACAAGTATTTTGATTTTTAAATCTAATCTCAGAAGGTTCTTTGCTTATCATGTGCCTTATAAAACATTTTTATAAATAGTTTTAAATTTATACATATGCCACTTGTGCGCAAAGACTAAGACACATTTTAAGGGCCCAGGGTGGTAACACTGCATGATAATCCTTGACTTGCAAGCGCCAGCATCCCATATGTTCACTGGTGTATGCTGGCTACTTAACTTCTGATCCAACTCCCTACTAATGGCAGTGGAAACTAGTGGAGCATGTCCCAAGGTTTTGGATTCCTGCACCCACGTGGGAGGCCAGAAGTACCTGGTGCCCAGCTTCGAGTCAGTTCATCTGTGGTCATTGTGGCCATTTGGGGAGTGTACCAGTGGATGGAACATCTTCTCTACCTGTGAAAAACTGTCTTTCAAATAAAAATTAATAATTCTTAAAAGAAACAGTTTTTCAAAAAGAACGTATTAACTTCAAGATGCACTTTAGTGTTTATTTCTACCTATTCTGTTTTGAGTTTGGATAAGTAGTAGAGCTAATGTTGGCAAAAATACTTCTTATTTATATAAAGCCAAATTATAACATTAAAATGAATTACTAGGGCCCAGTACAGTATCCTGGTGGCTAAAGTTTTCCCTTTGCATGAGCCAGTATCCCATATGAGTTCCAGTTCCAATCCTGGTAGGCTCCTTTTCCCATCCAGCCCCGTGTTTGTTGCCTGGGAAAGCACCTGCATGGGAGACCTGGAAGAGGCTCCTGGCTCCTGGCTTCAGATTGGCACAGCTCCAGCCATTGCAGCCGCTTGGGGAGTGAATTAATGGACTAAAGATCTTCCACTCTGTTTCTCCTCTAAGGATGAAAAAAGAAGAAGAAAGAAATACAAATCCACAAATAGCTCCCAGTTGTTCTCTGACCTACTGAATGTGGATCAACGTGTCCTGAGCCCTAAGTCCCTGGCATGTCAAAATTAGAGAGCAAGTGATGATTGAATTTATTGAAAAGTAGGGATTCACCAGGAAGAAGAGGCTATTGAAATCCACACTAGGCAGAATGAACAAGTACAATTGAGGAGGTCAGGTGCTAAGTACTTCACATGCAGTGGCTAATGGCTATTTCAATTTGCTTTGTAAATAAAATGAAGTGTGAATGGATTTTGCAGAAGCTAAGCACTCTTGTATATTTGACCTCAAGAAGTATGCTGAAGAGAACAGGTTATGAACTTGGAGAAGTATATCTGGGATAGTTTGAGAAGAATAGTTTTAGTATGAATTTATGAATAGGTAGTTAAAAGTCATTATGATACCAGGTTTTCCATTAAGAAGTCAGAGAATAAAAGCACAGAACTGAGGTGAACATTTCTTACACAGAAGAATGAAAATGAAAAGTCAGTAAAGCAGATGATATTTTTGGCAAGGAATTTTCAGTGTTTCCAATTCCACAGCCATTTCAAGTCAGCTCATACATTAAAAATGAAAAAGAAGGTTGGCATCACATTTAAGAAATATTTGCTAAGAACAGTGTAATAAAGTTTTTCCTCTGTTTTCTTCAGAATTTTACAAGTTCAATTTTGCATTTTAATATTTGTCTATGATGAATTGTTTTTATGCATGGTGTGTGATAAGGGTTCATCTCTTTCATAAGTAAATATCCTATGTCCCCAGCGCCTTTGATGAAGACACCATCCTTTTGCCCACTGCATGTTCTTGGTATCCCAATGGAGATCAACTGACCACTTTTGTGGGATAACTGGGGCTCTCTGCTATGTTCCAATGGTTTATACATCTGTCTATACACAGGCCCCATACTGTTATAGTAATCAGCAAAAGCAAAAGTAGATAAATGGGATCGCATGATTGTACAAGAAAAAAGAATCAGAGAAAGAAACTTAAGCTGTGGAAGAAAATACTTTTTTTGTATTCTTGAACACTTTTTAAAAAGTTATTATCTGCGCGAAAATGAGAGAAATAAAGAGACTTACATGTGCTAGTTCACTCCTCAAATACCCATGACAGCTAAACTGAATGAACGATTCGAATTAGCCTGCACAATAACCAACACTTCCTATTTTTTGTTTTGGTTTGTTTTTATAATGTTTTCTTAGCACTTCTTGTAAAATTGCAGCATGAAACTGACACTATACAGTTTGAGCTAGTACATCAGAGTGTGTGGGGAGGCACATGTAGCAGGTGTGTGCTCGTTTACACAGGTGATTGCAAAAGAATAACACAACGGTATTAGATGTAATGCAGAAAATGAATCTTATTAAATAAAACCTGTTAACATAATTGCAAGAATAGTTTGAAACAATTTCTTCATATGCCAAAGTCATTAAAGCTTAGAATTTCACATATGCATACACGAGCATATAAATATATGTACATATTTGAATAAACAATATTCAAAGAAGTCTTGAGGATGAGGATTTCTCAGCCAATCAATAATTTTAATCAATATGAATTGAGAGCACATCAGTTCTATGAAAACAATTCCTTCTCAATTATAAGTCAATGTTTTCAATCTTCAATTAAAATAGCACTATATTAACATCTTACTCAAATGGATTGTTCAGGGAATCCACACATGTATAGTCAACTAATCTTTGACAAGAAAACAGAAAACAATCCAGTTAAAAAACCTGGTCTATTCATCAAATGCTGTTGGGACAACTGGATAGCAGCTTGCAGAATAAAGAAGCAAGACCCGCACCTGTCACACTATACAAAAATCAGCTCTAACTGGCTCAAAGACCTAAATCTACACCCAGAAACCATCAAACTATTAAAGGAAAACATAGGAAACACACTCCAAGATATAGGAACAGGGAAAGACTCCTTAGAAAAGACACCTAAAGCAAAGGCAATCAAATCCAAAATGAACAAATGGGATTACATCAAACTAAAAAGCTTCTGTACAGCAAGAGAAACAATTACCAAAGTGAAGAAGCAAACAACAGAATGGGAAAAAAATTTTGCATTCTACACGAGTGATAGGGGACTAATATCCAGAATCTACAAAGAGCTTCAGAAACCCAGGGACAGTAAAAAAACCAACCCTGTAGCAAAATGGACAAAAGAAATGAACAGACATTTCTCAAAAAAAAACGGTTCAAATGGCTAACAGACATATGAAAAGATGCTCAGGCTCTCTAGCCATCAGAGAGATACAAATGAAAACCACCTTGAGCTACCACCTAACTCCAGTGAGACTGGCCCACATTCAGAACTCGAAATGGATTGTTCATTCACATTTATAGTTATGCATATTAATATACATTTCCTTGTGATTTTGTACACTTAACCAAAATCTTCAAACAATGCTTTGGAAGTAACAGAATACACACTTCAATGTTTTTCTTTTGAGTTTTGGAGAAGAAAGTTTATGGAGCCCATATAATCATCTGATATTTTATGTAATGTTTAAAATATAAACTGGACTTTTAAAAATATTTTTTTAAAGATTTATTTATTTTATTACAAAGCCAGATATACAGAGAGGAGGAGAGACAGAGAGGAAGATCTTCCGTCCGATGATTCACTCCCCAAGTGAGCCGCAACGGGTCAATGCGCGCCAGTCCGAAGCCGGGAACCAGGAACCTCTTCCAGGTCTCCCACGCGGGTGCAGGGTCCCAATGCATTGGGCCATCCTCAACTGCTTTCCCAGGCCACAAGCAGGGAGCTGGATGGGAAGTGGAGCTGCTGGGATTAGAACCTGTGCCCATATGTGATCCCAGGGCGTTCAAGGCGAGGACTTTAGCCGCTAGGCCACGCTGCCGGGCCCAAAAAAAATATTTTGTTTTAAAAGAAAAAAAATCATTTTCGTCACACACATTCTCTTGGAAATGCTTGATTCACATTTAAAAATCACTGTGATAAACAGTACATAGTACAATTCTGCATGCCTCGTGGAATATGCCAAGTAAAATAATTTCCTCCTCTTTTGTCAGAATATTTTAATAAAATTGATTAAGCAATATAACATAAATAGATACATAGGCAAGAAAATTTGATATAACTGCCAAGTAAATTTTCTAAACAGAATGCTAAATCTATGAAATGTTCCGATAGGCAATATTAGTATGTGCTGTGTACTAAAATCAATCTTTACAAAAAAAAACGAGCACTTAAAAATTGTTTTAAGTGTTTTTCAGAAATTTCATATTGTTAAACATACTGTAACAATTTGTCCACATCACAGAAAGCTCTTTCTTTTTCAGTGTTGTAGGATTGCTGAGAGATGAATAAATTGATAGCTAAGAATGGATCTAAGAAGTTTTAAATCAAAAAGAAGCTTAAAAATACTGTAAGCCTTTGAAAATAATACTTTTAACTTAATACACAATTCTCATGTCATTTCTCCGTTACAGACAGATGCATAACTATTTTAATACCATAACTTAAGTCAAGTAAATGGAAATGTATTTCACTTTTAGTCATTTATTTTGGTGAGGAATTGAACAAGATAGCTTCCTGTTACTAAAATACAGTCTTTATGTTTCAAAAATTACATCACTAATTTAAAATAAGTATTTTAAGTAAATACATAATTATTTTTATTTCTAAAGCATCTGATGGCTAATGATTATTTGAAATGGGTGATTAAAAAAACTGTCATTTGTATATGGGTTATTTTATGACCACATTATAAACATGGATTTTTAATTACCAAAAATTAAGAGATAAACATTGCTGTAGACGACAAAATACAAAGCTTAGAGAACTGAGTAATTTTAAGGATGAGGAGGTATTAGCTAACACAGAAAACAAGACAACTTAGCATAACAAATATGAGGCATTCCTCTGGGTACATTATAAACGACTTGGCAAGATCTCTGATTTAGAAAGAAAACTGAAATGGTTGCACTTTGGGACGTATAGTGTGCTGTTGGTCTTCCAATCTGTACATTCTGAAAAGCGGAGTTGGGATATCCAGAGTTTCTGATTCCTGGATTAGGTCTGGCTAACTCTGATTGTTGTGCACAGTTTAGCAGTGAAATAGCCAAAGACAGAGCACTCTTTTCTCTCTTGGACATTCAGTATAAATACAGCAACGACAGTAGTATTGCTAGCTTGCTCAAGTTACTGATGTCGACTATCGCAACCTGGTCAACAACTGAAGACCGTAATTGGAACAAACAGTGAAGTGCATTAGTTTAATACGGCGGTATGCTTAGGTGTGGGCCTATCTGCAACAGTGTGAACCTAATAGTGCTGAGTGTTTGCTAAAGTGTTCAGGTACTAAATTTAAATTGCCAAAGATTAAATCAAGTATCTGGGTTTGTTGAAAGTTTATTTAAGCTGTTTAAGTACTGAAGTTATTTTTTTAAAGGCTATAACCAATGCCATATGAAATATAACACATTATTTAAAATGAAACACTAGTTGCTACTACGTACAATAAGTACAAACTTTTTTTTTAAGATTTATTTATTTTTATTGGAAAATCAGATATATAGAGAGAAGGAATACAGGGCGAAACATCTCCCATCTACTGATTCACTTCCCAAGTTGCCACAATGACTGGAGCTGAACCAGTACAAAACCAGTTGCCACTAGCTTCTTTCGAGCCTCCAACGCGGGTGCAGGCTCCCAAGATTTTGGGCCATCCTCTCCTGCTTTCCCAGGCAACAAGCAGGGAGCTGGATGGAAGTGGAACAGCCAGGACTGGTTCCCACATGGGAATCCCTACATGTGCAAGGTGAGGATTTAGCTACTTGGCCATTGCACAGGGTCCTATTTTGGCTTTTTGAACTGCATAATTTATTTACAGCGGTTTAGGAGTGCTCAATAATTATTATATAGAAGTGAGAGTGACTGTGAAACAAGGAAACTAATCAACATCGTGATTACATAGTAATAGCATTTCTTAGTATTACATTTGACAGTAAAGTTGAAAAAAATGTTTTGGAGCTACATATATGGGTTGCAACAATGAGGACATAGTACTTAGTGGCATAAGATAATGCAGGAGAAAAGTGAAAACTGAAATTTGACCATTTAAAATTGAAAAGCTAAATTTCAGTAGAGGAAAACTAAAAAGAAAATCAGAGTTCCTAGAAAAAAATGAAAAGTAGCAATTCAGAAACAACATGGAAAAAGTGTTTCAAAAGGGGAAAGCATTTGGTGCAAGAAAATCCAGTAGTAGGGGAATCCACAACCCATTTTAGACAGCCTGGGCTGGAGTCCTGGGGCTGTGGTTCTGACTGCAGCTACCTGTTGAGGTATAGCAGGGGAGGCAGCAGTGATGGACCATGTGTTTGGGTCTCTGACACAAAGGAAGGTAACCTTCAGCCTGACAGAGCACTAGTTTCTGTAAACATCTGGGGAGCGACCCACTATATGAAAAAAAATCCCTTTTTCCTTCTCCTTCTTCTTGTTCCTCCTCCATAAAAATCAATGAATCAATTTTAAAAGTATTTTAACAGCGAACCAATAGTCTATTTTGTTAAATGGTACTAAGACAAAAAGCAGATTAAAGATTGAAAATTTAAAGTTGAATCTGGCAATGCAATGCTAAATGATAACCTTGAAGGATGTGGCTTTATTGAAGTGGTGAAGGAAAATTTCTGGTTGGATATGAAAAAGGAACAATGTGATGCCAAACAGAAAAATCACCTCTTCTACTTTAAGCAGTTCCTCTGTAAAAGGAACTAGAAAATAGCACAAGATGTTAATTACAAAACTACACAAAAGCTAATGGTCCTATGAGACAGAGACATATACAACGGGGTCTACAAAAAGGCAAAGATTCTCTGCCCAAAGAATGACAACAAGACTGTATTCTTTTATAATTGCAAGGTTGACTTATATAAGAAAACTAATGATGTATAAAAACTATGAAATGAAGAAAGGCTACCCTTTGCAAATATTCTATATTAAGAAAGCTACTCAGGGGCCTAGCAGCTAAAGTCCTTGCCTTGAACATACCAGATCCCATATGGGCGCCGGTTCTAATCCCGGCAGCTCCACTTCCCATCCAGCCCCCTGCTTGTGGCCTGGGAAAGCAGTCGAGGACCCTGCACCCGCGTGGGAGACCTGGAAGAGGTTCCTGGTTCCCGGCTTCGGATCGCCACGCATTGACCCGTTGCGGCTCACTTGGGGAATGAATCATCGGACGGCAGATCTTCCTCTCTGTCTCTCCTCTCTGTATATCTGACTTTGTAATAAAATAAATAAATCTTAAAAAAAAAAGCTACTCAGTACTTTTCAAATAACCTTGAAAATGGAAAAACTGGGAGAATCCCAAGCAATGATGAATTATATTTTTCAGTCATTGAGCAGGTAGATGCTAAGGCAGTCAAAATTGATGTTTTGAAAGAATATCCAACACAGTATTTTAGTAAAGTTGAGAAGGGTGTCAGTAAGATTGCAAGAAGTTGGGAGAATTCCTAGAAAAGAATGGTTATGCTTGGCATCAGCCTGGTACAGTTCTGCCTCTTCTATCTGGGGAATGAATCAACAAAAAGCACTCTTTCTTTCTGTATCTCTTTCTTTCTATGTAGCTTTGCCTTTCAAACAAAAAATTATTGTTTAAGATTCTTTGTACTGGAAAGTCAGATCAGTTTTACAAGAGGAGACACAAAGACAGAGATCTTCCAGAGATCTTCCACCTGCTGCTTCACTCCCCAAAAGAGCCAATCTGGAACCTGGAGCCAGAAACTTCTTCTGGGTATCTCATGTGAGAGCAGAGTTTCAAAGGCTTTGAGCCATCCTCCATTACTTTTTCAGGCCACAAGCAGGGATCTGGAGAGAAAGTGGAACAGCTGTCACATGAATCAGTGCCCATATGAGCTACTGGAGCTTGCAAGGTGAGGATACAGCCACTGAAACATCATGCCAGACCCAACAAATATTCTTATAAAAATATTTTCTTCTTAGGCTTTTGTTATTTGTGTGTGTGTGTATGAAATTTTCTTTTATTTATAGAGATTTTCTTTTCTTAGTTACCTAGAAATGTAAGAATTTTCCTAACTTACAGAATTCTTGGAGTAACAACTGGGCCTAAATTCTCAATTCATCAAGGATATTTATAATAAATAATAAAATCCAGAACTGATTTTTATGTATCACTTTTATAAATGTTGCCACAACGTAATTAAAGTCTGTCCTTTCTGAAAACATGCCTTGCTAACTAGTAACTATGAATTAGCAAAGTATATAGCTATACTATATTTATCATGCTATTGTTTCTTATGAATTAAGACATACTATCTTATAATTAACTCTATGAAACAGATACTATATTTACTGAGTCTATATGTTAAATAAATTGATATTTACATTGGTCTTTTGCAAGACTACATAACAAGTACAGGTAAATCTAGATTTGGAACCTAAGTTGCCAGTCCATGCACTTAAGCACTACAGCTGCCTCTTGTACAAAATGTTTCATTTAGTTACATCTAACCACCTAATTTTCTGCTGTTCTTTAATACTTTATAAATAAATATGAAGTAATCAGCAAAATGTATTTAATCCATTTGTAATACCAAGCACTGCAATTAAAATAAAACAGATTTGTAAGAGACTTTTTAAAAATGCTCCTTTAAAAGGAAATATTTCACATAATTCACCATTTTAAGGGACACAATAATGTATTTAATATGCTTGTTGTTATAAAGTGAGAGACTATTTTTTTAATCCAAATTCTAGCTGTGATCAGTGATGATATGAACAATTCAAAGAGCATAATATCCAGCCTAAACTATTTTTAAAATCTATCTTTTTTTTTTTAATTTTAAAAGAGTTACAGAGAGGGAGGGAGAGGTATTTTCCACCTGCTGCTCCACTCACCAAACTGTTGCAATAGGAAGGCAGAGCCAGGCTGAATAGGAGCGTCATTTGGGTCTTCCACCTATAACAGGTTCCAAAAACTTGCTTCATCTACTGCTGCTTTTCCCAGGCCACTGACAAGGAGTTGGATCAGAAGTACAGCAGCTGGGACATGAAGCAGCACCCTACGGGATACTATCATTGCAGGCAACACCTTAACCCACTACGCCACCAGCCTTTCTAAACAAAGAAATGTTATTGCTCTTTTCATACTTCAGGAAGGACAAATACTTCCAGGAATGTTATTATCAACATATTACATCATCAGATCACAATGATACAGAATGAACTGCAACATAAACAGGCACCTGACATTTTTTTTTTGCAAAAAAATTGTATGTGCTAGTTCCATATGCCAGGTGATCCACTTCTCGTCTGTCTTTCTGCCAATTGCTTGCTCAAAGCAGAGGAAGGTGGCCCAAATTCCTGGAACGAAACTCTAGAGCTCCTTGGCATTAGCCTGGCCCAGCTTCTGTAACTCTGATTTTCAAATAAATAAATAAATAATGGGAAAAAAGTATATTGTAGAATTAAGTACCTCATCATTGGTGTTAAACTAGTACCTCCACTTGATTACATTGAAAATTAAATACATGGAGTCCTATAAGCTTCTTTTTGAGATGGTGGGCATATAATCAGATTCTTAGATTTTTGTTATTATGAGACACAATACTGAATTCCAATCTCAGATACCCCAATCCATTTCCTTCTTTCTAAAGAAAGGGAATTTAAGACGCATTGTGTTGAATTAGCCAATAAAATTATTTTCTACATAGTAATTTATTGATTGCTCACTATAACTCAGTTAACACATTCCAACAAGAAAAATTCCTGTGGCTTAATGATTTGATTTCTAATGGATAACTCTTAAATTAATGGCAGAACTGGGGCAGTCTACAACATTTTAGTTTTTATTTGTTTCTTCCTAAAAAAAAAAAATAGAAATTCTTTTCCAAACAGTTGGCAGTTTGTTTTGAAAACAAAACAAAACAATACAATACAAAAAACGAAAATTCCAAGTTAGGAACTGGAATGGGGAACAGAACCCGGGTAACACAACAAGAGACGTAACTGTAACCTTTAAGTTAAATGCCCAACTCAAAATGAACACATCTTAACGTTAGTCTTTAAGAAAATAATAACTCATTAATACATGAAATTGCAATAATGTAATATGCATTGCATTTAAAGTCTAACAATCTGGGCTCGGCACAATAGCATAGTGGTTAAAGTCCTCGCCTTGCATGCGTCAGGATCCCATATGGTCGCCAGTTCTAATCCCGGCGGCCTTGCTTCCCATCCAGCTCCCTGCTTGTGGCCTGGGAAAGCAGTCAAGGACGGTCCAAAGAGTTGGGACCTTGCACCCTTGTGGGAGACCCAGAAGAGCTCTTGGCTTCTGATCGGTACAGCTCCAGCCGCTGCGCTCACTTGGGGAGTGAACCATTGAACAGAAGATCTTCCTCTCTGTCTCTCCTCCTCTCTGTATATCTGCCTTTCCAAAAAAATAAATAAATCTTTAAAAAAATTTAAAAGTGTAATAATCTAAAATAGTAAATAGAAAATAAAATTACATTATTATTATATTAAATAGAATTACATTATTGATATGTACCACACTTGACACTGAAGGTAATATGTCCTGGATAGGCTTTCTATTAGTCATTATTATTTGTTTGTTTCATAAACATTTGGAGAGGAATTGTTCACTAAAATGCTTTAACTTGTATTTATCAAAATGTCAGGTCTTCTGCCCAGGATTTATGCTACTTAGGAAAACCACAACCTGTTTGAGACGAACAGTGTTTAAGTACATACTCATTATCTGATCTTGCTTTCTGTTACTTCCTACCCAGAGAACTGATGACTCACATACTTGACTTCTGTCTCCTGGCATTGCCTTGGTCCTGTTCTAGATTTTTATCAGCATGTGGGGAGTGAACCAGTGGATGTAAATATCTTGCTTTTTCTTTTTCTGTCTTTCAAATTAAAAAAAATTGAAATAAGTAGCATGTTTATTATAGCATTTTATCAACTATATTTCAAGGAAAATCAACACTTGTATCCCCAATTTACCAATGAAGATAATACAAATAAGCTTCAATAAAAGACAAGTAGCACAGAGTTAAGTACATAAGTTATGACATGCGAAGTAAGAAAGCATACAATTTTCACTATGAATCATAGTAAGATAAACAGTAATTATATTATCATATTTTCAAATTTAAAGAGCAATATAGTGTCAATGACAGAGGAAGGATATTACAAATGCATTATCTTTTAGGTTGTTTTTGTAGGAATGTGAAACTAATAAAAAGGAGAAAATAATTCCAATTCAGAACCAGCACTATAAACTGGAATTTTTCACCCTCCTCTAATTCTCTTACAGAGGTCTGGTTAGAACAACAATAAAAATAACCCGAAATTATTTTAAATTTTAAAATCATTACTTTGGTCACAGGAAACATTATGATTACTGTTGACCAGCATCGTGACCTAAGTGATAGATAAAAAGTAGTATGTCTCGGTCCCGGTGGCATGGCCTAGCAGCTAAAGTCCTCGCCTGGAACACGCCAGGATCCCATATGGGCGCCGGTTCTATTCCCAGCAGCTCCACTTCCCATCCAGCTCCCTGCTTGTGGCCTGGGAAAGCAGTCGAGGATGGCCCAATGCTTTGGGACCCTGCACCCGCGTGGGAGACCTGGAAGAGGTTCCTGGCTCCTGGCTCTGGATTGGCACAGCACCGGCCGTTGCGGCTCACTTGGGGAGTGAATCATTGGACAAAAGATCTTCCTCTCTGTCTCTCCTCCTCTCTGTATATCTGACTTTGTAATAAAAATAAATAAATCTTTAAAAAAATAAAATAAAAATCTGAGTTTCCAATAAAATCTTAAAAAAAAAATAGTAGTATGTCTCAGCTGCGGAAGAGGTGATACAAAATCTCATCCTCTTGTAAATTTCAGAGATAAACTGTCTTTAGTCAAGTCTTTATTCAGAAATAAATTCATGTGTTTTACATGATATTTAACATTGTTTACTGTTGACACATATCCTCCCTCCCTCTCTCTCTTTCCCCACACCATACAAAAATTTAAATTGGTTTCCAGGACACTGTATCATTTTTCCTAGTTCACTGGCTCTCTCACAAATGTCTTTTCTGATCCTAATATCATCCTAGCAATCTGATCATTTGTTGTCTTTTTGTGTCCTGCCTGGATGCACTTTCTAAAAATTTTCATTAATCTTATTCTTGAAATACCATCTCTAAGAGGACTGACCCCCACATTTATACTTTTATCAAAAATATCTCTTCTAAACCCACTAGGTGTCTTAACCAACATGTAATGGTGCCTGTCTCCCATTTAAATTTAAAAAAAATTTTTTTTATTGCAATTCAGATATACAAAGAGGAGGAGAGACAGAGAGGAAGATCTTTCATCCGATGATTCACTCCTCAAGTGACTGCAATGGCCGGTGTTGCACCGATCTGAAGCCAGGAACCAGGAACCTCTTCCAGGTCTCCCATGTGGGTGCAGGGTCCCAATGCTCTGGGCCATCCTCGAATGCTTTCCCAGGCCACAAGCAGGGAGCTGGATGGGAAGTGGAGCTGCTGGGATTAGAACCGGCACCCATATGGGATCCTGGCGTGTTCAAGGTGAGGACTTCAACCACTAGGCCACGCCACTGTGCCCTAAATTTTTTATGATGTATGTATACTTGAAATAATCCATTTCACATAGAAGTAGTAAGTGAAAAATTAAACCAAATATGCTAAATGAGGACTATAATTTCCATGCTATGTCTGGAAAATAAGACTAACTGCATATGTATGTATACATGTAAAGAATTACATATATATACATAATTATATATATCAAGAAATATATATATGCATTTGAACCGTCTCTTCCTGTAAAACTTACCCCATTTCTCTTATGTTTAGAATGAGGTACCCCTAACTATCAACTATCACTCTGGTTCTTCCTGAATATCTAACATGTTTTAAATGATTTTATAAATAACCTTTATACAGTGTAAGCAGAGTTGTTTAGTTGCTTTAGAATTGCAGAAAGTGCTTGTATAGGCTCCACACATTGTCAGCCACATGCAGCACCAGAAGTTGTTCTTCAACAAATACATGAGGAATTTTGAGGACATCAGCCCTCAGAATCCCATTCCCTATTTAAACTTTCTTTGTGCTTGCAAGCCTTCTAATTTTTAATTGAATGAATTACTTATGTCTTTGTAGTCTTCATGAAGAAAAGAAGTGAATATAGGTTGTCAAAAATTATCTTGAAATACTAAAAGTGTTTGGGAGAGAATAATGGACCTGTGTGCTTAGAAAAAGGCAGAGCAGGAGAACAGGATGATGAATAATGCAGAGTACACAGTGAGCTTGATAGAAAGCTGTTGGAAAGTAGGCCAGACTCCAGTGATAGAAAGTATACAGCCTAGCAGTTTATAGATTATATAAAAGGAGATGAATATTCACTTGCAATAGTATACAGTGTAAAGTGGTTGAGGGACCTTTTGTAAAAAGACAGAAAAAAAAATGAACAGTATAAACCAGGATGTAATCAATTCTAATCTTCTCTCATGACAAAACATATTATGCTATTGTAGATAAATGTGACTTCTTTCAAAATACTACAACATGCTTTTTCAACCAGTGAGAAGCTGATTTGAGAGCTATTAAGTATATTAAGAAGAGAAATCACACTAACTAGTTTTTCTCATTGAAGTCACTGAAAGTGAGAGAAAGAGCAAAACAGTGATAGTGGTGGGTAAATAGAAACTGGTTCATCTTTTAGGCAAGAAATGTTAATATAATAATTAAATATATACAAAGCTAGAGAACTACTAAAGGGGTAATGATCAGAACAGAGACATAGATTGCAACATAATGGAAATCAACAGCTACGATAATCAGGGGAACTGCTTCTGACAATCTCAAATTCAAGGCAAGAAATTTATAGACGGAAGTCCCTCAGGATGCTGCATACCACATTTTGTGTATGTGTCCATCCTGATGATGAGCAGTAGCACCTGTTTCCCTCTTCAGAACTGATATTTGCTGATGAGTTTTCCTTGCAGTTTGCCTTTCTATAAAGACATGTTTACCTTTTCTCCAAAAAGGAAAATAAATTCTTAGCATCTATTCTTAATAACCACCAAGTAGTTCAGACACAATTCTTCCTTATATTTCACAATTTAAAGTTAAATAATAATAAGGGTAATAGAAGAGGTGCCATTCCTTTAATCAAAACCTATCCTCCAGGACTATGTGTTCTGAGTGTATATAAAAAAGAAACAGAATAATATGTTTGTCACCTGTGCCAAATATGAATTGAATGCCCAGGTTAGGAAAAAAACATAAAAAATGTAAATACTTGGTTTTCAACAGGAGATTGTGCCAGCTGCAGAGCTTTCTCTTTCGGTGGTACTTAAACTAATCACAACATCAAACTAGTTTTAGGTGTTCCAAATTGGAACATACTGTCATTTCAAAAACTACATATACCAGACAGTCTTCACTGCAGATGTTGCAGGCAGAGATTTCTGTCCTTTCTTACATTACTTGATATGAAAGCCCTTTCACTGAATCTGTTTTAACTTTACTTCACAAAACTCTCTAGAAATACAAAGTTTGAGAAAATTTACAAGAATATAATTTACTTTAACATGGTTTTCGTAGAAAATAACTTGGCACACATTTCTAGGTTGTACAAATGCTATGTTAAAATGCAAAACTTCCATTTGTTATTAATTGAAAAAGGGAGACTTGTAACTTCTCTTATTCACCTTATTTTCAGTTTATATAATTGAGAAATATTATATTTTACAACTATACAATGTTATTAATAGCATTTCAAATTTAATAGTTTAGTAATATTTTGGTATGCTTGTAACTAGTAATAAAGACATATATTTGTCTATGGGATATTTTTATCTGAATGACTGTTTTGTTTTATAATATCAATAAAACAGTAAGAAATGATGCTTAACTTAAATTTAAGATCGAGGATTTGTTTCTTTAGGTGCATATGATTCTTAAAAAACATATATGTACATATCCATCTGTGCATATATATGGTACATACATAAGGAACAATACTATCTTTACACTTACACATGATACATGGTAAGCTATTTTCCTTGTTATTTTGCTCTTTCAAGTGAAATAAATGGACAACTGATTTTTTCTATCTTGCTATTTCAGATAAATTAATTTGCACAGAAGTCTGTTCTTCAGCCTCAGTTTACTGATGGATTTAAGATGTTGATTTAAAATGTGTCATATTTTTTTCCTGTGCGTTTGGGAGAGATTTGCAAAGTGCTCACAGAACAGAATGGAAGCCAGAAGCAGCTAAATAAGGAAGGAATTATGAATATGGATACTTAACGTACATAAATTATATACTTTTCAAAGTGAAATTCCAAAATTTTATACTACTTTTAGCATAAAATTGATTTTAATTATCCTTTTAACATAAGCCATGTAATGACAAAATTCTTAATGACAGGGGAAATGTAATTAACATTACATCCTTGATCATCCAATCATGACATGAGTCTTGGCTGGGCAGCTCAACTTCTTACTATATATTTTAAGTGAATAACTGTCCAAATAGAAAAACTTGCCAAGAATTAATGGTATAATAGAAATTTTGAAATTACATCATTTGCATTCAAATTCCTATTCTTACACAAGCTATCTATGTGTATCTATGTGTTTCCTCATGTACTAGACACGGAGGAATGATAGGATGCAAAATAAAAGTCTTGTTTCTTATTTGACCTTGTCTCCAGGATTACATAATTATTTGAAGATTTTTTAATCTATGTATTTATAACTCTAAAAAACAGCATCTTGTGTAAAAACAATGAGAATTTTATATTAAGGTAATACTGTTCTTAATTTCAGTTGCATTATTGCACTGCACAAAAGATGGTTTGATCAAGGTTAATTAGCATTAAAAGGCCTAAATATAACTGAGAAAATTAATCAAAATCACTTTTGGTTCTGATTTTCAGAAAGACAAAATCAATGGGGTAGTTAACTAAAAAAAGTTCGGCCTCCTATATTGAATGGAATGGATATTGCATGTTTTGAGGATTCATATTGACATAATTTGTCTAAAATACAATATGAGTCACTAATAAGTTCATTACAACTAATTTTTTCATGTCTCATCAGCATTGTCTACTTGGGTCAGAACTCAAATTTTAGAGTGATAAAAAGAAACATACATTGCAATGAATTATATAGAAATAATGTAGCATAATCCATTTTGTTCCTACATAGTGATTACATCTTTGCTGGTAATATTTAAAGAATAACTACTGAATAGCAATTGCATATGATGACAAAACATAATATTGTGATAGAATATCCATTCTGTGCATGATAAATGTATAGAGCAATATATGCTATTCAATTTGCAAAATTTGAATTGATTTTATTTTCACACTGTTACTGTAAAATGTGCTATTTGCTCAGCTTTTTAATGATGTTTCTTCTACTCACTGTAATTTTCTTTGTCAGAATATAATCTTGACTGAAAGAAATTCTATTTGTGTGCAACACTGTGTCTTGTAGTAATAATTACCACTCTCAGGACAAATAACTATTATTTATTTAGTGCTCTAAGTATCAGGGAGTTTTCTAAGTTCTTTAAATATACTCCTCTCAACACTACACAATTCTGTTGTTCACATATTACAGAAAAGGAAACCGAGGCAAAGTAAGTGCAAGGCCACCTTACCATTAAGCAGTAGAACCCTAACTACGGAAACCTTATAACTGTTCTAAGCTCTTAGACACTACATCCATTGATTTGTCATAACTGAGATCCTTCCTGCTTCCCCCAAGACACCAATCTAAAGTTAATTTTGTTAAACATTTTCAGAATATGACATTGCCACTAACAACAATCAGTGCAGCAAACAGGCTGTGGGAGAGGAAGGGGGGTCTCCATTTCAGGAGTAAAAGCTTTTCATATAACAAAGGTAGGCAAATTCATAATTTTGCCTTTTAATCCACAAAAGCAGCCTGTGATGGAATGTGTGAATAGCGGAGATGATCCAGATTTCTCATTTCCCCGGTAAGGCTGGAGCACGGTAACTTGAGACAAGGACCTGGTTCAGTTCTTCAGGTAAACATTAAATAACTTAGTAAATAATGCAGTTTGTCAGCTGTACTTCTCATGTCTTTTCTTTTACATCCTTAACACAGTGAACATGTAACATTAACAACTAAAGGGTTTAGGCCATCATTTATATAAACATATTATCTAGAAATGTACATTATATATTGATATAAAAGATTTGAACTACTTGCTCATGAAAACTGACACCTACCAAATTAACAGCTCATCCATGAGGAGATGATTCAAGATATTACACAAATATACTTTTACTATCACAATTTTCCTTAAGCTTTCCTGAGTTCTGAAAGAAACTGAGAGTCAACTGTATCAGATTTTGTTTAAAGATTCAATTTAAAAAAAAATCCCCAGAATCAATCTCAAATTTAAGCAGGAATAGCCAAACTAGTGTTGCTCTTTTAAAGGGATAGCTCAGTAGATCCACATGTGTGCTCTAATGAGGTCTAGTTTGATTTACAGGTTTTGTGAGGTATGCCAATTATATCTATTCTTGGAAAAGAACTCATAGTACAGGACAGTATTGTCCTTTGTTAAAGTATGATTACTGAAATAAACTCTCAGAGTTCGGCCCTCGTAAATGGTCTCAGTATATGAATTCAAATATTAAAAAATTGGGTGATAATTAAGCCATTATCAATATCCTCTTTTAAAAAAAAAGAAATGTAGGGTCAATGCCATGGCATATCATGTTAATCCTTCATCTGTGGTGCCTGCAACCTATACGGGCATTGGTTCAAATTATGTTGTTTCACCTCCAATACAACTCCCTGCCAGAGCCTTGGGAAACAGCAGATGATGGCTCAAATCCTTGGGCATCTGCTTCCACCAAGGAGACCCAGAGAGGATCCGGGCTCCTGGCATGCATGGCCCAGCTCCAGCTGTTGTAACCACTATGGGAGTGAATCCGCAGATGGAAGATCTCTTTCTCTTTCTGTATTTCCGCCTCTCTCTAAATCTGTCTTTCAGATAAAAATTAATAAAGCTTTTTTTGTTTAAAAAATGGTAAAAACAATCTCTCACTGTTTTTACTTGCTAGGGAGTAACTCCAAAATAGCTAATTGATTTTTCTAATTTAATAACAAACATAATGCCAAGTTGAATGAAATCATTGTCATGGTTTCATTTATATCTCATTAAAAATGTTGTTGACAGAAATGACCCATTCACTCACCCCCTCCCAAAGGAAAAACATAAAAACTACAAATAGAACTTTTTAGTAATTGTAGTTAATCTTGAACTACTTTTCGAAGTCACTGATTTTAATATTAAAAGTGTGTAGTAAAACATACATTCAAATATATTTTTCTGAAAGCCTGTGACATTATTTACCTAATGTAGGTTATAAGTTACCTTTTCTTTTATCCTTTGATTTGAGAATTCCATAATAACTTGGTGTCAAAGCAAATTATAAAGATCTGTATCAGAAACAAAACCTCCTGTAAACATCTTCTATTATGAGTGTTACTTCTTATTTATTCTCTAGGCCAACTATAAATCAAAATATTATCATTTGCCAAAATTTAAACTCTTATAGTTTGTACCAAAGCAATTTTAAAAGCTGATAATTGTAATTAAAAGTATTATTTTTTTCCATTAGCTTTCAAGCTTTATTTTAGAATTGAAATTCCTCCCATCTGCCAGTTTAACAGCCCAACAACCAGTCAAGCCAAATCTTGAAATGGAGTTCAACTACCAGTGGTGACAGGGGTTGCAGCAGCAGCAAGAAACCCGGGACCTAGCACTGCCCAAAGACCTACCAGACACCCCACTGGGGCTTCGAGGTGCATCCTCCCAGTCCATCCATCTAGCTATCCTTGCTCCTGCTGTTGAGGCCTGGTGAGCTACCTGGGATTCATTCAAGGCCATTCTCATTGGTGAATTAAAATTATTTTTAAAAATTTTGCCCATGATATGCATGTTTGAAATCACAGAATACGAACATTTTTGTATTATATATATCTATCAGTTTAAAAATGATGTTTTCACCCATAATTATTTAATTAGCATTTTGACATGCTACAATATGAATATATCATATTCCATTTATGTGTGTTTGCATATGTGTATATATTTGTGTCTGAATGTCAGCATGGAAGTTACAATCAATAAAATTGGCTTTATTGCTAGTGAACACTATTTGACTTCAGCCAAATATAAGGTGACATATGTCATACCTGAATTATCTGAACAACAGTGTATTTATAATTCTTTAATTTTAACTTGTTCAAAAGTTATATGATCAGGGTCATGCTCCGTTTTACATTTCATTAGTTGGTGGAGGTCATTTAAAAGAGCTGTTTTGCATAAATCACCACCAGATGGCATTCTTGTGTCTTTGATCATGCCCACTCATTTCCAAACTAAGAACTACTAAGTGAAGTCCTGGTGAACAAAAATTTCATCTGTATCACTTTTAAATTATGTCATTAAGGAGGCAAAATATATGCTATCTTAAATAAAGAGACTGGAATTCCAATTTTGTTTACTTTAAGCAAACTACTTTACTTCTCAATGTATAATTTATAAAAATGCAGGATTTTACACTTGGTGGTTCAATTCATATTATAAAATGGTTGTTCTACAAATGGTGATATGGTAAATGGGCTGGGGACTACCACAGTGACTTGCCAAAGCCTTTATCTTGTTGCAGTTGTGAAACAGATATTTAATAAAGTGTTTTACCGCCAGATTCATTTTTTTCCCATTTTAGTTGTAAACACATTGAAAATTCTGGTGGGCATGCTTTTTTATAAAAGATACAATATGGTATGCCAAGCAGACTTTAGCTTACTACAGATCATGAACTGCTTAAAGTTACCACGTATGTTGTCAATGGTTGATTGCCTTTTGCTTATTGTGATAACAAAGAAGGAACTTCTCACGACCAGCTTTGTGTTTTATAAAGAAACATTTGGAATGAAAAAAAGTACATCCTAAGCACACAAATCATGTTAGAAGGCTATAGAGATTCAAGTGAGAGAACAAATGCTGCGTGATTTCTCTCATAAAATGTGGAATCTGGAAATGTTGATCTCACTGAAGACTAAAAGACGGTCTTCCCAGGCTAGAATGATATGGAGAGGGATGTTAATAAGATATGTTCGTAGAAGGACATCAAAGAAAATAAGCTCAGTACATGATTGTACAACAAAGTGAATGGAATTTGAGGCAATATATTTTTAAAATGCTAAAAGCTGAATTAGTACAACTAAGCCAAATGATTACCCATAAGTGTAGATTAAGGCTTTCACAAAAAATATTACATGAAGCAATGTACACTGTATTGTGATCTATACAGACATTTTCAGAAGATTATTTTGCATGCAAATAGGTTTAATTTTATCTGACAATTGCAAAACTAGTATCTTGCATCTGCTAAAAAAAAGGCTGAAATTAGAATATAATGAAAATACATCTTATACTAAGGCTGCATACTTCTCTTTTGAAAAGGGTAATTTCAACACATCACTCTTAAAAAGGGACAAATGAAAGGGCAGATGGTAGATAACTCTGAAGTCTCTATGTGACACACTAGTCCACCAGCCAAGAGGGAGAAAAGGTGTATTAGTTTACTGATCAAAATCTTCCTGTAAAGGATTGCCAAGTCTGAGTCCTAGCTCCACTCTGGTTTGGAGCTTCCTGCTCATGAGCACCATGGGATGCAGCAGGTGACGGCTCACAAAGCTGGCTGTCTGCCACCCGAGGGAGGGAGTTCCTGGCCGTGGCACCGGGTCTAGGCCCAACCTCAATGACTGTGGGCATTTTTGAGAATGAGTCTGTAGATGGGAGTGGGCTGTCCGTTTTTCCCTTTCTCTCTGATTCTTCTGTACATAAATAAATACAATACATGTGTGGGGCTGAAAGTAGTCTCAGAGGGCATTTGTTTATGAGGTAGTATACAAATATACAGAAATGATAGGATGCATTAGAAATGAACAACAGATGAAAATAACATGCAGGGCCCGGCAGCGTGGCCTAGCGGCTAAAGTCCTCGCCTTTAAAGCCCCGGGATCCCATATGGGTGCCAGTTCTAATCTCGGAAGCTCCACTTCCCATCCAGCTCCCTGCTTGTGGCCTGGGAAAGCAGTTGAGGACGGCTCAATGCATTGGGACACTGCACCCGCCTGGGAGACCCGGAGGAGGTTCCAGGTTCCCGGCTTCGGATCGGCACGCACCGGCCCGTTGTGGCTCACTTGGGGAGTGAATCATCGGACGGAGGATCTTCCTCTCTGTCTCTCCTCCTCTGTGTATATCTGGCTGTAATAAAATGAATAAATCTTCAAAAAAAAAAAAAAAAGAAAATAACATGCAGCCTGAAAGTTGGCAAGTGACGGCTGAAACAACTGATCTTCACCACCCATGTAAAGGACCTGGATTGCAGGTATTTGCTAAAGAGCAAATCGATCAGTGAATGAACGATCCCTGTCTGTCCCTTTCTCTGTCTTTCAAAACAAAAAGTAAATAAAACTAGAAGGCTGGACAGTGGCAGAGCACACTAATCCTCTGCCTGTGATGCTGGCATCCATATGGGCACTGGTTCTAGTTCAAACTGCCTGACTACCGATCCAGCCCCTGCTAATGGCCTGGAAAACTAGCACAGGATGGCCCCAAATCATGGTTCTTACACCTACATGGGAGGCCAGAAGAAGCTCCTGGCTTACAGCTTTGGATCAGTTCAGCTCTGACCACTGGGTCCACCTGGAGAGTAAAAGAACTGTTGCTAGATTTTCTCTTTCTGTCTCTCCTCCCTGTCTCTCCCTCTGACTTCCAGGAAAAAAAAAATAATCTTTAAAAAAAAAAAAAGTAAATAGGGCCCAGCGGCATGGCCTAGCAGCTGGACGCCCCGGGATCCCATAAGGGCATCAGTTCGTATCCCAGCAGCTCCACTTCCCATCCAGCTCCCTGCCTGTGGCCTGGGAAAGCATTCGAGGATAGCCCAGAGCATTGGGACCCTGCACCCGCGTGGGAGACCGGGAAGGAAGTTCCTGGCTCCTGGCATTGTATTGGTGCAGCACTGGCCATTGCGGCCACTTGGGGAGTGAATCATGAGATGGAAGATCTTCCTCTCTGTCTCTTCTCCTCTCTGTATATCTGTCTTTCCAATAAAAATAAATAAATCTTTTAAAAATAAATAAAACTCACACAAATTTGTAATAAAACCGATTAAAAGTGTCACAACACAGATCAGAGAAAACTTATATAAGATCTGACCCAAAAAATTAGCAATAGGAATTCCTTCCTTTCTATTCTCTAACTATATCTCATTGATACTATAATGATGATCTGAAGCTTATAAGCATGATCCATTATAACTCTTCCAGCCCAGATGCAAAGATAATGTATCTAGGATAAAACATAAATATTTTTATTTTATTTTGAATCCTAAGAAATCATATATTTGATGTATATATTAGTTATTTTGTTACAGGAAAATGGAAATGTTTACTATTATACTTTTATTTAGCAAGCATTATTTCCATATGAACAGAACTAGGCATTTTTTTGAACAGAGATACATTTTATTTCATGTAGAAACTATATTACTTCCAGAATTTTGCAGTGATATGTACTGGGCCCTGGACCATCACATGAAGCCTAGTTGCTTCTCTGACTCTCCCAGCAACACGTTTCTTTAAGCTGCTGCTTTTTTTCTTTTTTCCCCACCAGGAGGCTCATACTTAGAAAATTCCAATTAAGTACTTCTCTTCCAATTTATACACAGTTTAAAGAACTGAAACTTTCCCTGAATGCCTACATTTTTGCTATCTAATAAGTGGATCTATTAGTAGCCCAACTATTTTAGTTTCTCGATGTGTTTTCACAAAGAACCACTTTCAACAGGAGTAATTCCAATGACATTTCATCAAATTTTATATTGCTGAAATGAATGAAGAAATGGAAAATTTAATGGGAAAAACTGTCATTTAAAAGTAAATTCATAGCTTATATTGCTGCATTTGCTTATGGGAAGAAATTTAAAGAACATTTACTTAGAATTAATTTTTTTAAAAATTCCTAGCCCCAATTTTATTAAAATTAGCATACAGTCCTCTGGAACTTTAATAAGGATATCAAAATTAGTCTAAAAAAAAGAAAACTGAAAATATTATAAGCAGTAGGTTTCCAGATTAAGAAAATATAGCTATTTCTAAAAACTGATGTTTAATTTTTCATTAAAAGTAATGGAGAAAAAATTTACCATAAGTTATGAATTAAAGAAATGTGACTTGTATATGTCCTTAAATCATAATTTAATGTAACTTCAATTGCAAATTTATGTACATAAGAAAATTTTAATTGTATTATTTCTCCTATAAAGCAATGCTTAGATAGTTATAACTGAATGATTTGTGAAGAGTTTTCACATTAATATAGAAATTAATAAATATAATTAATACTTTTATTTATGTACTTGTTTTTTTACCAAACTAAAATGTGATAATCAGGTTACCAGTGGGGCCTTACTACCGTTATTTGTGACTATAAATCATACTATATAGTACAATACATATCTGACACATGTAAACCATTTTCATCTGTGGTATTGAGTAGATGATAATATGCTATAGTATGTAGCATGACGGTGATATTTCTAAAGGTTAAGTGCCTAAAATGCTTGATGACAGTAGATTAAAAAATAGCAAAATATCAGTTTTTATAAATTCTGATTAAAACGTGGATTTAGCCAAACTGGTTATTTGAAAATACTTTTAAAATATTCTGCACACTTGCCCCAGCAGAATAGTGTAGCGGTTAAAATTCTCGCCTTGAATGTGCCGGGATCCCATATGGGCATTGGTTCTAGTCCCGGCAGCCCCACTTCCCATCCAGCTCCCTGCCTGTGGCCTGGGAAAGCAGTTTAGGACAGCCCAAAGTCTTAGGTCCCTATACCCATGTTGGAGACCTGGAAGAAGCTCCTGGCTCCTAACTTCGGATTGGCTCAGCTCCAGCTGTTGCAGCCAAGCCGCTTGGGAGTGAACCATCTGATGGAAGATCTTCCTCTACGTCTTTCCTCCTCTCTTTATATCTGCCTTTCCAATAAAAATAAATAAATCATATATATATATATATATATCAACTGCACACTCACAGCAAATCATGTCAAAACATTTGCTGTTAGCATGAATAAGCTTAAAATTTCAAGTACCTTCACCAGTGAAATATCAAACAATTGGTGCAGAAGAGACTCTGAAAAGTACAGCAACTGTGGCTAGGCTAAGGGATATCAGAGAAAAAAAAGTAATAAATAAAATTGGGGAAAGATATTCCAGCATGAGCATACATCATAGAAGGAGGCAGAAAGCAGAGTGGCTTGTTCTAGAGCCCCTAGGTGGCACCACAAATTCCTGCCTAGAATAGCTTCCCAGACTCAGTCAAAAGGAGCTGACCAATCAGAAGAAAACACATAGCGTTACCTCAGGCTTCTTCATCATCACCACTACTTAAGCTAGGCACGCCTCAGTCCTGCAGGACTCCAGTGGCCTGCTACTTTGCAGACTAATCAACCATGCCTGGGAGCAGATCTCCATAAATTCTGGTTTTACCATCATTCTGGTCTTGTTATTCCCAATATATATGCATGTACACATAGCTATCCATAGTGAACATGTAGTTGGAAAAATAAGAAAAAAATATGAAGGGGGCTATAAGATAAGGACACACACACACAAAACTACGACAAGTATGGAGAATCATTACGATGTTGGTAAGAGTATTAATTTTATGCAAGAAAGAGGGATCTAAAAGTAGTAATGGAAGAAATAAAACAGATTGATAGAATTTATGTGAGCAACAAAAAAAGCAGCTTTGAGGAAAACTGAGATATCAAATAAGAGGTGCTTTAATTGTCAACCAACAATGAAGAGGTTCCAGGACACTATCTGAAGAAATACTAATAGGAGGATAAATTTGGATTTAAGCAATTTATAAGATTTTATTTTCTTTTTCCTTCTTTTTTTCAAGAAGAACTAATGAGAATCAACATGAGTACTAAAAAGAATGAGGAATTTAACATAATGCCAACATCAGTATTACGATTAGGAGGCTTTAAGAAAATGACACTGAATTTTTGATCCCTGAGTCCAGACATCGTTTCATCGACAGTAAAACAACGAGCAAATGTATTCTAGTGTTCAGAAAGTGATTAGATGCAGTCTTCTATAAAGGCTGCAGGCTACAGTTCCCTAATCTAATTTCTACTGCATTTGTTTAATCTGTCTCTTGACTTCTCACTCTTCATTCTTCACTCAAGCAACATTTCCAAAGGGTTGACAATGGCTAAATGTTTATTTGCTAACAGTTTTTCCCATTCTCCTGTTCCCAGTTTTTTACTTCAGTTTCTTGTTGTTCAATCTTAGTTCCTGCTGATTCGTAGCTATATGCCTTAACTCTGCTGTTCTTTATTCCTATGCTGGTAGAACCCCTGGACATATTTTTCAATGTGCAATGATGTTCACTGAACATCAAGAGATGTTGGAAGGTTCACTGGTTTCCAATGCGTGATTATTTTCTAATGGTAATTATCTCTTTTACCTATAAGATTTTATAATTTAGGCTACTAACTATTCCCTACTTTTATTTACTGATTAATTTATTTAAATTCCCTATTTCTTTTCTTTAAGCCTCTGACCCAACACTTCCCTTCCCATTCTCATTTTTTTGAACTTCCTCTTACTGAATTTCTTGAGACAGAAAACATTTCTATAGGATCAGTGATGGCATTTAAAAAGTCATTTCTGTCTATCCTCAAGAGTTAAGGACACAGATTTGGTCTATGAGAAAAAAACCAAATCACACATTAAACAAAGTAACAAAAAGTTGACTTGAATCTAATCAACAATACTCCATATTCAGAACATTAACAGCAATAAAATGTTTCGAATAACAGGACTCTTAAAATATCTTTTGGTCAGGTATTTAAAGAAGGATGAAACACAAGCATTTTTCTAAACCCAGAATCAAAAATCATTTTTATTTTCATGCCTTACTCTGTATTCCTTTATTTTTATATTTCTAGGAACTTGGATCTTCTAACTTACATGCTGTATTTGATAATAAAAACACATGTATTTAAAAAGTGTCTACAAGTTCCTGTTGTCGGTAAAGCTGTCTCAGCAAAGAATAGTTGAGAAAATTTACTTATGTGGGATACACTGTCACTTCTTAGAAAGTAGTGACATAAGTATCTTGCAGTGGACAATAAGTGGTAAAACAAAACCTGAAGAAGCATTTTTGCTGTTTTTCATGGTCTTGGGGTAGAAAGGCTGATTTCCTTTGATAGTTGGCCCCTTTGCTATGTCGAGGGAATAACTTAGTGCAACAAGACAAGCCGAAACAATGAAAGAAAACTCCTGTCCCAACTTTGGAGATCAATCTTTCTAAAGACACAGCAAACTTGAATTAGAATCTGGTGGGGAGGGTGGCAGTTAAAAATTGTGCAGAATGTGTAAGTCATTTGGCCTCGTGGTGAAGGTTATCTCTCAGGTGATGAGGTTATGGCTGCATAATCTGGGGACTTCAGCTGAGTTCCTGACTCCTGCTTAGGCCACAGCCCAGCCTTTCCCCATTCAGATATTTCAGCCTATGCCCGTGAATGGGAGTGTTCTCTGCTTATATGACCCTCTGCCTCTATGCTTTTCATTTTTGTCTCTAAAAAAAATTTTTTTTCTTAAAATTTAAAGTTCATGGTGCCTGGCTTTAATCTGGCCTAGTTTGGGTTGGGGCTGAGATTTGAAGGGCAAACCAGTTAGTGGAATCTCTGCCTTCTGCCTTTTTTTATTCTTCCAGTATGAATTAGTGGATAGCAAATTTCTCTCTCTGTCAAATTAAGTAAATGTAGATAAAGGTTATAATCGGGAAAAGCAGAGACAATGAAGTTACGTATGGATATACAATGGACGAACAAGGTGTAAGAACTCATAGCAAAACAAAGCAATGCCTTAAAAAAGTAATAACTTGACAGTGCCGTCACAGGAAGCGATATCTGCGAAGCAGAAATATGTGATGGCAGTGTGCAGCATCATAGCTGGGAAATTAATTAAATGAGTTAGAACAGATATGACATGAAACATCAAACTAGTCACTAAAGGAAATAATCAACAACTCCTCTGAGAGGAATAGCCTAGGTACAAATCCTGACTTGGTTACTTTCTAGTTTTACCACATACAAGTTACTTACCCTCCCGTGCTTCAACATTTTCCTCTATGAAAACTGGTTAGTAATTATACCTACCCCAGTAGTATTGTTGGAGTTTAAATAAAATCAGTGCAAGTAGAGCTTTAGGCCCATGTTATGTATGTGCAAATTGGATGTTCCGTATGCCAATCATTATTATTGTTTTAAATAATTCCTTGAAGATGTCTAGTTAATTAGCATATGATTATCGAAGTATGTATTCACTAATTCTTTTAATAATTTAAATTTAAATTATCATCATAAATGGATTCACTATTTAATTTCCAATGATGGGGCTATTTTTGACATGGTCCTTTCACTGTTCTAGTGGGTTGCTTTTTTGTGCTAGATTGTGTGATGAGCCAGGTTATTATACTTCTCAAGAACTAGTTGAGTAATTCTTAGGTGTGGCATTAGAATCCCCTGTAGTATCTTACAAACGCTAATCTCTACACAAGCTTTGGGTGAAATAAAATAAAATTTTCTGAGGAATGTGTGTGTGTGTGTGTGTGTGTGTGTACATGAACATGCATGTGTGTATCCCTAGTGACTGCAGCAAGAAACAAGAATCTTGCCTTTTGCAATGAATTCTATACAGTTTATTTATGCCCATTGTTACTTAACCAACACGTAAAGGATTTCCAAAGCTTTGTATAAACGTATAGGTATAACACACACACACACAATTACAAGAGAGTTTGACAAGCAGAAGGCATTAATAAATGCTCGATAAATATATCAGTCAGGATCTTGGCAGTCCAAAAATTAGAAGGCAAATCTGGGGATAAGCAAAAATGAAAAACCTAAAAAAGATTAGTACAGTCCACAGACCTAGCAATAGGAAAAACTGCTACCAGTCTCTGTACCTATACCTTTTCTCTATTGCCTCAACAACTTTCTCTTTTTACTACTTCAGTAAGAATAAAGATAAAACTTATCGAATATGTTAATCACTAATCTACAAAACAATGACTTTTTTTTTCCCCAGAGGCAAATCAACTATGTCCTTAAGCAGATGGTTGAATTGTGACAATCTTTTAGTTTTGGGTTTTTTCACGCTGAAGCTTTGTCAGGGTAAGAAGTGATTCATTGTTTCCCATTCTGGCACAAACCCATTATCTCCTAGTATACTGTTCACCTAATGTTTATAGAATACAACTATAGGTATTAATCATCTGATTGCCCATTTGAATTTGGGCACTGTCTCTGAATTTGCTGCACGTCTTCCATACAAAAAGCAAAACCAAAAATCATCTTTGCCCCTCATTCTCTCCAGCTATAATCTTGCAGCATGGTCTGTATTTACTGCCTACATCAAACATTAATTAAGCTATTTGAATGAGGCTTCTTCGGGGTATCTGTTTTACAAATCATAAGCCAATGTTCAGTCATCACCTTTACTGATTTCTAAGCAGCACCGACACAGTAACAATCACTAATCACTGATACAAGATATATTGATACCTTATGTCCACCTGCCTTCTCCACACCTGTCTTTATACCTTGAAACAACACCAGCGGAACAGAACTTTTCCTTTGCTTCCCCCACCCAGCCAAGTTTTCCCACAGGGCTACTTCTCCCCACTATCAATTGTTTCAAAGTGAAATGATCTTTCAACTGTATCATATGAGTAGCCCTTTACTTTGTCTGTGTTGTGCTTGTCTTCTCAACCCACCAACCTGGGAACTCTTTCAAACATTAACACGCAGAATCACTTTTCTGCTGAAAAACTAAAGTTGACTTCCAAATGCTGAGGAAAAATAAGATTATGTAAGACCTACATAATTTACACAGGACTCCCGCCCCCTGGTTACAATGTCTGTGAGCGAATCCACAACTGTTACTTTCAGACACTGGTAATGCCATCAGATGGCCTTCTAGAATAGGGCTAGAACCATTCTCAGTTCCATTTCAATTAAGCTTAAAAGTAACCATACTTCAAAATCCCATCAATAATTGAAAATAAGATACTGCATTTCTAGTTTTTAATTTAATGCTTATAATAAGGAAGTTTTGAATTTTATATTTGTGAGCTCCTATCTTTGCACCCTTTACCAGACATAATTAGCTAACAATATTTCAAATGAGCTGTATGTCAGAAATCACACTTTTAGATGAAACTTCATTTAATCAGATATTTCAGTTATCTCAATGAATGCCTTCAATGTCTTTAATGAATTCATACTTTAAATTTCAGAGTAATTCAAAATTATGCATTTGGTTAGAAGCAAAATTGCCCAAAAAAGGGCCCGGCGACGTGGCCTAGTGGCTAAAGTCCTCGCCTTGAACGCCCCGGGATCCCATATGGGCGCCGGTTCTAATCCTGGCAGCTCCACTTCCCATCCAGCTACCTGCTTGTGGCCTGGGAAAGCAGTCGAGGATGGCCCAATGCTTTGGGACCCTGCACCCGCGTGGGAGACCTGGAAGAGGTTTCTGGTTCCCGGCTTCGGACTGGCGCGCACCGGCCCGTTGCAGCTCACTTGGGGAGTGAATCATCGGACGGAAGATCTTCCTCTCTGTCTCTCCTCCTCTCTCTGTATATCTGACTTTGTAATAAAAATAAATCTTTAAAAAAAAAAATTGCCCAAAAAAATCACATGCTATTTTTTTCAAAACTCATGGAAAATCATTTGACTTAATAAGAACTGTTAAATAATTATATGCATGTTTTTAAATAAAATGCGTGAGTATATATAGTTTTCATCTGCAAATGTAAATTTTTAAAATTCTCTAAGATAAAGGTGATTTTTGTGACACAATTTAGAAATCAATGCATCATTTTGTGACAATATTATACATATGTGCAACTAAATACTACTATGAGTCAAAATTAAACAATTTTTATGCTAAGCAGTTTCTACATAAAGGTAAAGAATGAAGTGAAGAAGACAGTTTTATTAACAACCACTTGGGGACAACGCTATAGTTTTCTAATTATTACAAATATTATTATTGAGGTAGAAATCAGGGTCTCCATTCTGAACATATTTCAACTATATTAAAACAAAGAAAAAAGAAACAATTAGCATTTCTGTAGTATATCTTTGCTATTGTTAAAATATTTATTCCCTCTGGACCTCATATTGGAATGTAACTGCTTTGTAAAGGGATTGAGCGGCAGTGTTTTTAAAGGTGCTTACACTCTGGGTGAGTTTCATACATTTATAAAAATGAGAGAATCCAAGCCTGCTGAAATCTTGGCCAAACCTTAAAAAAAATATATAGTGAAAATGTGCATCGAAGTAGTTTCAAAATTTCAATAATTGTTTTATCAGTTATCATAAATCAATTATAATTTTATCATGCATTACAAAAGTTAAAATCATTGTGTTTAACTTTTCAAAAGAATACGATGTAGTAAGGAAGCAATGGAAGTTGGAATACAGTAACCAAGAGCTGTGCGTGTATGAAGACACTTCAAACATGGGAATAAAACATGGAAATGAAAGATAAGTTTATGTTTAGTACAAAACATTTCTTAATGCAGATACAAGGTGTTCAAAAAGTTAATGAAAATTGGCATTATGAAAAAATTATAAATAGATTTCATTATTTTTGCACCAATTAAACTTAGGGTTTAATTTCACTTGTCAAGAATTCTTTTAAGAACCTTAACCTTCTGTAATAGCAATTAGACTCTGACCTATTCAGTTCATTTTCCAGATCTCCTGTTCTTCAGCTACTCAGAAATGGAATTTTTTAATCTGATGAATTATAAGTTCTGTATGGACTGTAAATGTCAAGATCACATGACTATGTTCTGAGAAAATCACTGGCTTCCTAAGTATGAATATTCTCTTACACCTCTCCATAAAATAAGCAGGGATCAATATAATGATAGGAAAAACCCATGACTTAAATATTAATAGGAGAAAAATACTATACCCATAACTTATTTGTTAATAGAGAAAAATATTCAGAGTCCATTTGTATATATGCAGTGTTTAGTAGGAAAAGCTTACAAATCTGCAAAACAAACTTATTAAAAAGGTACAAAGAGGACACATGAAAAGCACTGGCAAAATTGCCTCTAAGAAAATGTCAAATATTAAATATCAAAATGCCAAACACAACCTGAGACTTGTCAGCTCAAGGTAATGATTAAATGGAAATTCAAAATATGGGAAAGCATGTTGGTAGACATTTTGACTGGCAGGTAATATGACAGTTGATGGGCTAATAGGTAGTTAGGATCACATTCCTGATGTAATGAGAAAACGAGGAGTGTCTTTAAAATTGTGCAACATCTTGGTTCTGTCCACAAGATGCTTTTAGCAAGAAAAAGGTGGCAGGTCATAGGCATGTAGCACAGTGCACCCGGGAGAACTCCCTAACAAGGGTCTTGGTTCAGCAAAATCTCAAACTGGCCTGATCACTGCCATGCAGGCAAGGGCTGTGGGTTGCAGCCCAGTCTTTCTTTGTCCTTGGACAAGCTGTACTGGGACTTCCCTGTTAAGCAACTCTGAGAAGTCAGGTATGAACCACTTTACCTGCCAAGCTACCTGCTATACCTGACCCTCAGTATACCTGCTAGCCGTGAATGTTTCACATGACCTGTGACATGATTGGAGGGTCCAGAGAGATAGAGGTGCCTTCTATCCAATTACAGTGTAACTGTTGGGTGGGAGAACTGCTGGGAGATGCGCCTCGGCTTCCCCTTTTTCTAGTCTATATAAGTTTGTGCGTGCCTTACAATAAACCGACATGCTTGATTGGACTGTCTCTGCTGGTTCCTGCTGAACAACACCGCCACTGCCTCATCCCCTCCGTGGTGCGGGGGCCTGTTGGTCAGGAAACCCCTGAGACTCCAACCTTATAGCAGGATGGAATAAACAAGTTAAACTGGATAATTTATGAGCAAGAGTTTTCTGAGAGAACTTGATGTAGTGAACATAAAATGAAATAAATCTAAGCTAATAAAGAGCAAAAACGAAACAAAAAATAAATTACTCAAATATAAAAGTTTATATCAGTCATTATTAAAAGTTTTCTTTCTCCAGAGAAAGAGACTAAACTGTTACCATGAAAACTTATGCAATATATTACAAGTCATTTCATATTTTTTTCCTTGGCAACAGAAATCACTTTTAATAGACTACAGTATTTCAACAAATAAATTAATCAAAATAAAGAGAAGATCTCGAAAGACACAGAAATGGAAAAATGAAAAAGGGATCCCTGAGTCAGTGCTAACAGACCATTACCAAGCTATAAGCTATTATATCTGAAGGACATTCTTGAGATTCAAAACTCACAAGAACAGCATTTCTTCTAAAGGACTCTCCATTTATTAAAATGAACATAACATCTGTGAATAGTACCATGAATATATCAATATACAATTCATCAAATCTAGCAAAAGAGTCTTACAACTTTAAATTCTGAGACAACTTAGTCCAAGCTCCTTAAACACATGGAAATTGTCCTTACAGGAAGTACTGAATCTGACATGCACATGGATCACTGGGAAGGAAGGTGGTTATTTACATAAACTAATTTAGACTCCAATGTAATTGCACCCAAAATGAAGTATATTCCTGTAATATGTTAATCTTATACTAATGCATGACACATAGTTCCTAAGAAACTAGAAATTTCAGTTTTGCTTTCCATATAATTTAAACATTGTTTTTCATTAATGACAGAGAGCGCTCTTTCAAGAGAATATTAAATCATCATCTAAGCGTGTTCTATAGATGGCTGACCCCATTAAATTAAATTCTTCTTGAGTTAAAGTACAGGATATGGGAAAATTGGAAACATTTGTACACTAAAAAAATGCCTTCCATAACTTTATTTCATTGATTTGATTTGAAAACTACATATGAAGATTGGGCAAGTCAGGAATATCAACCACAATTCTGAAAAGAGTTTGTAAAACTTATTTATTTTCAAGAGGCAGAGAGAAAAGAGAAAGAAATAAACTTCTGTTCATCTGGTTCACTCCCTTTAATGCCTGCAATGATCAAAACTGGGACAGACCGAAACTGGGTGTCAGCATTCAATCCGGGTCTCCCAGACAGGTGATAGTCACTGATTCATTATTTCTACCCTCCAGATATGTATTGTCAGAAATTTGGATTCAGAAACCAGAGCCAGGAATTGAATGCACACATTTTAATTGCTGGGCTAAATGCCCAGACCTACAGGATATTAATTTATTATTCTTTCATTATAATTTTTCTGTCTTAATAAATATTTTACAGTTAAAACTTAAGAACCAATTATTACAGAACTTTTCAACATTAAACTCAATTTTGGCTTTACTCAAAATCTTATTGAAGTCTTCTGCATATTAAAAAGTGATCTGTTTTTAGACCATGCATTTGAATTGTGCCAGTGCATGAGCATGTTATGATACGTAATGCAAGAGTTCTGTTTTAATGCAACAAAGAGACATTCAAATAAGCTTTGTCAGCTATTATTATACCTATAGTAAAAATATATGAAGAAAACTTTTTAAAAACATTAACTTTAATGAAGCATATAGCAAGACTTGATTTTGGTACCCTACAAGTATTTATGCTTTTTAAGAAACCCCCAAATTAAAACGGAAAATATATGTCAATGGAGTAAAACTGAAAAAGAAATCACTTTAGTTGAGAAAAACAAGTTTCTAGTATTAGTGAGATTCAGTTCATCATAAGAGTAAATCAGGTATTTCCTAAGTATGTATCACCAGAATTCAGACATAACTGGTTGATTGTAATGATTTTTCATTTTGCATGGCCTTGCATAAGCTTAAGAGTCTGTTAATTGAAAATGGAAAAATAAACGCAATTTTCAGCCCTAAGGCTTCTGCTATAGTAAAAATATGCTCAATAATAATTGCCATCATTTCTTGTTTATATTAGATTTAACCAATTAGGAAAAAGAAACACTTGAACTTTGCAATATAACCACTACAACATTAACTCCAAGACTGTTAAACTGTGTCATAAAATAAAGAATTTTTAAAAATTGTATTAAAACACGATTTTCTTCAATTTAAATAACTTTCAGTAAAAACATTGTAATTCTGAAAAATGTATCCTATTTTTCTTAATACTCTCAAAAGAAAAGTAACTTTAAAGTATAAAACTTACATTACCATTCAGTGCGAAACATTTGTCACTAATTTAAACAAAGACATTCACTTACTGATTCACTGAGGTATGAAGAACATGTTTCGATGCATTTCAGCATATGTTTGGTCATGGTAATGAACGTATTAGTTACAAGATTGGTTTTTTTTTTTTCATCCCACAGCTGGCCATAAAAACAATCTAAAAAATTCCATTTTTAAGGGGTTATGGTATCAAGATAATTTTTCGAAGGACCACAGGTAGGTAATTTACAAAATATTGATTCTACTATAAAATTAATAAGGTCATTTTTAATGCTTTCTTCCTACTTTTAGTAGTTTAAAACCTAAATTTAGGTATAGAATACATTTTAAATTTTCTGTTATATCACAAATATTCAATTTTTACTTGTTTATGAAGACACTATTGTTTCAAATATATAAAAAGAATATCTTTGAATTGTTTAGCACCTGTGTTGCAAAATTTGACCGTATATGCAAGTCTATTCCTATGACATTCATAACTGATATCTTTAGGGAAAAATTACTCAGAACCAACTAGAAAATTTTTTCCACTATCTTCACATTATTCTTTCAGTTATAACTGAACAATTGTAACTATGTATAATAATCACGTAAAGCCCAAAGAATATCAAAGACACTTTCAAAACTGAGACGAAGTCCAGGAACATGGAGCAAAGGGGTGCCCACTTCTTGGAACCCATCTCGCATTCACTCTTGGCATGTACTGGATGAGCTGGCTGTGCAAAGGCCTGGAGTCTCCAAGACAACCAACCGGAAAGGATTTTATCTTTTACTTCTCTGCCTATACCTAGGGAGTGAGAACTCATAGTCATGTTCCCAAAAGAGGAAAAGATAGATACTCAAATATTTTTATTCAAGATATATTTTTTTATCAGTCCAGACACCTGGGTTTCCCTAAGCCCCTTCCTACGTGCATGATAATGAAAAGAAAGAGAAAAAACAAAAACAAAAACAAAACTCAATAAAATCCAAGCCATTTTCCCTAAAGCCAGTCTCCAGTCAGACCCTCCACTTCCCTACTTCTTCGTGGGACAGTGTTTTTCTATCTCTTTGCCTTGAATAAAGATTCTGCTACCTTTGCACTTGTTTCTCGGTTTTTTATTTCAAAATTAAGCTGAGGAAAAAATCCACTAAGCTTTGCTGGTAACAAAAACATCTAAATCAATCTTTTAATTTAATAACTAATTGTGCCCTGGCTTATTTAATAATTAACAGCATTAGGTACGTGTGCCAAAATTAATAAAAAAAATGTTTCCACTATGTGTAAATACTGTTGGAAGAAGGCAACTACCAAATCCTTATATTTCTGTTTGTTCCTTCTTGTAGAAAGTAATGCACATACATGTTATTTATGAACTCTAGTATAACTATTTCTTCCCGTAAATCCACAATTTTTCTTGCATTTACTTATTTCAGTGTTAAGATATTTTAAAAAATAAACATATGCATATTTATATATCTGAAAGCACTGAGCCATATTATAAATGTTCTTTTTCACCATGTTGAAAGAATTAGAGGAGTGACGTGTTAGAGTTCATTTAGCTAACAGACTAGTGACAGCAGCTGAACTCATACTGGCTTAAATAACAAGAAGTTTGTAGTAACAACGGAATTGGAAGACAAAAGGCTTACAAAAAAAAAAAAGACTTCTTTTTCTTTCTGTTTTTTTTATTTTACCTTGCTATTCTCGGCAACCTCTTGACATAAGATACAAAAGTTGCCTCCTAGTAGCACCAAGTTTAATAACTCAGAGTTTACAATCTCAGAAAAGAGATTTTTCTCTTACAAAAAATCTATACCAATTGCTCCAGATCCTGAACTGATAACTACGTCAAAGTGAATTCTGATTAGCTCAACCCAAACCTTGGAGCCGTGTAGATTTGACAGAGATAAGGTTTATTAAAAAAAAAAAAAAGTGCTTAAGTCACTGGAACAAAGGGAAAAGAACAAAAGAATGCTGGGCAGATGAAAAAGTGGATGAAGGTGAAGAGAGAGAAAAACATTCTTTGAAATTAAAATGCAGTTATAAATAAAAACAGGATGATAAACTGTATTTTAAAAAGCTATTTTTAAAATAGAAAATGTGCTAGCATATTTAAAATTTAGTGCCTATATCCTAAAAGCTTTTTTTTTTACAAAAAAAATAATGTTCAATGTTAAGTGAGAAGAGGTTTATAACCAGATGGATTATAGTAAAATTTTTACCTTTACTAAAAATGTAAAAACAGTCAAGATACTCAGGTTTCTTTCTTTTTTTCACCTGAAAATACATATAATTGTTATGTTATTCAAACTATTCCATCACAAGGTTAATTTTTTTACCGTACTCTGTGTCACTATTGTAATGGGGCATCACCATTGATGGCACACACACCCTCTGTCAGGTTAATTGACAGCAGGCAAGGCAGGAAAAGGGAGTTTCTGAGCCCTGCGCTTCCTACCTCTTTGGTGCCGTTCAAGTTAATTGTAGGCATAAAAAGCCCATCCTGTCCCTCCTGCCTTCCGCAACTGACAGCACAGAAAGCAGTCTGGAAGCTCCACACACCTGGCCCCTCATGCCTCCTGCTGTGCTGTTAGGTTAGCTAACTATAGGAAAATTTGGGGCCCTCTTAACTCTCTTCCTGCTTGAAACCTTGTTTGTACTGAATGACTCTCAATCTGATTGGAGGATTAGAGTTAAAACTCCCTGACTTATCACCAGTTGGCACAATAGCTCCTGGAGTGTAGCCAGAGCTGCTGCCGCCAAGCTTGAACAATAAAGACCCCTCCTAACATCCTACACTTGGGTCCAGTGTGATCACTCTCGCACTCTGCAACACTATCATTATCTTAAAACCAAAACGTCATAAAACAAGCGCAGAAGCCACTGTTATAATTCACAAATTAGGAGAAAATGTTATTGATTGCTTTCCTTCCCGCTCCCCCACCACATTTTTGTAAGGTCAAGTAACAGTAAGGGAGACAGAGATCTTTTACTCACTCAATCACTTAAGCAAATAAATACTAAATTTCTCCTAAAATATATTAAAAGATTGATTGCCATGTCCAACAAGGTTTCTTTACAGAAATGAAATTCTGTTATAGCATTAGAAAATTAGCAGGGCCAGGCATAGTGGCTCAATTGGCTAATCCCCTGCCTGCAAGGACTGGCATCCCATATGGGAGCCAGTTCACGACTCAGCTATATCACAGGCCCTAAACCACATATTTCAATGAAAGAAAGTCTCATTCAAAAATGCATGTGTTTGGGCCCAGTGCAGTAGCCCTGCAGCTGAAGTCCTCTCCTTGCACACACTGGGATACTGTATGGAATCCGGTTTGTGTTCCAGCAGCCCTGCTTTCCATCCAGCCCCTTGCTTGTAGCCTAGGAAATCAGTAGAGGATGGCCCAAAGCCTTGGAATCCTGCACCTGCTAGGGAGATCTGGAAGAAGCTCGGGTCCTGGCTTTGGATGGGCTCAGCTCTGGCCACTACAGTCACTTGGGGAGTGACTCACTGCATGGAAGATCTTCCTCTCTGTTTCTCCTCCTCTCTGTGTATCTGACTTCCCAATAAAAATAAATAAAAAACCTTTTAAAAATGTATGTAGGGCCCGGCGGCGTGGCCTAGTGGCTAAAGTCCTCGCCTTGAACTCCCCGGGATCCCATATGGGCGCCGGTTCTGATCCCAGCAGCTCCACTTCCCATCCAGCTCCCTGCTTGTGGCCTGGGAAAGCAGTCGAGGATGGCCCAATGCATTGGGACACTGCACCCGCGTGGGAGACCCAGAAGAGGTTCCAGGTTCCCGGCATCGGATCGGCGCGCATCGGCCGTTGTGGCTCACTTGGGGAGTGAATCATCGGATGGAAGATCTTCCTCTCTGTCTCTCCTCCTCTGTGTATATCTAGCTGTAATAAAAATGAATAAATCTTTAAAAAAATGTATGTGTAATAAAGACCTTCCAAGAGAAGCAAAAATTGAAAGAATCAGTCACGTACAGCAAGCTTTACAAAGAATGCATACGAATGTATTTCATATGGAAAAAAAATCAACATTGTGGAACAAATGTGAAAGCTGAAAATCCCCTAGTAAAAACAAAACAAAAAAAATCCCAATAAATATTTTTTAAAAATGAACATTATAGAAAAAAATGACAGAATCAAGTAACTAGCTATCAGTAACAACCTTGACCATGTGTGGAGAGAATTTTTCAGCTAAAAGATACACACTGGCTAAAAGGACAAGAAAACACATCTTACAAAAACACAAATAACTGAAATGAAGGAAAAGAAAAGATATTCCATACAAGTAGAAATAAAAAGATAAGTAACATTAGCGACTCTTATACCAGACAAAATAAAGTACAAAAATACAAATTATTAAAAGTGATAAAGATTATTTAATAAATAACAGATCAATTCAACAGAAAGAAATTACTATATTAAATGTATGTGCACTCAATGCTAAAGTACCTAGTTTTATAAAAACAAATGTTAACACATCTAAAGAAAAACTTAAGATCCAGTAAAATATTATTTGGGGTATTTCAAAATCTCACTTTCACCAACAGACAGATCAACCAGACCAAAAAATTAGTAACGAAACAACAAAACTAAAACACACCATAGATTTAAATGACCTAATAAGATACTTACAGACACTTTATCCCATAGCTACACAACACACATTTTCATCAATGTGTGGAATATTCTCAAGGATGGAGTACGTACTGGGCAATAAAACAAGTCTAAATATATATTTTTAAATATTTATTTATTTATTTTGACAATCTTGACATAATTAGGGTAAAAAGGTTCAAGCACTACAGGAAGATGGGCAAGACAATTAGTTCTATATCGTTTCCTCAATATATCTGAAGTAAAAGGAGATTTTAAGGGAGAAGCCCCACCCAGTCTCCCACCCACCCCAAGTCCCTGATATGGGGCATGATCCGAGGGTCCTGCTCAACTGGTTTTGATAGTTCAACAGTTCTAAATTGCTGCCACTCTCACCACTCCAAGCACAATGCGGTCGTTGGGGAATCCACTGATTGACCTAGTACATCATAGAGTCTCTGTTTGCCCAGTATTTTCATTGCCAACATATAGCTGAGGTGATTGATTGACTTGTTCTGTCCTCTGTCTTTTCATGGTTAGGGTTCTGAGTCCAGAAGCTCGATTAGGGGGAATCCCCAAAGAAACTTTGTCTGAGGTGTTCCCAGACCAGATTCTTGTGTGTACTAGCAAGCACAGGGCCCAGCACAGTCCATTGCCCCGATCAGCTGGTGGTTGCAATCGCTGGGTTGGTTCTGTTTCCATCCCTGTCTTCCACTAGAACCAATGGGTGTTTGCAGTCTAACCTGGTTCTGCCCAGCACATACTTGGCACTCACATAAACCAGTGGGAGCTGCAGCCTAGTCAGAGTGACTCACAATAACCCCCACCAGGCCTGCCCCCTACCCTGTTTTGCCAGTATGTGTGACAAACTAGTCCAGTCTGTCCCATATCCCCTTCTGTTCTCATACATGTCGATGGGTATTAAAACCTTGTTCCATCTAACCAGCTCAACTATCCAGCCTTCACGGATGTTGTTGGGTGTCTCTCTGTCTAGCCACCCCAGCCCCTGTCCTAGTTTTTTGCCCTCCCGTAGGGGGTGGTAACCTAAGAGGGAGGAGCCCACTATTTCCCTCCCAGGCCACTCCCACTCCCAGATTACACACTCTCCAGGTGGTTCTGTGGCTTGACTAGACAGAACTAGCCCCCAGTGCCAGCTTCTGCCAGCTGATGCTGTGGCTAAGCCCAAACGATCCTCACCCACTCTAATTTTGTTTGCACCAGTAGGAATAATCAGCCCAGCCTGGTTTTTCCCTGATCTGGTCCACATGAGACGCACAGGTGTTGTAGCCCTGCCTAGTTTGGTCTACCCCCATCCCAGCTCATGCTCTCCAGTGGGAGTAGCTGTCCAGCAAGGGAACCACCCCTTATTCCCCTGCCGGCTCTGCCCCTCCCTTCCTGGTTCTCACACATGCTGGTTGGGTGCTGTGGTTACATCTGGCACAAGCAACCTCACCTTGGCATTCGTGTTGTGTACTGCTTTTGTTGCGACCGCACCTGGCTCGAACCACACTCTGTTCTGGTGTTCGGATTTGCCAGTGGATGACATGAACTGATTCAGCCTGGTCTGCTCCTGACCCATGTGGAATGTATGCCAGTGGGATACTTTCCATGACCTCTTCTGGGCTGTTTCCCTCCATGCTTCTTGCGCTTACCTGCAGGGTCTGTGTCCTGCCAGAGGAGTTGCCCAGGCTCCTCCATCAGAACCCCTCCCAATGCCAGATTTTGCGCATACCAGGGGGTCCATGAGCCAGCCCTACTCAGTTCACCTCCTGTCATAGCAGAAACAGTGGCTTTTCCTAACTGGCCTTCAACCCGTTCTGGTTCTTGCTGTTGGATGTTTCAGCCCAGCCACGGCTCGTCCACACCCACATATAGTTCATGTATGGCTCAGTAGGGGTTGAGACCTTGTCTAGTCCGTCCCACATCTAACCTGGTCCTCCAGAACACCACAAAGTGTTGCAGTCTGACTTGGCCTGATGCATCTTGTCCCAGTCCACACTTGTGCCAAGGGAGACTACAACTGTATCCTGACCAGAATGCAGCCTCATTCCAGCTCGTGCGACCATTGGTGGGAACCTCCACTCAGCTAGGGTGTCCCCTTTGCTCCCCAACCGGGCCTGTTTCCAGCAATTGTTCAGCATGCCAGTGATTGTTCTGACTAAGCTTGGCACAGCCTGTCACCTGTTGCAATCTCTGCCATAGACACTGTGGCTCAGCATCTGTGGCTCACGCAGACCAGCTGGTGCAACAATCTAGCTGGGCATGTCCTGTGCTCCATCCCGGTTTCCAATCTTACTTGTGGGCTAAGGTTTGCTCAGTACTGCCCGGTGTGCCAGTTCCATTGCCTTTCATACACTGACAAGCCATTGGTGCTACTTTGCCCAGCCTGTCCGACCCCCAGGTCCGGACCACCCATTCACCAGTGGGAGTTAAGACTCGCCAGTGGAGCTTTCCAAGTTTCTCCTCCTGATCCCCTCCCAAACCCAGTTCTCATACATGTCACTGGGCTTTAGACCAGTTACTGGCGCAGTCCGGTGCGCCCCTTGGCCTTGCATGTGCTGGTGAATGTTGCAGTCAGGCCCACCCCACACCCTACTCAGGATGCATTCTCGAGTGCCACTACCCCGACTAGTCCAGACTGCCATCGGTTCTCCAATCTGTGATCGATGGCAGGCTCCCTGGTCACACCTAACTTAGTCCACCACCACTCCATCCCTTGAAGTTACCTGTAGGGTTAGAATTTCCATAGGGTGGCCCACACATCCCCCACAGAATCTTCCCCTGGATATGGTTCTTTAGTGTGTTTGTTAATGTCATGGCCCTGCTTAATGCGACCAGTCTCTGCTGGGTCAGTTCTGTTTTCAGCCCTGACATCCACTTGGCCCAATGGGTATTGTGGTCCAGCTTGATTCTATGCACTTCATACTCAGTCCTCACACAAACCAGTGGGAGCTGCAGCCTAGTTGGGGCAGCTCCCCATATCCCCCACCAGGCCTGCTCCCTTCCCTAGTTCCCATGCATGCGAGTATGTACCGCAGGCTTGTTCAGTGTGTCCCACCTCCCATTAAGCTCTGGTACTTGTCAATGGGCATTGAAACCTAGTTCGACCCAACCAGCGTACTATCCAGCCCACACACATACTGGTGGGTGCCTTTCTGTTTAGCAACCCCTGCCCCTGTCCTGGTTTTCGTGCTCTCCAGTGAGAGTGGTTACCCACTAGAGAGGTACCCACAAGCTCACTACTAGCCCACTCCAACTTCTGGATTGCATGCTCTCCAGGTGGTTCTGGCATTTAACTTAACAGAATTTGCACCCAGTGCCAGTCTCTGCCATCTGATGATGTGGCAAAGCCCTGCCAACACTTGCCCACTCTAATTTTGCTTGCACCATTCGGAACAGTCAGCCCGATCAGGCTCTTCCCCTATCTAGCTCACATGAGGCCGATAGGTGTTCCCCTCACCTGTCTCAGCTTTCGCTTCAATGCTGTGGCATAGTATCCTTGCCTCCGGTAGACCAGTTGCTGTAAAAGCCTGGGTTGGAATGACATGTGCTCCATCCTGATTTCTATTCTTTTTTTGTGAGTTGAAATTTGTTTGGCCCTGCCCAGTCTGCCCCCTTCCAGTTGCAGCTCGGCCCACTCCACATCCTGTTTTAGGATGCTCCTTCAGATGATGCTGCTTTGACCTGCCCAGAATGCCATTGGTTCCTTTACCCGTAAGTGTTGGCAGGTGCCATGGTCATTCCTAGCTTAGCCCCTCGCCACCCCAGCTCATGAGCTAACCTGCAGGACTAGTATTTCCACAGGGTTAGGCCCACACTTCCGCCGTAGAGTTTACCCCCGGACCAAATTTTCTCATGTGCTGGTAAGTGTCTTGACCCTACCGAATGTGATCAGTCCACTGTTCCACTACCCAGTCAAGTTATGGTGCCCAGCTAGAAAGGCCCCCATCCATAGCTTTGGTGTGGACCGGTGTGTAGCAGTCAGTGAACTCTATGCTAACAGCCATTCTCAAGATTCCTAATTTGGCTGGTGATTCAGTATGGCTCAAATAGATCTTATGGACGCTCCCCTTAAACCTTCAGGTCTCAGTCTCACTCTTGCCCTAAAGTTTCATGACCCTGTTACTGCGAATCACCAGGAATTCATGTCTCACCTACACTAAACCTGGTCTTATTCATTAGTGTCGATTAGCAGCTATTTCATATCATAAAAACCCCAGAGCTCACCACTGGGGGCCAGCAGGCAGAGTCTGGCTCCATTTGGTGCACTGGCCGCCCAAAACCAAGGACTCAGCTACTGTCTTTTGGCAGTGGCTTTGGCCTGAGTCCCCAGTCCTGGATCCCGCCCACAGCTGCCACACTGTGGGGGGTTGTAAGCCGCCCCTAACCCCAAGGTCCAGAATCCTCAATATATTCTAAAAAATATATCCTATCACATATCTTTCTTGGCCATAATGAAATGAAACTGAAAGTTGACAACACAGGAAACTATAAAAAATGTATAAATACGTATAGACTAAATAATATGCTCCAGAATGAACAGTTGATCATAGAAAAAATCAAAAAGGGCAATAAAATCTTTTCTTAAAATTAATTAAAATGAAAACATGATATATCAAACTGATGGAAAACTAATACAGAATAAGAGGGAAACATAGCAGCCAGTATTGATGCATAGCAAGGTAAGCAAAAGCATGTTATGCCAGCATCCCACAAAGGCAACAGTTTGAGTCCCATCTGTTGCACTTCTGTGTCAGCTCCCTGCTAACATCCCTGGGAGAGCAGCAGGAGATAGCCCAAATACCTGGGCACCTTCACACACACGGGAGACCCAGAAGAAGCTCCAGGCTCCTGGCTTTGACCTGACCCAACTACGGCTGTTGTGGACACATGCGAAATGAAACAGATGAAAGATATCTCTCTCTCCTACTCCCCTCCCCTTTCTCTGTAACTCTGCCTTTCATATAGATAAATAAATATTTTAACAGAAGGACATTTTTAACAATAAGTTCCTATATTAGAAAAACTTGAAAGTATCTAATAAATAATTCAGCAATGTATCTCAAGAACCTAGAAAACAAAAACACACTTTAACAAAAAAACAGAGGTTAAAAACAAAACAAAACAATACTCTCATGTAAGTGGATTTCAAACTCACCAGAATGGCCATACTACTGAAAGCAATTTATAGTTTCAGTATGATGCCAATGAAAATTCTGAAGACAATCTTCCAAGTTTCATACATAAGTAAATAAATAAATTCATACTAAAACACAAAAGACTCCTAATATCCATACAGTTCTAAACAATTAACATATAGTTGGAGACATCTCTATTATCAGACTCTAAGACACCTTGCTTTGCTTCTATAATCAAGGCAGCCTGGTACAGGCACAAAAATAGACATGGAACCAAGTAGAATATCTAGCAATTAATCCATACATCTACAATAAATAAAACATTGAATCATGAGCTAAAATCATTAACATTAGAAAGGACAGTATCTCCAAACATGGTGTTGGTAGGTACAATTTGAATTCCACATGCAGAGTTCGAAACAAGACCCCTATCTTACACCCCATACAGAAATCAGATCACAGTAAACTAAGGATTTAAACCTAGGATCTGAAATTATCAAATTACTATAGCTAAATATAGGGAAAACAGTGCAATATATTGAACTAGGCAAAAACTTCTTGGATAATAAAAGTAAAAGTAAATAAATATGAATATATCAAACTTAGATGTACAGCAAAAAAAAAAATCAAGGTGACAGAGATGCAACTAGAGAGCATTTTGCGATGTGTAATAAATCAGACAAAAATCCCAAAAAGATGATTATCATATATTTTCTTATTCTTAAATTAGAGAATATAAAAACTCTGTGGGTGTTACACCATAGAATATAGTTATAAACATTACTCAATTACACCATGTAAGTGACAGTATATTTTATTTTACACGTTACAAAAGAAAAATGAAATGGTAGGGGGATAGTGAAGACACTTGGGGTAGAACTAATTTTTTGCTTGAATTTGGGTGTTAATGATGTGATCAGATGACCAAAATAGTAAATCATTTGTATCTGTCCACCTTGTGTATTTTTGATATGTGTACTGTATTTCCATAAAGTGTTTTTTATTGAAATTTCAGTCATGAAAACAGCAAAGTAAAAAGCATATTTCTTTCAATTTTTTAAATCATATTAAAATCAATGCTACAAATGACCTGACTTTTACAGTGTTTCCATTTTATGGAATATAGAAATGATTTATACGAATGTTACCTATCATATGTGTTGAAGAATGGATAGTGGGTAAAAAAATCCATCAATAAAAACAGCTGGAGAGTAAATTACAGGATATCATATAGAAACAAAAAGCAGAAACAAAAAGGAACAGAAGACAAGTGAAAGGCGAGGAAGAACAGAGCAAACATGTGAGGAAAAGAAAGGGAAGGGATATGTTTACTTTTAATAGCATCAAAAGGTAAAAATCCAAATGATTGACACTGTCTAAGCTATTTTTTCCTACAAATTTTGGTTTAAATATCATTGTAAGCTATCCAATTAACCTCCAAAACAGTACTGATGAGTTAAAAAAAAAAATCACTTCCCTTAATAAATAAGCATTTTAAAGTAAGCTCTGGTGGGCTTTTAATTAGATTTAAGCTTAACTTTGGGCCAAACACTTGTAATGTTTTTTTTTTTTTTCTTTTTAAATTCTGGTCTTTAGCATATGTCCTTGATTTGGGCAAACAGTGGAATTTCCATCCCTCAGCTCCACAGTGAGGAAGACATTAAGTTAACTTTAATACATACAAATTAATGCTTCTTGGTATTTTAACAAGAGTAATCATCCTTGAAACTACTCCATTTTAATATTACAGGTCATCAAACAAAGCCAGATGGCATAATCAATATTTTAAATTCTGGACATGTACTCTACCTGAAAGCTGTTTCAAAATATAAATGTCTAAATTAATACAAAGTTCAGCTAAGACTTCTAGAAACAATATAAATTCTCTTGAAGACAGCAAATGTAAAATAAAGAATCTGCAGTTATAAAAATCCTTATCAGTCATGAGATTGTAAACAAATTATTTAAACAGAAATGCTTCGATTACTTCTACAACAGAATTATTAGTATCTAGCTGTCAAGAGTTCTGGAGATGGCTAAATCAGAACACACCTATGCTTCCTAAAGTGTGTAGCACTAATTACCTAACTCATCAAGTAGCAGATTTTAATCCTGTCGTTAGATTATATAATTATGAATCAAAAAATCATAATGATGAATTTCAAAAAAGAGAATGTAATATCAGTTTTATAATACCATAAAGATAAGAAATCTGTCTTACTGCTTTTCTTATGAATTTTGTTTTTTGGGGATGCTTATTACCAATTTTTAATATATTTTGTTAAATTTATTTATTCATTGTATTATTCCATAATATAATTCCATAGACTCTGGGATTTCCCTTCCCTCATTCCCAAATCCCTACCACCTTACCAATTTCACTGGTTTCATTAACACAGTATAATTCTTTACAATCACTCATAAGTCCATCATTCTGCTACTTAAGTATATCCAGACATTATAGGCATGGACAGTGGCAAAGAATCCAACATCGTATTGTCAAGATACATTCAACAGATCCATTGGGAATACATCTTTGATTTGTAAGTGGAGATGCACACTGCATAGTATCATCGCATCTGTATGGGATAGACCCTAGTACACTTACTATACATCCCTTTAAATGAAAAGCCATAAGACAAAATCAACAACAGAGAAAAATATTAAATTTTAAACATGATGAAGTTAAATAACACTACTGATATGTCTCTGAAGAAATAAAAAAAAAAAAATCAAAGACCTTCCTGAAGCAAATGATGCTACTGTGTGATCTAGAAGTCAGTGAGAAAATTAATCAGAAAAACAAAAACTTATTTTTAATGAATGAAAATAGAAACAAAAATACCAACCCCTTGATATGTAGGAAAAGCAGTATTGAAAGAGATATTTACCTCGTATTTACCAGGAAATTATATGGCAATTAAAACGATAGGTTCTGTCTCTGAAGTTGAATGGCTTTAGTCAGTTTGTGTGTTTTGTGCATACACACAAACATAAATGTTTCATATGACAATGCCATAGGACAATGGCAGATCAGGAATTTAACTTAATCATTCAGTATTCTCATACTCTTCACATTGTTTAAGGAGTCTGCAACTTCAGCAACTCAAAACTGCTCAGTATTTCCTTCAAAACTTCACAATATGACTTACAATATCACATTGTGTAATTAGCAAGAATGGCAGCAAACTTGAGAGTCACACCTATGTTCTGCAGTTTGTTAATAATTTAACTCTCATGTTTATTCATTCATCCACACATTTCAGAAATAACCATTGAGTGTTCATTATAATTTAGGCATTGTGCTAGGTTCTGAGTGTAAAGCAGTACACCAGACCAGATAAAAAAATCCTGGACACTTTTCTTATCTGTAAAAAAGATCAATAATTTTTACCTCCTGAATTTCTAATGAGATTTAACGTGTCCATGGAAAAAAGGCCTGAAACAAAGAATTCTCTCAGCAGTTGTTAATTATACCTTCAATGTTTCTTAGGCATTCTACAATGAAGATAAAAATAAGGACGAAAATAGCGCAGTGTTAATGGGCACCAACATGTCCACTGAAGGATAAGACAAGTATCCCTTTTCTGTGTCCTTTCTGGTTAATACGTTATTTGAAATAATGACAACATAAAAACAAGCCAACAAAACTAATGCCTTTGGTGGGTATGACAGCAGGTGGACACTTGTATTCTTTCTCAGTCGGAACATCTAATGTCACATCTTGAATTGTAATGTGGGCTAGCACATAAATCTCCTGTGAATCAGGGGGACGTTGCTGCTTTTAACAAACTAAAACATTGGTAACTTTTCAAGAATCAGTGATATTTTATTCACTTCTGCTACTATGAATAGTACTCAGCACTCTGGCATGCACATGATTAAAAACAAATGAGTCATAACTGAATAAAATATTTAATCAAATGACTATTTTATTGATTTATAGTACCTGTCATAGTCTTACTGTTTAAGATAAGTATCACCCAAACAATATAGAAAAAAAAACTGGTAAATTGACAGATTGAAGCTGGAGTTCTAAAATTAATGTCAATTCAACCAGGTATTTACGCATTATTTTGCACTCATATATAAATTTGGGTATCTCAATAAATTATAGTCTTGGAGAAGTGATCTTCAAACCACAATTTTTGAAGCCCTGGTGCTAAGAAGCAATCTTAGAACCAATCTAGCCCACTGAGGGTATCAGGCCTTCTTCTCATCACTGTTCTGAGTAACCAAGGTTTTATGGTTTTTTATTTGAGTTTATAACAGACAATTATATTTGAAATTCTTTTTCTCTTAAAACCAAGTTTCTAAAGTCAAGGTAACTAGAAAAACAACTAAAGAATCAAAATATCAAAAACTCGATGTCTAAATTAGTTTTGATTGCATCTATAGTTTTAAAAGTCTGGGATAAATTATCTAATAGAATATATATTTTATTTGTAAATCAACATGCAGTGCTACCTATAGAAAATCAAAAAAGATTTTTAGATTTAATCTTGAAAAGTTCTGAACAAGTGTTCCATTTGGAACCTACATGATACTCAACTGAGTGTGTGGCAATTATGAAACTTCTTTCTGCACACTGCATAAGCTATCTGCACATCAAACTTCAAAATAAGCCCTGTTTCAACTTTGAGCTACAGGCTTAAATTATGCAGAATGTAAAAATATTTTTTCACATTTAAGAAAATTATAATAAATTAAACTTTTGATCACAGTGTTTATTTACAGCAAATCACTAGATTGTTTACCTGAATGAATAATTACATCGAGTAAAGAGTTTCCTAGTAAAAATACAAAGACAAGTGTAACCAAACAGGATATATTTGAACCTTGTCTTGAAGGATTGATGAGGTGCAGCTATGTTAAAATGAGACCAGGGATCAAGATAAAAAAAAATTGAATACACAAGAAGAATATATATTAAACACTGTGCTAGCTCAGAAAATTATGAATAATTTGTGTTTTAGTGGTTTTGGGGGGGTTGTTTTTATTTGTGTTTTGTAAAATCATAATTTAGTGGAAAAAAACACGCAGGGTAATCTAAGGAGGTTTTGTATCCCTAAGTAATAAAAAGTTAGAGAAATATTTTAAATGGGGATATAATATTATCATCTCTCTGGTGCAGGAAGATCACCATTAGTAACCTACAGGTTAACTGAGGCAAGATTGAAAGCAGGAAGAAAAATATGGGCAATGTTTATTTAGATCTGAAATAGTAGTGTATGAATAGTTGTGTATAAACTTTGTGTGAGAATTATTTGCATGTTCTTTATTTCACAATTTATTCAGGCTCACAAAAATGCAAACTGTCAAGAATTATTTAAATTACCATTATTGAAACTGAGCAGAAAGAAAATAAAAGTGTTAATTTACAACAGACCCCCAGTGTTTGATCCTCAGCAGAGAGCTGTGTCAATATCAGTAGAACTCTTTCCTGCTGCTACAACCAGCTTGTGAATTTTAATAACTACCTTTCTTATTGAAGCATTGTCATTAATTATTAATAGTCTTTCTAAGTTTTAAATGGCTATAGATTTTCTGACAGGTAAGTTTCACAGCATGAAAGAAATGATTAAAACCAAAACAGCATAAGGCTGCCACTTTCACTTAGACATGTTCACTGGGGAGGTTGGGGAAGCAGAGAAAAAAAGGGAACACTAACTTTCAATATCATGTCAACACTCAATTTTTTCTAACCATGTTTTATTTACTAGACACGAATTTAAATGAAGAATGATTAAATTTGAAACTATAGTCAGGCTAACCCTTTAAAATGACATTCATACAGATTTCCTGGACTATTCATATTAATATACTACCGGCTTAAGTCACAAGAAAGAAACAGAAAATGAATGTGTTCTGTCTCACAGGCAGCATTGTGTACCCGTTTCAACGTGTCCTAACACAAAGCCACAACGCCATTTGAAAGTACAAACACTGATGAACAATTATTATGCAAGAAATGCACTTTCAGAGTCATAACAGCACTTTCACTGATAAGACAGAGAACAGTAATCCTTACTGCAGTAGTACTAGTAAACTCTAGGCTTGTAACAGTCAGTATCTTTTTCACAGTTTTACCTTTTTAAGGTGGAAAATGTACTGTCATATAGTTTTTCAGTCAGAATTGCAAATTTGCATTTCTCATATGTATATTTTTATCTATATATTGACTACAATAAAATTCACCATTTCAATGATATTCAGTATGCCAAAATAATTGCATCTCTTTCAAATGAACCTAAAAAGTCAACATTTCAATTATATTCATTATGCCAAAATATTTGCATCTCTTTCAAACGAACCCAGAACCAAAGACTTGTGATATACACGTAAGTAATCAATAGCATGAATCTATATCAACACTATGATGGGTAGTAGTTCTTTAACAAATATGTGGCCTGTGATTTACTTCGTAAAAGTTAAAAATCTTGAGATTAAACTCATATATCTGTTGAAAAAAATACTGCTAGCAGCAATATTTGAAGGTTTAAATCCTTCGTTGTTATATTTGTCAAATTTAAAGCAGGTAGACCTCAAGGCTTGTTTAAGAAAATTCAGGATGACAGAAGTACATGAATTGTAAATAAACTCAGAGAGAGCTGGGGGATGTAAATATATTTTAAAGGAAAAGTTAGTTTTATATAAAGAAAACTGGAATCAACATTTGTAGTTAAATAGGAAATGGTTTTGTCGGAATGTACTTATATCTGTGTTCTGCAAAGCCTTTATTTTACAGATATGATTAACTGAAAAACTTAAAAGTATTTTCTGGTGGTATTAAGATAACTATTTCCCATAGCAGCAATTCATTCTTACCTTTGTAGTTAACCTTGAAGCCAACAGATCCCACACTTTCATCTGTTTGAAGGTGTAGCCACATTTGACTACTCATGCTCACGATCAAATCTGGCACAAAGCTTCCAGTCAGCCTAAAAAAGATATGGATATAGGAAAGATTGGTTACTAAAATGACTTCTGTGTGCAAATTATGAGGTTGCAAACATTTTATTTCCTAGAAAAAATTACTATCAAACAAACTTATAAAACTATACAGTACTGTAACAGAAGAGAAACCTTGTAAGTTTTATTACTTTTTAACCATTATTTTATGTGTTTAACCAGCTAGATCTTTCATACTTCTGCAACAATTTTATTAAAATTTTAGACCATCAGAGAGCCTACTACATAATTTAGAACTGAAAAAAACTCTATAGAAATCTTCAAATATTTTTAATGCCATTAATACATCTTATTTTAAACCTCTTAAATTCCACAGACCTTCATTCTAAATATTTTGAAAAGTATTTGGGGCTGGCATGGTGACATGATAAGCTAATTCTCTGCTTGTGGCACTGGCATCCCAATTAGGCACCGTTTCAAGTTTCAGCTACTCCACTTCTGATCCAAGTGCCTGCTCATGGCCTATAAAAGCAGCACAGTTATGACCCAAGTCCTTGGGTCCCTGAATCCATGTGGGAAATCCCAAAGAAGTTCCTTGATATCAGTTTTGCATTTGTCCAGTTTTGGCTATTACAGACACTGAGGAGTGAATCAGTGGATAGAAGATTTCTCTCTCTCTCTCTTTCTGTAATTCTTTCAGGCAAAATAAATATTTTTTAAACAGAAGTATTCAAGTACTGCACAAAAGAACAAACTGTAAGAGATATCCATGTCTGCTAATTTGACATGCATAGCTGAGTCTATGTATACTTTGATAATATTTCATTCAGTAATGTATTTTTCCGAGCATAACAAGGGAAATTACTTTGTGTTTCCTCTGAAATTAATAATATTGTAGTCACATATTTGAACTGAAGCCAAGGGTCATGCAAAGGATGTAAGCAGATGAGTAATTAAGACCTTGGGGGGAAAATGATGACATGAAAACAGACAGGAAAATGATGAATTCATTGCAGCTCAAAGTTTAAATCAACAGAATATTCTAAATTACTGTAAGTGTTCCTACTTGACTTTTAAAACCACAAGGGTGCCTGGAGTATTATGTCAACGGGAAAAGTATTAAGTATTATAATAAATAAGTATTATAATATATAAATGTATTATAATAAATAAATAAACAGGAAAGAATCAAGAAAGGGGCACCCTAACAAAATGTTTTTTAAAAGTCTTAAAGAATGGCTTGCACCACAATTTGACGAGTAGAGGGCAGCATGGATGACCATATCCTGAAGGGTCACAAAAAAAAAACCCCACTTACTAAAAACTGGAAAAATGACATCAGAAAACGGCATTAGCAGTATGGCTGGGATGAGTTACTAGAGCATGATGTTACAGAATTTTTGGGACTGAATTACCAAAAGCTTAGTCATGTTATTTGAATCAGAAAAATTATTGAATATTTGAATTATTGAGCTAAGTCTTACAGTGTGAAATAGTGTGATACTGAGCTACTATAAAATATTATGGAACATGTCCGGGCCTTGGGGTTGGGGGCAAAAGCAGCTCCTGACAGTGTGGTGGCTGTCGGGGGGTGGGGGTGCCTCTGCCGGGCCGGACCCAATGCTGGGAACTCAGGCCAAAACCACTGCCAAAAGGCAGTGACCGAGTCCTTGGCTTTGGGTCAGGCTCTGCCTGCTGGCTGCCCGGCAGCAAACTCCGGGGATTTTAGAATATGTAATTGCTGTCTAGGGACACCCATGTATAATGCCAGCGTGGTGTGAGATGAATTCTAGGTGATTCCCAGTAACTGGGTCTTGAAACTTACGGGCAAGTGTGGGGACTGAGACCTGATGGTTTGGAGGGGAGTGTCCATGTTGGGGCGATGGACTGTGCCCGACCCTGTACTGGCAAGCACACACAAGAATTAGGTGTGAGATCACCTCAGACAAAGTTTCTTTGGAGAACCTTCCAACTGAACTGCAGCACCCATATGTGATCCCAGCGGTTTCCTAACTATGTGTTTATGAGGAAGGGTAAAAATGGCAGTTTCTGGATTGAGTGGACAAACATACAGAGGTCATATGAGACTCTGAATCATAAATTCTTCCTTTTAGTGTTGATTTTCCGGAATGATAGCTGGATGAATAAGTTAGCATTGCTTTCTCTGGTAAATACTAGTGATAATTATTCTGTGATTTCCTAGAAACATCTTCTCACTTTCCATCTGGTAGAATATCAACACAGGTGGTTGGAATTTTGAGTCAGCCTTCCACTTGTTCTTTTCCTCCTGTGGTTCCCCACACAGAGAAGTCCAGACTGAGAAACAGATTTTCTTACTTTTCCCTTGAGTCTCCTGTGCACTTGGAGAGAAACACTTTGGGTAAATTAAAAACTAACATTCTACACTCCATATGGAGTGTTTATGGAACTTCCTGCAAAAAAGGGCATCAGACTACTGTGTAACTTCTAAAGGAAAGGGGTATACAGAGTGGCAATTTAAATTTCCTAAGCCAAAACCAACCAACTAATCACTTTGTGACCTCGCGATAATGACACTGGCTTAATTTGGGTTGTAAGAGCACATAGAGGGCTCGGCAGCGTGGCCTAGTGGCTAAGGTCCTCGCCTTGATCCCATATGGCTGCTGGTTCTAATCCCGGCAGCTCCACTTCCTCTCTATCTCTCCTCCTCTCAGTAAATCTGACTTTGTAATAAAAATAAAATAAATCTTAAAAAAAAAAAAGAGCACATAGAAAACATAAGCAATGGCTATGTCAAGCAATATACTTCATCAAACAATCTATTTGAAACAATAAACATAGTTATAAAAGAAAGAGAAGATATGATTTTCGGAGGGACACTCATCCTATAATACTAATATTACCACAGTTCCAGCATGGAAGGATAGCACATTTAATAAAAGAAACTTATATAGGAGACCTTTAGAATAAATTAATCAATAAATGTGTTGCTCCATTATTGCTATAAATTACTAACTCTAGAACATTTTTAAAAGATTTGTTTTTATTTGAAAGGCAGATTTACACAGAGAAGGAGATACAGAGAGAAAGAATTTCCATTCTCTGGTTCACTTCCCAAGTGGCAACAATGGCTGGAGCTGAGCTGATGTGAAACCAGGAGCCAAGAGCTTCTGGATTGCCCACATGAGCACAGGTTCCCAAGGCTTTGGCCCATCCTCGACTGTTTTCCCAGGCCACAAGTAGGGAGCTGGATGCAAAAGGGAGCAACCAGGACATGATCCAGAACCCATATGGATCCTGGTGCATACAAAAAATGTAGGTACTGAGTCATCATTCCTGGCTCAACTCTAGAAGTTTTACTGCCTGAGTACCATCTTCTGCAAAGTGTGGCTTCAATTTATCTATGATCAATCTTTTTTTCCCCTTTGGTGAATAATTTTAAATTCTTGATCACCTTCTGCAGCTTTTTCAAGCAGGCAGATCTGAAGCAAAGCAGCTAGGATTCAGACTGGTACTCTGATTTGGATGCCGACATCGGTGCAGGAAGCTATCCCTTGTTTGCTGTTTCATTTAAATATAAATACAATATCAATATAAATATGTCCAGTATCCATAATAAGGGTTCCTTGACACTTTCTACATACTAGAAAATTAAGTTATCCTTCCTGTCTGGCTATGACTGCCCATGAACCAATCCCTCTTTCTTTACTTCCTCATCTCACCATTCTCTGGTAACCACTATTGTTTCTCCTTTTCCATGTTCATATTTTTCCAGACTGCCCATATTACTGGGACCATGCAGTTACTGTAAGACATATTTTTCAGACAAGATTTAGCCCTTACATTTAGTCTATTGAGTTGTTCGTATAGTGCACATGTTGTGACAGCAATCATAAGGGTAAAAGACTGAGACTCTATGGAGGTGTCACCACGTTATATATAAAAAACATGAGTGTTAACATTATGCCAAGGAAATGGAGTATACTAAATAATGTTACTATTTTTTATAGTACCATTGTAACAAAATAGGACACTAGGTATCTGACATTCTTGTTCATGATGGTAATAACCATGTTTACCTGTGGAGTAGGTATATAGTTGAGATAAAAATGGTCAACTTAAAATTTCAAATTCTGTGGTGGCTTCTACCAACATTTAAACACTTATGTTTCACCTAGAATTAAGCAGCTATTAGAACTGTATTCCTAGATAAGTTATTAAGGAGATTAGAAAGACATATATTTGCTATTTGTCATGTTAAGGAACAAATCTGGAAAGCAGATGCCTCTCCACTGTGAGCATAACTAAAATATCTTATGAAAAATGATAGTTGATTTGTTATCCAAGGGCAACCTTAGGTCAGTAATCCATTGTACAGATCACATACGGCAGAATGACCAAAGTTTTAGACAGTGATTTTGTTGACAACAAAAGCCACTGTTAGTGTGACATGTTCCAAACTTAGAGTCCTCTGTTTAAAAAGCAATGAAAATATATTAATTGATTTAAAAATATGATACGCACAAGTAAATAAACAAATGGATGGAGTTGGAGTTCAACTGTTAGATATTGAGTGCCCTCCCCCAAGGCTCCCATATTAAAGGTTTGGTCCTCAAGACAGTGGTATTAGAAGAAAAGGCCAATGCAAAACCCTTAGATGTTTGTGGGCATATCTTTGGAAGAGACCTCATACTTGATCTTCTGAGTCCTTGCAAGAGGATTGTTCTTAACAGCCTGAGACCACCTTCTGCTGTGAGGTCTTTACCAGACTCCACCATATTCCTTTTTTCACTTCAAATCTCCAAAACCACGAGTTGAGTAAGCCTCTTTGTGCCCTTCATAAGTATCTTGTCTCACATATTTCACCATAGCAACAAAAAGCCAACCACTATACTAACCACACACACATACATTATATTTATACATATATTTACATTTACATTTATATTTATTTATATTTATATATCTGTCCCTGTGTAGCTCTAAGAATTTTTAAAAAGCCTGATGTATCACAATTATGGTTATCTAGGTAACAGAATTTAAACCTTGCCCATCTAAAAGATGAAAATAATCAAAACCTATTCAAAAATTAGCTTTTTCTCAGATTTTAAAGTGCATGTGGTAGTTTTTCCTAACCAATATTATCATCAACTTGATGGCACATGTACTTCATAGAATTAATGCCTGAAGATGGAAAGAGATTATATGTGTTCATGGTATATGTAACAACTAAATGTTCTTAAATTGTTCCTTCTTAAAATGTCAATATTCACTCAGTGATACAGTCTTAATGTGCAATTTTCACTTTGGGAATAGTAAAGCGTAATGAATCACTTGGTATCATTTTATTTCCACTGTCATCCAGTAATTATTCAAACATTTACAGATCGCTAATAGATGGTTAGAAAGAACTCATGTGCTAAAGCTTAGCAACACATTGAGTAGAAATGATCTGACCATCCCCACTAGCCTTTCCAGAATTCAAGGAAGTGTATTATTATTTTCTTGGAACATGATCTAGACAGAAAACCTCAGCCAGAGAATGTTTCTCCTTCCTAATTTCACTGAGTCCACTGATAACCTTGTTAAATACTTTAGAGTTTCTTATTTTCTTAGAACCTCTGAGACACATAAAGTCGCAAGGACCTGCCAGAAAAAAAATCTATCACCCTTATTGATTGGGGGATTTGATCAATTTAGAAGTGTCCCAGAGCAAAGATGGGCTATGTCTGTGCTAAAGAGATCCTTGTGGATGCCACTTATCATTTATGTGACTATCAAATTGGAATAACATTACAGATGCATGCTTGTCATACAGACCCATTACACCAGTAGGATTGGCCACTGGTTTCTAAAATGGACTGAAAATTTAAACTGTTGATATTTGCCAGAACTCAGTTGAAGAAAACAGCTATTTTAGCAAACATTAGCTTTATTTTCCTGTTGCAATAGACATTAATACAACTCTCCCAAAACCAACTTAAACATTTTCTTTCAAAGGCTTGAACATAATTTTTTTCTTTCACTTTATACACATATATACTATGTGTGTATGTACATGTGTGTATGTGTATATGTATGTTCTATGTGTATATATTATATATGTGTGTATGTAATTGTTCAATAAGCTAAATGAATTCCATAATAACTTTGCTGCACAAAATCACTCCATTGGAGGCTTTGGGGTCTTCAAGTCATGGTATAAAGTGTCTTAGATCATTCTTATAACATTATCAAGAATATTTAAAGAGTTTTAATTTGTATCTGGTACATCTTTTGAACCTACTAATTACATCTTTTATACTTCTTTAATACATGTTTATTTACAGATTGAATCAACTCAGTGCTCCTAATGCACCCTAATCTTCCTAGTCTTTCAACAACAGAATAAAAGCATAAAAGCCCTAAATGAATGCAATCAGAAATCTTCCTAAAGCACTGAAATAGAGTATGAACAGAAGACAAGATCTATTAAAAATCATTTAGGCAAAAGACATTACATTTTTGGTAATCACTCAATACACGTGGGTGTATCCATTAGGGGAGACAACTATAGTACCCTGTTCCATCATGTTTTTGTTTCATCCAAGTATGTAACTTTGACTTTTAATGGAGAACACTGAACATTCTTTCTCCTCATGCAACACTACCAAATGATGCGCATATTCACTTTGGAGTATGTACAATTCACCATGGATGACTACTGCCAGGAAAAACAGTTTCAAAACAACCCTGAAGCAGAAACATCCAAATAATACAGAAAGTGAATCAGCATACTAGAAGGATAAATATCGAGTTTTTAAAATGATGAAACCATATAAATTTTAGCTCATTTAGATGAGTAGCCAGTAATTGTGACATTTATTTCTCTTATAAACGTAAGCTTTCGGGGCCAGGCGGCGTGGCCTAGTGGCTAAAGTTCTCGCCTTGAAAGCCCCAGGATCCCATATGGGCGCCGGTTCTAATCCCGGCAGCTCCACTTCCCATCCAGCTCCCTGCTTGTGGCCTGGGAAAGCAGTCGAGGACGGCCCAAAGCTTTGGGACCCTGCACCCACGTGGGAGACCCGGAAGAGGTTCTGGGTTCCCGGCTTCGGATCGGCGCACACCGACCCGTTGCGGCTCACTTGGGGAGTGAATCATCGGATGGAAGATCTTCCTCTCTGTCTCTCCTCCTCTCTGTATATCCGGCTTTCCAATAATAATAATAAAAAAAAAGTAAGCTTTCAGAAACACTAGTTTATTGACTAATTTAAGAGCATATGTGTATGAAGCTATTTGTTATGATTTTTTGCCTTTATTAATAGTACACTTACATACTGTGATGTACTCATAGAAAATTGAACTTGTCTAAGATTGCAGCACATTCTTTGACAAAGTAGCTAGTCAAAGTATAAGACCCAAATGAATTCTAAGTAAAAATAATAATATATTGATAAAATTGATGAAAAAATATTTTCCATTTATCAAAAAAGATTGTTATTCATTAAAATATCAAAATAAGTGAAATAATTTAAACAAATCATAATAGCACAGAAATAATATATATGTGTAAGAATTTTTATGGAAAGAAGAGTTCCTAAGAAGATTGTTGCTGGCTGATACTAACATGTGTCTGAAATTCAGATTTTCCCTTGTACTAACTTTTTAAAAGAAATCAGACTTTTCAAAAAACGGAATAAAAGCATGTTTGGAAAGTTCCACCCAATACGTTTCACATCCTACAAGATGTTTTTTCAAGTTAGATGCCACCAGTGCATAGTCACAAAGTTTCTAGAAATATTGTAAGGCTACAAAGTGATTTTTAACTCTTCATTTTGCGATTTTGCACTTAATCTTTACAGTATTAAAATGAACACAGTAGTGGTTGTATGAGAAAGCTTATCACTAGCCTGATAGGATATCTTTCTACAACTCCCAGTCTTCTGTTCTCCCAATGAGATTACTGAACCAATACTCAGCATCTCCCTTCTCCATGAATATGAAATGAGACGGTAGAGTACCTGTACTTATGTTACTGTTATATCTCTCCAATAAATTACATACATCTCCTTGTCAGTCAGATGAATCTAGATGTAAGTGTGAACATAGCACTTGGAAAAGTCTGTGAAAGGTTAAAATAGTTATTTTGACAGTCCTTGAAAGATGATAGTGTGACAGCTCAAATATATCACCTGGATTAATAATAAATGGCCAAGTTCATGTTCTTACATCCATTGACACTGGTATTAAACCATCATGAAGTTGTCAGAAATGAAAAAGGATCTTTCAAAGTTGGAAAAGGAATGACCTCATGTAACTCCATCAGAATGAAAATGAGTAAGGCAGAGATATCATGGAGTGAAAGAGTCAGAGAATATAAAAAGGGAATAGATACGATGTAACAAATAACAGAAGCAATGTATATCTGAACTGTGAGTTTAAACCGGCAACTCAAATTTATTTCAGGTATCTAATAAACACATATAGAAACACATCACTAGAAATGCTATCTAATTATAGTGCTTTTTCCCTTATTAAATAATTTCATTGCTGCAGCTGGTAAGGAAATTTCTTTGGAGTCAAAGCCTCAAGATGAATAACTACAGCACAGTTTAATTATTTTGAAGTCACTCAAGTATAAAGCCACATGCTTCAAGCTTCATGGAAAATTATTCTTTATAAAAATTTTTATTAGGGCCCAGTGTGATAGTGTAGCAGCTCATGTCCTTGTCTTGAACCTGCCAGGATCCCATGTCAGTGCTTGTTCTAATCCCAGCAGCCCTACTTCCCATCCAGCTCCCTGTTTGTGGCCCACCAAAGCAGTCAAGGACAGCTCAAAGCCTTGGGACCCTGCAATCGCGTGGGAGATCCTGGCTCCTGGCTCCTGAGAGAAGAGTCCCTAGTTCCTGGCTTTGGATTGGCTCAACCAAGGCTGTTTTGGCCACTTGGGGAGTGAGTCAGTGGACAGAAGATCTTTCTGTATCTCCTTTCTGTTAAATACATCTTAAAAAAAAAACAAAAAAACAAAAAACCTCAGAAATATTTTTAACCCCAAAAGCAAGCCTCTCAAACATGTATGAGGCTCAAGAAAACATGAAAAACCAAAAAGATACTTTAGATGAATAAATATACTGCTAATTAAAATGTTTAAATGAAGGACAGTTTCATGTAAAATATTTTTTCCAAGTATAGCTTTTAAATACACCTAGAAAACTTTGCAAAGTTACATAGATAATCCTGTTTCTAAATGTGGGCAAGATGGACTTGCTCCTTGATTTTCACCCCCTGGAGAGATCCTGCTCTCCCTTTCTTCCACCTTAGTGTTGCTCAGGCATGGGCCTGCATGGTGGGAAACTGCGTCTCTCAGACAACTAGAACTCCAGAACATATAAATAGAGGAACTGAGAGTAACCTTCAAAATTGCTACAGAAATTTGAAAGATTAATTCTATATTGGGTGAATTTCACATTCTATGAAATTGGCTAATTTATATCTATTTGTGTTTTATACCATTTTTTAGGATTCTTCTTTCTTTCACATTACACAAATACCAGTTCAAAAGAAATTGGAACTAAAATACATTTATTTCACTTCTTTGCTTGAGAGGTACTATTAGAGAACACACTAGAATACATGTTCCTGAATTCCTAGCTACTAAGATAGCATGAGTCTTCTTTCCAAAGTTACGCCAATGCAGTCCCACACACACCCCTCCTGTGAACTTTAAGGCCAAATGGGCTACATACAGGGAAATGTAAACATGTTTAATGTTCAAGCTGAGGTGTCCACAAATGTGATGCAGAATGTATTTGAGCCTGAAACATGAGGTTGGTCCACTGCAGCCTGGAGATCGAGCTTGACTTTATAATGTCTTCACACATCAAAAAAGAAAAAACAAAGTGAAAACTTAGCATTTCAGATCAATATAAAAGTACATTTGATAAGGTAGAATGGTGAGGCTGGTTATGTTATCACATGTGATAAATAATAAATAAATAATTCAGATACTTGATGTGACTTTCAATGTACATTTTTGGCTCTCTCCTTTGCAAATCCATGGGTGGGGTTGCCACTGAAAAAATTAAACTTAATAACAAAGATAAATCAATTTCGTTCAAAGTTGCATCAGCTTCTTTTGTGGATAAATGTCCAGTAAGATCTCTTATCAAAGTGCCTTAGAGTTCAAAGCAACTTTTGATCTAACTCAAAGTCTATGAAATCTCTGTTAACTGGTCAGTCAGCTTATATTTGAAGATGTCTATAAGGTGGCATGAGCAAGTTCTGTTCAGTTATTCAAATGTATGACTGATATTTTCAAAATGAATGTCTTTTCAAAGAGAAAAATAAGCTTGAGAAACATATACTAAAGACAGAAATATCGAAGGTTACAAGTCAACAATGTTTTTCAAAATTATTGTAACTCTCCAGAGTGAGAAATATATAATAAGTAATGAATCACAAGTGCTCTACAAACCAAGGACCATCTGATAATAGCAAAGTGAGATTAGAAGAGATTTAATATTGTTTTACTATAATAAAAGCAGAAAAAATGTGTATTCTAGACTATAAATTATGCTTTTCTTGTTTGGCCTTGCTTAAGAAATAAGGATACTTCCCAGTAATATGTTCATTCTTTTCTTTAGTCCTTTATTGCCCATCCAAATTTAACACTAACTTTCTCAAAATATCATTTGTAGGCTTATTATTTTCACCTCATAACCCATGCATTTACTATGTATTATTGATCTTATTAATTAAAACAAATTTTTAATATTCACGTCTCTCTACCCTCCAATACAGAAAAAAATACAGGGTGTCATATGTACTTAATAATACATACTTTTAAAAGAATGATGAAAACATTAACAAAACTTCATTTTTTGAAGCAATTAATTGAGAATATTTGGAGATTCAAAACTTTGTGAGATTTGAAGAAAGTGGATTGCAGCAAGCACATATAGTTGCTTAAGGTAGAGTTTTGTTTTTGTATAATCAATAATTACATTTAATATATAAGGACCTAAAAATATAGAGGAATTATCTAGAAATTATCTGAAACAGTATAGGAAAGATTTCTGTCATACATTCATTATAAATTTTCAGCAGTAAACAAAAAAAGATACAACCCTGTGTACGTGCTAACCTTCACCATGTGAAGCGGCAGGTGATGCTTAAGTACCTGAGTCCCCATCACCCACAGGAGACATCTGAATAGACTTCCAGGCTCTAGGTTTCGGCATGGTCCAACTTTGATTATTGCGATTATTTGGAAAGTTATGCCACATATTGGAGATTTCTAGGTTTTTATGTATGTCTATCAGTATATATGCATACAGCTGTATGTCTATGGATTGCTAGTCTTCAACTGTTGGAACACATTCAATTATTTTCTCTTAGTTCTCCCACACTCCCACCCACATGGGAGACTTGGATAAAGCTCTGGCTACTGGCTTCTACCTGGCCCAGCCCTGGTGGTTACAGTCATCTGAAGAATGAACCACTACATGTAAGCTAACTCTCTCTCCTTCTCTCTCACTGTCTCTCTCTTTCATCTTTACTTGTAATTCTTTCAAATAAACTAACAAGTCTTTCACAAAATAAAATATAAAACACACTATTTGATAATAGCAATAAAACACTTCTAATGCTTGTATCAGCTCTTCGCTAATTTCTAATACAATCTTAAATATAATGAAAACAATTGGATACAAATTCAAAAGGATATCAAGTAGGAACAGTATATTTTTTCTGGAAGACATCAACAGAAAGTGAAATGCCAGGCTCAATACAACATCAAAATGCTGATAATGTTTAAGCCTTGAAGTATTAGAAACTGAAGTTCAACTTTTATGTTAAAGCAGAGCCCATCAGAGAGCAGCGACAGTGCAAGTATTTGGCCTCTGGCCTGCCTTGGGGGACTCCTGAGTTAAGTTTCTGATTCCTTACTTTGGGCATTTTTGAAGTGAACCAAGAAATGAGATCTCTATCTGCATTCTCTTTGCTTCTAAAATAAATAAGCATAAACTATAAAAACAGTTCATGAGGAAAGTGAAAAGTGCAGATGTTTTGTTTTATTTCTCTTTCCTGGAGTGATAATCATCCATATACATAATATTGGAATCTATGACACACTAGTAGTTACTATGAGCTTAACCCTTGACGTTAGTGTAAGAATCTGGAAACATAATACTAGGACATTTTCATCTGAAATTAAAAACATAAGATTAGTTTATTTTAGTTCATTTATAAGTAAAAAAATTCACATGGTAAAGGTATTATCTTTAGGAGTTGTTTATGCTTAAAATAATTTAGAAAATGTGTGGTCTATAGTGATGGCCTAGTAAATACTTGCATTGCATATGCCAGGATCGCATATGGGTGCCGGTTTGTGTCCCAACTACTCCACTTCCCTTCTGGCTTCATTTTTCTGGCCTGGGATAGGAGTAGAGGATGGCCCAAAGCACCCAAATGGGAGACGTGGAGGAGGCTCCTGGCTCCTAGCTTCAGATCATCGCAGCACTAGCTGTTGAGGCTACTTCAGGAATGACCCAGTGACAGAAGATCTTTCTCTGTTTCTCCTTCTCTTTGTAAATGTGTCTTTCCAATAAAAATATTCATTTTAAAATGAATGAATGAATAAATAAACCTTTTAAAAATAATTTAGACATTTTTTAAAAATTTATATCAGTAGCTCTCTTTGGTGTGCAAAGAACCACATGGTGAGTCAGCTAAAACATAGATTGCTGCTTTTACATTCCAGGAATTCTGATTCAGTAGGTTGGGTATGGGGTCTAGGAATCTATATTTTGAACAATGCATTGGGTAACTGGTGAATTAATGATGCAGAGAGATCCCAGTTTGGGAATGGCCATTTTAGAGCAGAGCAAGGCAGAACAAAGTGAAACCACATGTTTTTAAGATTTATTTCATTTTTTCATTGAAAAGTTAGATATACAGGGAGGAGGCAGGACAGAGAGGAAGATCTTCTGTCTGATGATTCACTCCCCAAACGAACACAATGGCCGTTGCTGCGCAGATCCGAAGCCAGGAGCCAGGAACTTCCTCCAGGCCCCCATATGGGTGCAAGCTCCTGATTTCAACTTTTTTAAAAAAGATTTATTTCTTTTTATTGGAAAGTCATATTTACAGAGAGAAGGAGAGAGGGGGAAAAAATCTTCCATCCATGTGTCTGCAACGGTGATCCAAAGCAGGAGCCAGGAGCTTCTTCTGGGTCCCCCACGCGGGTGCGAGGTCCCAAGGCCTTGGGCCATCCTCAACTACTTTCTCAGGCCACAAGCAGCGAGCAGAATGGGAAGCGGGGCTGCCGAGATTAGAACCAGTGCCCATATGGGATCCTGGTGCATTCAAGGCAAGGACTTTAGTCGCTAGGCCACGGCACTGAGCCCAAACCACATTTTTGTTGTTTAGAAGTAATTTGTTTAGTGGATTTTTGTTACACAATGCCAAAGGAAATAAGAAAGGTGAAAGACTAATAGAGTTTATGTTAGTGTAAATAACTGAAATACTTTACTTCTATTGGTGATAGTGGGAGGGATCAAAGGAAAGAAGGTGATTTGACAATAAAATTAGACAAACATCTGATACGTTAGTCAAAAATGAAAAAATTAAGAACTTACACTTGAAGCACCGTCCTAGGGTCTCCTACTTCACCTCCATCACCAATGGTCAAGGTGTCATAGCCAATCTCCAAATCAAATTCTTCAAAATTTATCTGGATAACCTGGCAACAAAAAAAATATATCTTGAATATCTTGCATGATTTAATAAAAATAAACTGAAAGTAAGGTGAAAAATTGCACAAAACCCAAATACCTTTACATATACATAAATTTCATATTACATGAAATTCATATTATGGCAGCAAATCATGTCAGAGTATTCCGAAAGACCAGTCTGTACACCATTGCCTGACTTTTTTATTTGCTGTATTATACCTCCTCTATTTAGTTTATAATGAAATAGCGTGGCTTGTATTTAGAGAATATTCTTATTTCAAGCAGTTGAAGCATGACCAACGTTGATCTGCTTTAATATGGCTTTATAAAAAAGTATGGGTAGTTGGACAGTGTGATGGCTTTCCACAAAACTGCATAAAATCTTTATGCAGTGAACCTAGAGAAACAGGGCATGCTATTATTACGCATTTTTAAATAATACTTCTGCATAATAATATAATATGAATGTAAGAATAGATGTAATGTAATACATGGATACAATTCTAATAATACTATGATATTTCCTTCCTTCCCACCACTCCTCCCCTTTCTATCGTTTTCCATTTTTCCTTACCTCTCCTCTTCTCTCCCTTTCTATATTCTTTTCCAGTCTTGTGAGCTTTTGAGGTAAATTTAAGATATATTTATTTATTTAAAAGTTAAGATTACAGAGAAGGAGAGACAGAATCTTTTATTATTATTATTATCATCATTATATGATACAGTTCTATTGGCCCTGGGATTTCCCTTATTCCTTCCTCAATTTCCTCCCCGCTTAGAGTTCCTATATATATATATATATATAATTACTAAAGTATAGTTCTTCATACACAGTCATATGTCCATTATTGCGGGTATAGACAATGGTAGAGAGTCCAGCATCTTATTGTCAAGATATAGTAAACAGTTTCATTGACAGTCCATCTTTAGACAGACTTTTTAAAAAATTTATTTCAAATGCATATTTTTAATTTTTTAACAGAAATAAGAAAGAGATAAATATTTTCCAACCCTGGTTCTAAAACCAGGAGGCAGGAGCTTCTTGCAGGTTTCCCACAGGGATGCAGGGTCCCAACAGCATAGGTCATCCTCTGCTAGTTTTACAGGCATTGGGTAGGGAGCTAGATGGGAAGCGGAGCAACCAAGACATAAATGGGTACCCATACGGAATCCTGGCATTTGAAGGTGGAGGATTAACTTGCTGAGCCACAGCACTAGGCCCATATTACATTTTCTTTATCCATTTATGTAACGATGGACATCTTCATTTATTCCTTATATTTGCTCCTGTGAATAATATTTTGCTAGGGGTAGCATGAATCTTAGGTAGTATAAGCATGTTTTTCTGTTTTTGTACACCCTTGCTGATCGCATGATTTTATTGTAGATATCTTTCAATTTTTGATTCAGCTCATTCCTAAATATATATTTGTGTGTGTGTGTGGATATAGTGAATTGGATTCCTTTCTTAAGCTTAGTTTAAAACCTATAACTTTACTGAAATGGCTTTCAGTTCTGAAAGGTTTTAGATTTTTCCATGCACAACATCATGTCATTTGAAAATAGATATGGTGACTTCCTCTTTCCTAAATTTTCTGTCCTTTACTTCTTCATCCTCCCTGATTGCTCCTGATACTTCGTCCATCTCTACACTGAGTAAGAGTGTTCAAAATGGATGCCCTTATATTTTCCAGATTTAAGGGAAGCTTTTTTCAGCTTTTGCCATTCAGTATTACAGTGCTTGTTAGTCTCCCACAAATAAGCTTCATAAGTTTGAGGTATGTTCCTTCTGTACCTGATTTTGGAGTATTTTTTCTTTTATAAATTATGAAAAAGTGATGACTATGCTCAAGTACTATATTGAATCTATTGAGATGAACACATCTTTTTTGCTCTCCATTTTGCCAATATGATTTATGGCTTTTATTGGTTTGAAAATGTTAAACTATTCTTACATTCCCACCAGATCATGTGGTATGATATCAGTTGGCCAATATTTTTGCTGAGATTTTTGTACCTATGTTTATCAAGAAAACTGGTTTGCAGTTTTCTTTTTGGTTTCTTGTTAGGTGGATGAGGGAGTGATGCGAACTTCATATATAAGTTTTGTAATTGCATCCTCTTCAGTGTATCAGAACAGTTTCAAAAGTATTGGAATTAGTTCTTCAAATTAAAATTGCATAGGAAAGCCATCAAGCCCTGGACATCTTTGATGGGACACTTGTAAAGATGTCTTAAATTCCACTGCTTGTTATGGGTTTATTTAGAGTGTCAACATCTTCTTGATTTAATCTTCTTAGCTTTCATGTACCTAAGAACTTAGCAATTTTCCCTGAAATTTTCATTAGTTACAGTTTTACATAGTTTCTCTTGAAACTTTACATTTCTGCAATATTGTTCGTAATGCCTCCCTTTGTACCTATATTTTTATTTGAGTTTTTCCTCTCTTATTCTTCTCTTTTTTTCATTGTTAATTGGCTAAAGGTTTGTCTATTTTGTTTATCTTCTTAAAAATCTAAATTTCCGGACCGGTGTGGTGGCCTAGCAGCTAAAATGCTCGCCTTGAACACGCTGGGATCCCGTATGGGCACAGGTTCTAATCCTAGCAGTCCTGGTTCCCATCCAGCTCCCTGCTTGTGGCCTGGGAAAGCAGTTGAGGATGGCCCAAAGCTTTGGAACCCTGCACCTGCCTGGGAGACCTGGAGGAAGTTCCTGGTTCCTGGCTCCGGATCAGCTCAGCTCCAGCAGTTGTAGTCACTTAGGGAGTGAATCATCACACAGAAGATCTTCCTCTCCCTCTCTCTACATACGTATATGTATGTATATATATATATATATCTGACTTTGCAATAAAAAGAAATCTTTTTTAAATCGAAATTTCCATTTTATTGATACTTTATTTTCTTACTTCCTGCTCTGATTGTTATTATTTCTTTCCTGTTGCTGATTGGGAGTTTTGATTTTTATTTATTTTTCTAAATCTTTGAGATGTATTTATAGACCATTTACAGGAGATTTTTTTCTTTAGTTTAATGAAAGACTTAATAATATGACTGTTCCTTTTAACACTGCTTTTATTGTATACCATACATTTTGATTTACTGTACTGTCATTTTTATTTCAAGAAGGTTTTTGACTTCCTTATTGATTTCTTCATTATTTCTTGATCATTCAGTAATATGCTTTTAAATTGCATATAATTATGAATGCCCTACTGTTTTTATTGTTGATTACTAACATATTTCTTGGTTGTCTAAAAATATATGGAATGATTTTAATCTTTCTAAATTTACTGAAACTTCATCTGTGGCTTTACATAGAAAATATTACATGTGCTGATGTGAACAACGCACTGTGTTGTTGCCTTTAGGTGGAATGTCCTATAAATGTCTATTAGCTCTACTTGCTCAACAGTATGTTTCAACTATGATATATCTTTATTTTTCCTCCTCTCTACTTTTAGAGATATTAATATCTCCAGCATACATCTGGCTGGTCTTGTGTTATGGTTTTTATATCTTCTTGTTAAACTTTTAGCAAAAAATAATGCCTCTTTTTATCTCTTACACAGTTTTTGATTAAACGTCAGTTTTATCTGATATCAGGATAGCTACTCTTCATTTTTCTATTTGCCTTGTGTGTATCTTTTTCTAGTCCTTCTTATCAAGCTGTAAAATAGTAAAGTGAGATTTTGAACAGAAAAATCAATGAAATGTAGACAGGAAATTTTGATAAGCAAATCTTTTCTAATCATTATATTGCAAGTAGCATGAGAAGATTGTTGTAAAATTGTCCCTCTTTATGGATCCTTCTATAATATCTAAAGTAACCAAATTTTTCTTCTGTTTAGTTTTATGCAATATGAAAATGAAATGAAGTAGTAATATAAAAAATCACAAGTGATCATTATTGTGATATGAATGCCACCCCTATAAGTTTAACTGCTAGCAGGTCTGGAAAATTTAGTAGAAGAAAATAATGCAGATTAGCACCAAAAAGCACATCATTCATTTCTCATATTTTACTTGTCCTGAATTACTGAGAGTTAAGAGAGACAGGCAAGCAAAGCATAGTATTTGCAACGTAGGACCGAAGAAACTAGAATAATCAAATATGTTTTAAAATAGTTAAATGATTTATAATTGTATTGACGTCTTTCCTACATAAACTATTGCCTAGACTGCCATTGTAGGAACCTTGATTTAATTATATTTATAGCATTCTATTTATTGACAGTTATGCTAAACATTTTAAGCTACTAGTGAAGTTAATTAAAATTATTACTAATTTCAACCATTGCCTTTCCTAAGGTGTTAAATTTCTAAATGACACTAGATACTAAATGTTTAGTAGACCCTGTTCTAATAAGCTCAATACATGAGTTTTTCAGGGCCATTGTTGTGGCTGCAATAGGTTGAGCTGTTGCTGCTGACACTGGCACCTACCATCTGAATGCCTGTTCAAGTCCTGGCTGTGCTAACTCTCACCTCCTTCTAACTTGTAACCCATGCGGGAGACCAACACAGAGTTTCTGAATTTGGGGATTAGACTGGCCTAACCCAGGCTGTTTCACCCACTAGTGAGTGAACCAGAGAATGGAGCTTTATGCCTCTACTCTGTCAATTTCTATATGTCTATTTATCCATCTCTATCTGTTGCTGAGCCTTTCAAATTAAAAAAAAAAAAAAAAACTTTGGGCCCGGCGGCGTGGCCTAGCGGCTAAAGTCCTCGCCTTGAAAGCCCCGGGATCCCATATGGGTGCCGGTTCTCATCCCGGCAGCTCCACTTCCCATCCAGCTCCCTGCTTGTGGCCTGGGAAAGCAGTTGAGGACGGCCCAATGCATTGGGACACTGCACCCATGTGGGAGACCCGGAAGAGGTTCCAGGTTCCCGGCTTCGGATCGGCGCGCATCGGCCCGTTGCGGCTCACTTGGGGAGTGAATCATCGGACGGAAGATCTTCCTCTCTGTCTCTCCTCCTCTGTGTATATCTGGCTGTAATAAAAAATGAATAAATCTTTAAAAAAAAAAAACTTTAAAATTAAGAGTTTTCATATGTATTTTGTTATAACTGGTAAAGAATCTATATGTTTTAATTTTTACTTTGTGTACCACACACAGTTTAGAACATGACTTGATAATATTTGTATTTATGAAATAGTGGAGAGTTCCACTTAATACTTTGTACCAATGCATTTTTAATGGCAAATGTTTATTTTGAGTGAACTACAGGGCTTAGAACAACACCTGCATTGTTTTACTTTGCTTCCAACAGTATATACAGTGCATGTTTATGCCTTATTTTTTTCCAGCCAGGTTTGAATATATTTTTTTTCCTTGGAAAGCATGAATCTTGGTAGAATACATAGAATTCTTCACAAAGGTATCTTATTCTAAATTGCTTACTATTCATTGTATCCAAAGTGTAGCCTATGAGACTTAATTTGAATATCAGTCAACCATGTATCTTAGGCATTTCATTTAAAAAAAAGATTGTGAATTCTGGCACAGGCTGATAAAAGATACATCTCATTTCAGAGGAATAAGTGGTTTTACTGAACATTTAGAGGAGCATTGTACAACAAGGGAGAAAAATCTTGCCAGCAGTGGGATCCAAAAGCTGCAGAACCTTACTTATATCAAGGTAAAACTATAAAAGAATGAAATAGACTCTTCTACATTCCAGGCTTATCATGAAATGTATTTCATTTCCAGAGAAGTTGGCATTCACATGTTTTTTTTTTTCAGGAAACTATGATACAGCTGTGCACACCATGGACCACTATGCAGCTCTGCTTTCTTTCCTTCAGAATGGGAGTTTCATGGCAGCTATCATCTTTGTTCCCTCTCACTGCATACTGGATGTGGTAACTAGCATCTCCCTTGGTCACAAGTCTTTAGATAGTAAGTGTATGTGGTTGTAATTTAGAAGCAAATATGTCACAGAGTTTCTTGGCTTGTCCTTCCAAGCATTAAATATCGGAGATTGGGGGTATTATATATTAATGCAGATAAAAACATATGCTTCTTTTAGACATTTTCAAAGCAAATGAAGATGAAAAAGGATATGCCTGGATGGAAATTTGATTGCCAAATAGCAAGATTCTGGCAGACACTATTTATGCCTTTCCAGTGATGGAGCTTGGTTTAGCCCCAGTCAATGTAGCCATTTGGAGAATGAATTTGCAGATGGAAGATCTCTGTCTTTTTTTCTATCTCTGTAACTCCGACCTTCAAGTAAATAAATAAACTTTTTAAAACATTTCAAAATGGATCTTGGAGTTGAAGACATTTCTTATTTTGGTAGTAGCTGATCCTTGCAATAGGTATTGTTTACACATATAATTAGTAGAGCATTCAAATTATCCTTTGACGGTGTCTAACTAAACAAATTAACACTATTCCAATATTAATACCCAGTAATACTCATTACTGAGGCAGGACAATGTGACTAAGACACAAGAAAAGCCCAGAATTTAAGACTCATCTCTGTTCCTAGGTATTGTTTTGGGCAATTTTTTATACATAAAAGAATGTTTATAATTAATGTTCTAATGTTGAAATATGTATTATATTAAAAACTTGGTTTGTAAAACAATATATACCTTATTTGAAATATATATCCTCAATTGTCCTTTATTACCTAAGTTAAACTAATCTAAACAAAAATTCTCTTCTGTTCACAGTGCATCTTGAGAGTGAGGTTCTCTTTTGTGCAACTGCATTATTAAAAGGAAGAGTTTCTCTATCATATTTTATGATATTACAGCATCCCCTTTTGCAGCATTACATTTGGATGAAAAGTTACTCTAACATTAATAACTCTTTTTCCTACCTGTGGTGAAAATACAGAATACACAATGCATATATAATTAAAATAGAGAAATTTAAAAATTAGTATTCAACTCCATGTCAAATAATTAACGTCATATCCAATAGCAGTATTTTCTTAATATGCTTTACAATCCTTGATGTGAAAGCAAGACATAGACAAACCATACATAACACCCAGGCTGAGTACTTCAAGATATGAACACACAGGAATTTGCAAGAATAGAGATGAGACCACCAAATCAGGGAAAGTAACTTATTGATTTTGTTAAATATCAGATACCTATTCATTGTGCATGCCTAGAATAATGGAGTTTAATACTTTAAGAAAACATTTCAATAAGAAAACCAGTGAGATTTGTAAAGGTTAGGAACAGTCAAAACTGCTATTAAATGGGTCAGGAGGCTGAGAAATAAAAAGTTATCACCTTTAACAATCTCCCTTTTGTCAAGAATGGTCTGGTTGAAACTGTAAACATAGCCATTTTCCCTCTTCTGTTTGTTTGGTCACTCTGTTGTTTTAAATCAAGGCCTGTACTTTATTGGTTGACTTTTCTGAATCCAAACTTGGTAGCACTGTTAACCTGTCTCTGGTTTCAGTTTATTCCTAATCTTCTGCTCCAAGATTGCTCCTTCGAATAGAACTATTTACTCTCTGTAGTAAATACCATAACTGCTCAATACCAGTTTAATTTGAATGCCTGTTTTTTTTCCTACTATGTATTCTATGCCTACATTCTGTCTGTGCCCATATCTATACCAATATCTATAATTCTTCTACAGTACTTCTATTTATGAAGCCACTCAGTCCACACATAAGCCCTAAAAGTACTAAGTAACCCCCAACCTAAAAGCATAGAATTTAGAAATATTATAGTGTGCAGTTGGGGGTACAAAGCTGGATGGTGGGGATTTACTTTTAAAAACAGTAGTGTTAAAAGGTTATTAGGGATAAATAATAAATTAGTGTCTAGAGGTGAGACTAGTTAAACATATAATAGTAGTAGGAATAAAAGAATGTTGAGTAGTGATAGGGCACCCTATCAACTGTTAACATAACTGCTATAGTTGGCTTCTGTAATCATTGCTTGGTTTTGCTGCATAAAGAACAGGACCAATGCCATGGTAGGTCCAAGGCCAGAGAGTAGGCCTAAGTCTCACTTCACTCCTAAGTTTCATTTTGCTCAGTGTGATGGACTGGGCAGTGGGGAACAGCTTTAGGATAGGGCCAACCATGGGCATCCGCACATCCGTGAGTGATGTGACCAAGATAAGGACTGCTTGCTGGAGACATGTTGTGTGTGACTAGGAGGGAATAAAAACAGTCTGCAAGAGACAAGCGGGGTCCTTGTCAAGACTCTACTGCAATGGATGAGACATAGACCCTAGCTTGAGCTAGCAATAAAGTTTCTTTGCTTTTGCATTGTTGCATGTGGAACTTGCCTGTCAGTGGTTTGGGGATCTTTTGGACCTAATGATACTTCAACTACCTCCTCTTGAGTGAGGACAAACTCGGGTGTAACTTTCACTGCACAGGCTCATCCTGGATCTTAGATTTTTTTTCCTGAAATTATATGATTGAATCACTTTTTTTCACATGCTGATTCTTTTACAGTCTGAGGTTTTTGGTTTTGTTGTTGTTGCTGTTGTTTGTTTTGTTTCATTTTGTTTGTTTGAGGGTATTTTTTTAATACATTTTATTATTGTTGTTATTATTTTATAATACAGTTTCATATTCCCTTATCCCCTTCCCCAAGTTCCTCTATATCATTATTAACATATAGTTCTTCATACTCAGTCTTATGTCCATCATTGCGGGCATAGACAATGGCAGAGAGTCCAGAATCCTATTGTCAAGATATAGTAAACAGTTTCATTGTAAGTCCATCTTTGGAAGTAGAAATGCATGCCACACTACATCCTCACATCTGGATGTTAGTCTCCATTTCGCAGCTACTGTACATCTCCTTAAATGGAAAGTCATGATTCAAAATCATCAACAGAAAGAAAAGAATACATTTACAATGCCATGAAGTTAAATGACATGTTACTAGATATGACAGTCTCCATTACACAGCTACTATACATCCCCTTAAATGAAGAGCCACAAAACAAAATCAACATCCGGGAGAAAAAAAGAAATTAACAACATCAAGAAGTTAAATAACATGCTACTAAATGACTAATGTGTAGTTGAAGAAATGAAAATCAAGAACCTTCTTAAAGAAAATGATGCCACTGCATGATCTACGAGTCATTGAATGATTTAATCAGAAGGAAGTGTTTTGAAGAGATGAAAACAACAGAAAACAACAAAACCCATGTGACCCATGTGAGGCCTAATATAAGAGTTATGGGAGTCCCAGAAGGTGCAGAAAGAGAAGCTGAGTTTGCAAATGTATTTAATGAAATAATAAAGGAAAATTTCCCTAATCTGGGGAAAGAATTGGGAAACAAGTTCCAGGAGGGGAACAGAACTCCCAGCAGGCTTGATCAAAAGCGATCTTCACCACAACATATGATCTTCAAGCTCTCTTCAATTGAACATAAGGAAAAAATACTTAAATGTGCACGCGAAAAATATCAATTGACATATAGAGGGTGCTTTCTTAATAAGTTCTTTGCCTTGTATCTGCCTTTTTCAGAACCTAAACTAAGGCCGCGGTAATCTGCAGAAAAGTGACATGTTTTGTCTAGCAGAGATCGTATATCTAGACTGGGAGTTGGCACATATTCCAAAGTGTGCAGTTAAGTGGCCAGGCTAAATAAAATAATGAAAGGCTACCTTCAGTGATGAATCAATGACAAGGATTGATCTAACAGTTGGTGTTACAACCAGGGCTCACAGGTATATTCAAATAACTGCAGATGTTATGGAAAAGAATATTGAATGGGCATAAAGAAAAACCATGGACTTCAATGTTGTAGGGAATGTTATGAATGCATTTAAAAATTAATCACTTGATTATAAGCTGTATCTTCACTTGTTTAAAAACACACAGCAGACTAAAATGATTTGCTTAGAAGGAAGATACATTCTCTACTAGAAGATTTGGTCTTTTCTTTACCTGAATTTATGTTTGGGACAGATATTATTTAAAAAAACTAATAATAAGAAGAGAGAAACCTCTACCTAATATAATACTTGCACAAGAACAAAACCCATGAGGATTCAGCAAGATGGGCAGTCAGAGTAGTCAGGTAAAGACAACAGTTCAGAGATAGGAGACAAAGTCAGGTGGAACAAAGAGCTGGGGTGAGTGAGGCTCCCTGGAGATCACAGGAGGGAAGCAGGAGCTGTGCAGACAAGGAAAAAGTACTGAAAATGTCCAAAGTTGCTGCCAGCACCCCAAAAGGAAGTGGAGCACGTGTGAGCCACAGAAAGGCACCCCAACCCACAGCCAAAAGCCTAGTAAATTGTGAACCAGCACAAAGGGAACAAGATGAAGCTGACTCCTGGCGGGAGCCTCCCCAAGGAGACAGTGGAAGGCAAAAAGACAAAGGACAAGACTAATGAAGGGAGGCACTACTGTGGAAATCCCCATGCTCCGAATCCATCGCCCCCAGACCAGGGCAGCCGACCCACTGGGGAGCAAGTTGAGAGCGAACCTCTGGGGAGAGAACCAGCCAAGGAAGGGACTCTCAGATAGAGAACAGAATCCACTCCACACCCAGAGGATTTATGCCCCAGATCCCTCAAGAGAAACCAGAACCACCTAAGAGAAGACACTGGATGCCTTGGGAGAAAGGGGTGGGCAGAGTCTGGATTGGGAGCAGCTGCATGAATCCCAGTGTGAGCCCCAGAAAAAGCCTGGGTCACTCAGCCACCAAAATGGGAGTGAATACAGCAAAATAACGCTCCCCCAAATGGGAGTGAAAACCTGCAGGGGTGGCTTGTGCATCCACAGAAGGAACTACCTGGCAGTGCGCTTGAAAAGAACCTGAATAAAGCCAATAAAAATATCCCAGAACTGTATGACACCATTATCTAAGTTTTTGTTGTCATTTTGATAACATCATTCACCTAAAATCATCTTCAGAATAAGATGGTATAAGTCATAAGCACCTGTATATCATATATTACATTTTTAAGACAAACTCCAATGCAAATAATCCTATCTGTGTTGGTAACTTATACGATGCTTTAAGATTTCGTTGACATGACAGAGCGCAATAATTAGTCTGCTTTAAAGATGAGAAGATTCAGAGTACTGCGATGATGTTCACAAGAGACCAGAACTTTTGACTGTTAAGTCCAAATCCTGCTCATGCATTATATATATCTATATATTATATATAATAAATACACATATAGCATACATATATAATATATAATAAACATATATAACACACATAATTCATAATATATTAATATAATATATAATATACATAATATATATACATCATGTATTATACACACACAGCTATCTGTAAATAGGTCAGGAAGCTCCATAGTAGGATTTTAAATATGTGCACTTAGCATCATGCACTATCTTCCTTAATTCACAATTCACCTGGTGCAATAAACTGCATTTCCTAATCAGAAGATGTAAGCGTGAACCACATTTAGAGGGAAAAGTACATGTTTATTGCCTCAGAAAACAAAAATGTTATCTTTACATACTGTAACCCAACAATATTTTTTAAAATAGTCATAGCCAATCATTATTATATAGATTATTCATTTGTTTTCCAACATGACTTCTGTTAAACTATCAAGCTATCTTGTGAACTATAGTCAACCTCGTGTCCCTGCATTTATTCTCTTTGAATTTATATTTTCCCATGCTCGATTAATTTGATTTTTAATTCCCAATGGGTTATAAGTTCTTAGTTGTGAGATTTTCTGACCATATTAAGACATCTGTATTATTTTAATAATCATTCAAAGCAGATAAAAGACCCTTACATTTGATGTAAGAGAAAAGATTTACCAAAAGGTTACATAAAATTTTGCTCATTCAAATTTTCAGTTTAATTACTTATGTGGAAGAATTCTTAAAATATTTTGCTTAGTAATGACTCATAGTTAAATTATATTGACTTAACTACTTCTGAAAATGCTATTAAAACTTGGGACAATAATATTAAGATAACCAAATTAGCATATGACTCAAAGAACTGAATTACACTCAAACAAACACAGGTAAGGACTGAGAAAATAGGCACATAATATATTTTAAGATACTGCAAGATATGTCAAAGAATCACCCTGAGAGAATAAACCAGATAATTTATACTAGATCTAGAGACAGTAATAAAAGAATGTGACATGCAAAAGAAAACTATTTTGGCTTAGTTACTAAAACATTTTAGGATAAGGGAATGGTGAAATGCTTAGTAAATGTTATATTTAAAGTAATTTTGCTCAATGTATATAAACTATTGACATCTATTAGTATTGTAAAAGATACTCAGATCCATCAACTCAAATATTTTTCAGTATGTGGCATTTTGCAAGGCTCAGAAACTAATGGACTGATCTAGCTTGGGTCACATGACATCAACATTAGAATGGCTGGGGTGGAAGTGTAGCCTAGTGGTTAGTCACCTGTGTTCCATGTTGGACAGAGTATACAAGTGCAACATATGATGTCAGCTCACAACTAAGACTTCCTGCCAATGCAGACTATGAAGGGGAGTGGTGATGGTGCAATGAATTAGGGTTTCTGCTATGTGGGACACCTGGACTGAGTTCCTGGTTCCTGATTTCATCTCTGAGAGGTCCCAGGTAGCTACTGCAGACATAGAAGAAGCGCTCTCTCTCTCTCTCTCTCCCCCTCCCACACATACATAATTAAATGCACAAATGAGAAATACAGTGATAAATGCCTATAACTGAAAACACTATTTATAATTTTACTGGGCCCAGCATGGTAGCCTAGCAGCTAAAGTCCTAGCTATGCACACGCCATCATCCCATACGAGCACCAGTTCTAACCTCAACAGCCCTGCTTTCCATCCAGCTCCCTGTTTGTTGACTGGGAAAACAATCAAGGATGACCCAAAGCCTTGGGAACCTGCACCCACAAGGGAGAGCTGGAAGAAGTTCCGGGCTCCTGGCTTTGGATCAGCACAGCTCTAGCTATTGCAGTCACTTGGGGAGTGAATCAACAGATGGGAGATCTTTCTCTGTCTCTCCTCCTTTCTGTATATCTGACTTTCCAATAAAAATAAATAAATCTTAAAAAATTACTGATATAAGAGGTATGAAAATCATAATTTACAAATAATAACAAATATATCATATCCTTAATTATAAACTCCACATAGTCAACTGATTAGCTTGGAATGCTCTAGTTAATATTTTTCAAACTGTTTTATCTGCTTCCAACTTATGACTATAACTCATGAAATAACATGTATAACTCTCAAATGAATGTTGGATGACATTTCCTCTATGTAAAGGAATTAAAAACATTATAAAAATGCAAACATGCATCAGAACATTACTTATTTATCAATTATATGAACAACTTCATTTTCTACAATATTGTAGAAAAACTGTTCAGCATATAAGTATAATCATGTTCACCTCATCTGATTGTTCTTTTTATTCCTAAAAGTGAATAAGCTTGGTTAACTCTAATCACGGTGATTTATCTGAACCCATGGTTCTCAATTTTGAATATGTCATATTTTGAATATTAGTCATATTTTTCAGCATGAATGGAAAAATAATATTCTCAGAATGAGCTGATTTTCCCTCCCAACTAGTACAACCTCCATCCTAAAAAGTATAACTAAATCAATTTGTGTTATGGTTTCCTATATTAGAAAGAACATGTGGTATTTGTTCTTTTGGGATTAACTTATTTCACTGAGCATAATGGTCTCTAGTTAGGACCATCTAATTGCAAATGGTATAATTTCATTCTTAATAACTAAGTAATATTTCAAGGAGTAGATGTACCACAGTTTCTTTAACTAGTCCTCTTTGGACACACATCTGGATAGTGCTAAATTTGGGGGGTAGGAGAGCTGCATCCCCCGTGCTTTGATGTTTTTTTATTTCATTTTCATTTCTTTCAAATACTTTCTTTCCTCTCATCCAATTCATCACTGGCTCATGGATTGCACAGTAGCATCATTTTACCCAGAGACTTTAGTGTTTTCTTTTTGTCACCCATGAGTTGGTTACTCAGTGGTGCGTTTTTTTTTTTTACTCCATGGTGCTGTAGTTTTGTTGTTGTTGTTGTTCTAACTCTGCGAGTTGTTGACCGTATTTCATGGTTTCTCATTTAAGGGAAGGTATAGTGATGGAGTAACAGAGACTACCGTATTCAGATGTGAGGATACAATGCAATATGCATCCCTGCTTCCAAAGATGGACTCCCAATGAAACTGTTGGACAATGGGATGTGTAGACAATGGGATGCTGGATTGTCTGAAATTGTCTGTACCAGCAATGTCGGGGCACACTTAAATAAAAGACTGATGGAATCATGACTCTTTATGAAGGACTATATTATTGTAGCTTCGCGGGGAAAATCAGTTGGAGGTTGAGATTTTGGGTGGGGAGATCTCAGTCTCTATGAAATTGTAGCATAAAATTCAAAATTCTAAATAAAAAGTTAACAAAAATAAGTATAAGAAAATCAAAGTTGTATTATATACATTTGATTGTTATAATGTAGTCTGAATTTATAGAATTACAAAGTTTCTCATATAAAAAACTAGGGGACTGATTGAGAAGGAAAGCAGCCCTGACATTTGAAATGCAGATATCTGAATGCTCTATGATGAAGCTGTGACTCCTTAAACTCCAAGTATCCTGTCAGTGGAAGCATCTATTTTTTTACCATGTTTTAATTCCTTGTAAAAAATTCACCCAAAGCAAACACCTGAGGACTTCTAATGTAGATAACTTTTCTCCTAATTGTCTAAAATCAGAGGAATGTCCAATGAGGCAGCCACTAGCAACATTTGCATACTAAGTACTTGTCATGTTCTTTAAAAATTTGCTAAAATATATGAAAGATTATTGAACACGTAATTATACTATATTTTAAAATTTACATTGTTCATGGGTCAGGTGCGGTAGCCTAGCAGCTAAAGTCCTCACCTTGCACAAGCCAGGATCCTATAAGGGCACTTGTTCTAATCTCAGCAGCCCCACTTCACATCCAGCTTGCTACTTGTGGCCTGGGAAAGCAGTGGAGGATGGCCCAAAGCCTTGGGACCCTGCACCTGCTTGGGAGATCCGGGGTAGACGTCTGGCTCCTGGTTTCAAATGGGCTCAGCTCTGGCCATTGTGGTCACTTGGCAAGTGAATCAACGGACAGAAGATCTTTCTCTCTCTCTCTCCTACTCTCTACATATCTAACTTTGGAATAAAAATAAATAAATATTTTTAAAAAGATCTTCAATTCTAATTCTGAACAACTACAGAGGATCTTAATTTTTTGTATTATTAGTTTATTCAAATTATGAAAGTATCTATTATGTGTTTCTGCATAGTAAGGTCTAAAATCAAACAGAAAAATCTGAAAGATCAATAATTTGCTCAAATTAGTTTATAATGTCTGTGTATCATGAATGCATAGACAAAGAGATATACAGTACAGCTAGGAAAACAAGAGAGAAATAAGCAGGCAGGGTCCTTTGATCATGGTGCAGTGTGTTGGGTCAACATGTGTTTCTCTCACATCCCATGCTGGGATGACAATTAGGGACTGGCTGCACAGCTGGCTGTCCAGCTTTCCCCAGAAAGCAACAAAAATGGCCTTGGGTGTTTGGGCCTCTGCAACAGGGGTTGGTATTTGTGAGGGCGGACTGAGTTCTGAACTCCTACCTTTTAGACTAAAGCAGATCTGGCTATTATAGCCATGTAAGAAGTAAAACCCATATGGAAGATTTTTTTCTTTCTCTTTTTCTGTGACTCTGCCACTTAAAAAAATAAGTAAAATCTTTACAAAAAAGTAGCTTGAAATATAAGTAGATAGATGAGTGAAGGACAGGTGGGTAGATACACACATAGACATGGGCACGTTCACACTGTGTTGATGCCATGAGATACTGCTCCCTTCAAATACACCTTTGTGAGGCTTACCACCCACCATTATTATATTCTCAATAACTCTCCCCTTAAGCTAGGCATCTGGAATTTTCTTCCCTGGTTTTTCAGTTTTATTTATATGTAACAAGTATAAGATATTAATGTCCCCGCTGTGAAACTAATGAATGTGATGTTTTATATTGAGAAGATTAAGGAGAGGAACTTTAAAATATTTAGAGAAATTGGACGATCTTAGGATATCTTATGATATAGTGGTTAACATTGAATGTGTAACATAACAAAGGGAGAATTAATTCAATTCACCAAGGTAGTTTAGAGCCTAGTTTTAGTGTTTTTCACTTGCTATAATGGAAAAACCCAAACTATATTCATAACCAAAATATCATGATTAACAGGAAAACATCTCTTACAGAAGCATATGGACAAGGTATAATGCACTTATCAGTTTAATTTTTAATATTCAGTCATTATATTTTATTTCCAGTTAATTATATAGGATAGAAAGTGAAGCATAATAATGAGTGTAACCTCTAGAGAAGGCAAAAGAAATCCAAGGCCACATAACTCAATTCAGGTCTCCCATGTAGCTGGCAGATGTCCAAGAACTTGAACCATCACTTGTTGCCTGCACCATGCATTAGTAGGAAGTTGGACTGGAGATGTGGACAGCTTTAGAGGTGACATAACATTCTGCTCTACCATATCTGCTGCTTCGATGTCTTTTATGAGACACCATGAGAATTGGACAATTTGTGAAAAGTACACATAGCACTTGACATTTTGCTAAATATTCAACCAAAGTTAATTTTTCAACTACTCTTTATATTTTCTCAACAACTTTCTCAACAACTTTGCATACAAAGCACAAAATCTTAAACTGCTAAGAACAGATACTACACTTTACCTGGCTGACTGCTTTAACTTCATGTTCCATTTTTCCCATTTACATAGGTTATTTAGAGCAGGGTAGGTTTCTCATGTAGTTTTTCTTGGTGCATAAATAAGGGTTCCGCAATAAGGCAAATGTATCTGAATAATCAACTGATTTGTTTAAAGCTTTGTTATGGGGTGCAGCCAGTGATAGCCAGCACCCATTGACAGTGGGCAAATGAAATTTGGCTGTGTCCCCCAACCTCTGTCCTGAAGGTGGGTCCTACAGCAACGGAATAGTAATTGCATCCTTAACCACTTCCCCCACATCCTAAATGAGCCAGGATATTGCAAGTCCAATTAGTCTAGGCATTTTTAGTATAAGCCCAGTTCCTGTTCCTGTCCATCCTAACGAGCATTAATCAGCTCTTTAGCCCACAACACTTAGGTATTCGCTCCTGCCCACCTGTGACTCACCTATCAACTGAGAGGGGACAGTATTGCATTGTTGTGTAACCACTCCCCTCACAAGCCCCTTTAAAAGGCCCATGAAGCAGGGGCTCTCACTCTCTTTCTGGCCAGGTGCTTCTGTTACTCTGGCACCTCGACTCTTGGCTGACCCAGGACAGGTAATCCCCTGAACATGGTCCCTGTGTGCTACTTAGATGGGACAATGGTTATAATGATGTTGTTTCTGGTCTGTGTGCTATCTGGAGTTCCAGGAAGGGTGAGGCCTAGCAGTAGTAGAATGTGGGCAGAGAAGCCAGGGAAAGGTGAATGTCTGCAGCTTTGTAAGTGTGTCCAGGTTCTTTGTGAGTGAGTCCAGGTTATTTGTTGCATGTCTCTTAGGATAACATATATTGTTGGGGAAGCTGGGACTTAGGTCTTTAGCTTAATGGATGGACTTAAGGATGATGACCATTTGTTTCTTTTGGGATTATGGTTGGTTGGATTATGATTAGGTGGATTGCTGTATGGACTTGTGATTTGCTATTGTGCTCTGTTGTCTTCAAGCTTGATTAATAAAGACTCCTTAATAAACCTTAGACATGTCTGGTGTGATCTCGCTCGCACCCTACAACAGCTTTATTTGTTTGTATTGCAAAGTCAGATATACAAAGAGGAGGAGGAGAGAGAGGAAAACTTCCCATCTTTCGATTCACTCTCCAAGCAGCCACAATGGCTGGAGCTCAGCTGACTGGAAGCCAGGAGCTCACAGCATCTTCCAGGTCTCTCACCTGGGTGCAGGGTCCCAAAACTTTGGGCCATCACAATCAAGTAGCTGGATGGGAAGCAGGCTCGCCGGGATTAGAACCAGCACCCATTTGGGATCCTGGCACATGCAAAGTGAGGACTTCAGTAGCCACTAGGCTATTGCACCGGGCTCTGTGACTACTCAACTGATTTTTAACTGAACACTTCAGCTGTTAAAAATGATATGTCTAGAATTTAGTTAAAACATTCCTTGGAAATACTACATACCTTATGCAATTAATGTGTTTAATAAGTGCATTAGGGTTTGAACTACAATCCAATCAAATTTTATGAGTACTCCCATGAAGCTATCCAACACAGACAATATCACAAAATCTGAGACCAGAGAGGAATTTAAATCTTTCCAATTAAAGTTTCTATATTGAAATGAAACCATAGCTTACAAGCATATGCAAGATGGGAAGAAGAGGAGTAGAAGACTAGTTAAATTTTTCAGCTACTACTCATTTAGTACTTCAATTTTGTTTTAAATATGAAGCAACAAAATGTATTTAGGTACATCACTTATCAGGGAGTCAAGGAAAAATACTTCAAGCTTTTGAAATATCAATAATATAAGCCTTATTTTAAGACACTATTTCTAGCTAATTAGATATGTGCTCTAGCAAGAGAAAAACATTAAAAGAAAGTCAGCTGTGCACAAACTATGTTCTATTTGAATGAGGCATCAAGCAAAAATATGTCACATGAAAAGCCAGGATTCATGGTTTCTTTTTAAAAATTAAAATGAACAACAACCTTCCAAAATGTATCTTAGAAAACAATCCTTTGTTTTCCAAATATCTTGTAAAATGTATGATTGACAAATTTTGCCAAACTCGTTTCTGGACTGCACATTTTCTGCAGTGTACTTTCTTGTATGCCTTTGTTTCCATGGGTTGGTGTTAGGAGCCAGAGACTTACGGGCCTTAGACTTGGCCTACCTGACAGCCTGTTGCATTGCAAAGCCTGCCTTGGGCAAGCAGGCTACAGCAAGCAGGATATTAGGCCAAAACAACCTCTGTAGAGTAAGCAGAATAGATCCTCCACCCTTGTTCCTGTTCAGATGATTAATTCCTCCCGTTTCAATATAGCTGATTAGTTCCTTCCCTGCTTCAGTGAAGATAATTACCCCCAAGAAACCCCTCCCTTTCTCCCCCTCCGCTAGAGAAGAAGGTATATATATGAGGAGAAAAAAAAGGAGAGGCACTTTTTTCCACCAAGTACTAGTGTCCGTGTGTTTCTTGGGCCGGCAGCCTGGGGCTACCAGCCCGGCATTCCCAGTCCACCCTCAGGGTTTGAGCGTCGTGTCCTGCAGGACGGGACAGGTTGGCTTTCTCACCACTGACGGTTTTCCTCACCTTATTCGTGTTCACTGCTGTGATGACCCAGACGCACTGTGCATTGCTGTCATACTGGAATGGGAAGTTGGGAGACGTAAAAGTTCCGCTGGGTCCTTGAAGATTAGAGCCACATGTCTTCACTGAAAAAGAAATTACATAAGTATACATAAGTATACATAAGTATACATAAGTATACATCATATATTGAAGTCATACCAAAGAAATTTCTAATACTTTTAAGTTCAAATTTGCATAATTATCTCTGTATTAAAATTAATATCACAATTTTCTAATATGAAATATCAAAATAAGAGGGGTTTTGCAATCTAAAATTTGGATTCTGGATGATTTCAACATAAAATACAAACCAGCTATGAAGAAAAGCATGAGGCACGATAAACTATCCTCTACTTATTAATAATTTAATTTAATTAGAAAAAAGCATATTTATACAATATTATGTTAACATAAATCTGCAAAGAGAAACAAACCTTGCAGTAATTAAGAAATATAAAAATTACGTTAATTACTATTTATTATGTGCCCTAGGACTCATAATAGCATCATTAACAGACACCAATGCTAAATTTATTTTTTCTGTTCTTAAAGCTATAAATTAGATAATAAAGACTATAAAAATAGCTGTGTTTAAGCAGTTTTTATGAATCCTCACAAAATTAAGCTATAATCTTTTTTCAGAATTTTAATCCTTCTTCCACTTAAAAAAGTGGTAGTGATCATACTGCATTTGTTTATGAAGTTTATTTCTCATAACCATTAAGGTTGTCTGTACAATTATTTCTAACCGTCACTTTTTCCCCTATTCCATCAATATCCTGCCAATGCTGTGCTATTCTAATCCATCTGTTACAATCTACTGCATTCTTAGTTGATGTATACTTAAACATATATTTCCATATTCACTTGATTTTATTAGCGATACTTTGAGAATTAGCTTCTGAAGGTCTCAGCATTATTTGGCCAAGGTTTACTCTGCTGGTATATGACACAGTGAAGATTAGAATTTAGCTGTTCTGCTTCCAAGTCATGTTGTATAATTAAAAGTGTATACATATACTATGCTAAACACAGATGCTTTAAAAGCATTTTTACTCTTTAATTTATATTTTAGCATAAATTTACTACAGACATCTTTCTGGGAACTGGAGGGTTATGTCTTAAGTGATTTAATAGTCACTTCTAATCTTTAAGTGTACATGGTTACTATATTTTAAACAATAAAGTTCTGTTGTATTACACGAAAGAGAAAACAATGGCCAGAGCTGAGCAAATCAGAAGTCAGGAGTCAGGAGCTTCTTCCGGATCTTCCACGTGGGCTCAGGATCCCAAGGCTTTGCGCTGTCCTCGACTGCCTTCCCAGGCCACAAGCAGGGAGCTTGATGGGAAGCAGGGCTGCTGGGATTAGAACCGGTGCCCAAATGGGATCCTGGGGCGTGCAAGGCAAAGACAAGGACTGGCTATCACGCTGGGCCCATGAAAAAATACTTTATAAATAAAAATGTGAAAGGTAACTATTTAACATTTTCAACATTTTTTTGCATCCAATCAATTTATTTTCAGTATTCTTTGAAGAATTCTCCATACTATTTCCTACAATGGTTGTGCTAATTAACCATGTCACTAAAAGTGTAAAAAAAAACTTGAACTAAACTTGCCATATGATCAATCCCACTACTGCGTACATATCGGAAAGATATGAACCTCATGGAGATACCTGAACATTATGTTTACAAAAACAATGTTTGCAAGAGCCAAAATATGGAATCAATCACGATGTCCATTATCACTAGATGAATGGGTAAAGAGAATGAGATGTATGTATATACACACATACACACATATATGGGGAATTGTATGTAGAGTAAAATAAGCCAGACACAAAAAGAGAAACACCACAAGTGTGTGTGTGTGTGTGTGTGAGAGAGAGAGAGGCCATAAAAAGATGCATACACACACTTGCAGTCTGACACCTGGAATAGACTCTATCCTTGAAAGCTACCTTCTGTCTTTACTAGCTCTGTAACCCCCAGTTATTCAATTTTTGTGAGTTTCATTTGTTATAAAAATGAGCATAATGATTAGTTGCAATGCTTATGTGACTTAATTTTGTAATGCCTTGGGGATGTTTCCTGTGACAAATCCAATCTCACTCCATTCTGAGTACAGTAATCCTCTCTGTGTTCCCATTTCACTTGTCTCTTTAAGCTACTTTATTATGAACTATTATGTTGCTTTCTTCAACTGTCTTTTTTTCTCAGTATATTATGAGTCCCCTGAGGACAATTATCACATCTTATTACTGCTTACTCCTTGATTTGTCATTTAGGCAATCAATAAGTGTTTATTGAATGAATGAACCACATGGGAAATTTAGTCCTGATTGAGACACAAGAGAAATGTGAGATCTTAGAAATCAAGAAACAAAATAAGGTCTTACGTATGTGGACAAGAAAGAAAAGAGCCTTGTAAAAAATGCTGTCTATATAGTAAATCTTAACCAACAATATAATTATGTTAAAGATTACAATCACAGAACAAAATAAAAATTTTAACATAATGCTATATGATCATACATGGTAAAAATTTGTCAAACACTTGAAATTTGTCTACTAACATCTTGCAATATTTTCTTCTAAACTCATGTTCTCTTCTAATAGACTGGAGATTCAAACCATCTTAATTTGAGCATATATTCTAAGCTATTAAAATCACCATACATCAAATACTGCTGTGTAATAACAATTCATGGCAAAGTGTTTGCTTGTTTTCTGCCTAAAGAGCTTCTTCTCAATTGTTTTTATTTAGTTTTCCAGTTCATGAGACTACATTGGTATTTTCATTGTCTCTTCATTGAAGGAACGTAGACCAGATTATAAAACTGAGGGAACAAATATTTACTAGTAAGCACATCTGACAATAAGTGTACACTCTAGTCAGCAGTGAAGAAAGTTTTAATATGTCTGAATTGTTAAGTTAGCCAGAGGAGGGCTGGATATCAGTGATGAATGCTTTCAGCAATGTGGTCATTCTGAGTACTTTTTTTCTTTCAAAGATTAATTTTTCATTTGGAAAGAAGATTTAGACAAAGAAGGAGAGACAGAGAGGAATGATAAAAGTAATATGATAAAATGATAAAATAGGACACCCACCATTGCTTTCCCAGGCCACAAGTAGGAAACTGGAAGGGAAATGTGGCAGCTGGGACCCAGACCAGTGCCCGTATAGAATCCTGGGACATGCAAAGGGAAGACTTCGGTCACTAGGCCACTGGGCTTGGCCCTTAAGTACTTTTTATAAGTACAAAGATACTCTAAAGAATAAATGAAAAAGGATGCAAATTTTCAAAAAAAAAAGTATACATGAATTTCCAATTTGCTTTGTACCAAAATAAATTGAAACTAACTTACTGTAACAAATCTAAACAAGATATGGCAAGTTAGCAGTTACTAATTTAGAATAAACATAACACATATGAAGAAAATATTACTTTTGAGACTTATATGCCTAACAGCAGTGCCTGACTGCATTTGATTCAACAGCTACAATTCTGGCTATATTATCAAGATGACCACATTGTAAATGAATCTTTCCATGCCTTGGTTTCCTCACTTATGGAAAGTCAGATAAACAGAGAGGAGGAGAGACAGAGAGGAAGATCTTCCGTCCGATGATTCACTCCCCAAGTGAGCGCAACGGCCAGTGCTGATGCAATCCAAAGCCGGGAACCAGGAATCTCATCTGGTTCTCCCACATGGGTGCAGGGTCCCAAAGCATTGGGCCGTCCTCAACTGCTTTCCCAGGCCACAAGCAGGGAGCTGGATGGGAAGTGGAGCTGCCGGGATTAGAACCGGCACCCATATGGGATCCCGGGCGTTCAAGGTGAGGACGTTAGCCGCTAGGCCACACCGCTGGGCCCAAATGTGAAAATTTAAATAATTCATTCACATTCATTTAGATTCAGTGTAGACGCATACTAAAGTCCTAGCTCTAATCAAATGTTATAAATATTTCCTATGTTTTTGTTAACATTTTTAAAGGATTTATTGCATTTTTAAAATCAGAGTTGCATAGTGAGAGAACCAGGAACCTGAAATTATAGAGAGAGAACCAGGAGCCTGAAATTCTGTGTGTCCCACATTGTGGTAGGATTCCAAGTACTTGGGCCATCCTTTGCTGCTTTTGCAAGTGCATTACAAAAGGAGCAGCTGGAACTCAAGCCGGCACTCTAATGAGATGTCAGTGCTTAACCTGATGAGCCACGAAACTGGCTCCTACTTTTTGTCAATACTATTTTCACTTTGAATTAATGTATCCAGAATATCCCTGAAAAAAAAATGACAGGCTTTACGCTTCTGTTTATATACATGTATATATACTGACACAAATACCAGTATTCCACTACAGCAAAGTATCACTTTTTTGTGAATAAATGCATGAAAGTGTTTGTAAATATACAATTTACACAAATACTCAGACACACTTTCCAATTCCCTGGTACTTGAATACTTAAGACTTAAAAATATGTAGTACATAATGCTTTCCATATTTTGGGGTATTATTTTTAAGGTCTGAAAATTGCATTTAATTAAATTTTAAAGATCATGTACCATGCAATGAATGAATGGTTGATTACCTAGTCAACTGCTTCATAAGAGTCTTTATGTCGAAAAACTGCTTGCAGTATCCTAGAACTAAAAATTGTCATGAATTTCCTACAGCATTTATTCCATCATCAAAAAGACACAGTAAGTCACACTTATTTAGTACATAAATCAATTCAAACAGTTAGTATTACACCTGATAATGAAATATTGTTAGTGAAAAGTGTTTACAGAATGCCTTCCTTAGTGGGAAGCCGTATAACACATTTACCTCCTGTTGTAAACCACAGCAAATCCTTTCAGAAAGACATTGCCCCCTACCCAACAGCGTAATCACAGAAGAAAAACAAAAAGAGCAAAAAATTACAACAATTATGTATCTTGGAAGAAGATACCTTCCTCATCTATTGCCTGGGAAAACAACAGTGAGTTTACCATTCTACCAAAATTATAACAAACAAAGCTTGTGTAGGTTAGAGAAATAATAAGAACATCATTTGGATATGTATCCACATGCACAACCAAGGAGTAATGAGATTGAGAAATTGGCTATCCTTGTTTCCTACAGGGTTATTCACTGAGGAAATAAAGTTCTCAATATCCTATAGCTATAGATACTAAAATCATATGATCCTAAGGAAAAGTTAAGTGAAAATTAGTAGAAGCTTTGTAATACAGATGAACACCAAAAAAAAAAAAAAAGTGGCAGCAGTGTCTCACAGTATCAACTGCTTTACATGATGTTATCTGGAAACTATACCTTTTCAGAAAAATGTTTATTTGCAAACAACTTTATTGGTAATATTGTTTCACGGAGAGAAATTAGAAGCAAGTAGGAATAACAGATCTGGAATGCAGGAAAGTGAATTCAAGGATGCAGCATTCAAGCCACTCAATTCTGGGTAACATATCTGATACCTCATTAACTTTTGTCAAAATCTGTACAAATTTCTCTCAGAAAGTCAGAAGAAACAGATGTATTTGGAACCTATGTAATTTGCATTTTGCACGATGAAAAGGCCAAATAAGTTCACAGGCCTCCTGTCCATATGTGAGAAAAACCACCAGAAAGGAAGCAAAATGCAGAGGAGGCTCAATGAGGTACTTCATTTAGAAGACTTTTTTTAACTGAAAACAAATTTCTAGTTACAATATTTTATTCTTCCATAGGAAAAAGGAAAGTGCACCTTGGGCTTCTTTCCCAAACTTTCCCCTCACTGCCCCTACATTTTTCACATTTTTTTTCTGATTCTTTTCACTGAGATGCTAGGAAAATCCCCTGCTCTATTTCTGTCCCAAATAATAGATTTAGAGAGCAATAAGATACCATCTTTACCATGATGATATTCAGCTGTGGCACTAATTTCCACTGGACTCAGATGGTACTGTGCCTACACACTCTCCACAGCCAAGTCCAAGGGAAGATGAGCTGGCATCCCTTCAAATCACTAAAGACAGAGAGACCCGGCTGCTATGCTTGAGAAACACTAAGGGATTTGAAAAGTGGAAGTTTCAACTTTCCCAAATGAGGTGAGTCACACAGACCAACCTAGTGTCACTCTATTTCTAGAACTCAATCTGCCCAAGTATTTCCAGGCAGAACCCATGGAAATGATGTTCTTTTGTCTCATTACATTGAGACTGACAAATCTTATTCAGTGATTTCATTTTTGCCTCGGAAACATTAAAACTAGTTTATGAGTAGGTGAATTGAATTTGCATATTGGTTATGCTGAGCCTGTGCAACAGAAAACTTTGTATTTCTCAAACAGAGGAAGACACACAGCTAAAATGTTAATTCTATGTATAAAGGTTCTGTCTACTTCTTAAAAAGTGATTTTAAACTCTAATACATCAAGTGAACTGAGATTTTAGTGAACACCTTCCTTGCTACGTCTAGACAGACTTGCAAGAGAATATGTTAAGAAGTAACTTGTTGGGATAAAAATCCTTACAGTAGGCCTTCAGTGCTCCCCCATGTGAGATCTGTATTTTCTTAAACACCTTAACAAACAGCCAGCCAAGCACTACTGATGAATGGAGAAGCTGACTTTAGAATATATTTTAAAGTGAGTAACATATATGAAATGAGTGTAGTTTTAAAAATACTCAAGAAAGCAATTGTCAATGTTTAAGTGTACAGTTTTTACGGCAGCAAGTTTAGCTACTAATGGTTTATTTTCCCATTAAAATTCATGGGAAAGAATAAAACTTTAGTGAAATTTTCCCCAGTAGAATGCATCAAGTGACAACAGTGTTTTTACCAAGTGGTTAAATTGCTGTTATCTAATATAGATGACAGGTCTTTTCACGGTTCCAACACTTCTTTAAGAGGTGATGATAATGTTTTGCCACAAGTATCTGGCATGAAGAGGAAAAGATAGATATAAGGACAGCCATTTTAGAAACATGCAATGCCATTACTTTTTTCTAAGCTATAAAGGACACAACTTCATCATGTTACCAGAAACAATGCCAAGTATAATAATTTTTACTAAATGACTTCACACTGCAGGGCAAAGATGTAAGTAAATGCTACTGCAGGGCCTCTTGAATTCAAGACAATATTTAGTTTCCTAAAACATACAGAATTTCTACAGAATAGCTATATTAGACACATGTCTTCTTTCACAAGTTTTCACTTTTTTGGTTTAAAAATTTATACTAAATTATAAGACATCTTTCATTATTCTGCCACATTAAACAAATTATTGCTGAAAAACAATCTGAATTATATCACCTTTGCCCCATTTCTGGCCATATTTATTTGAAATGTTTATTTTAATGAAAGGACTGTAAAAAGATAAAGGCAGAAGAGGCAAGGAACAAAAGGAACATTTAGTTCACTTTTTTTTCTTGTACTCAGGACTTCTAAATTTTATTTATTTTTATTTGAGATGTAGTCAGAGAATGAATCTCACTTATGCTAGTTAGTTCCCTCAAATCTTCACAAAAATCAAGGATGGGCCAGGCCACAGTCAGAAGCCTAAATCTCCATACAGGTCTCCCAGAGGACCCAACTGCCTAATCCATCACCTGCTGGAATTTAGGGACTAAAAGAAAACCAGGAACTGTGGTTTGTGATGAAGGAGTCCTGCTGGCATCTTAACTGCTGAGCCGAATGTTTGTTCCTATTCCTCAACATTTTTAAGAGCTACAGGATGCTACATTTAATTATTGCTCTGAACAATTGAGACAGAGATTTGGTTTTTAACACACGACAAGATAAAAATCTCCCTTCTCCCCTCTATATATACTATGTATACACATAATACTATAAGGTCTATCAATACCCACATCCTAGTATAATTACTCAGAATTTTTCTGAGAATCACACAGCAGCCTAGGATTTCCAACATTGGGTCCAACAGCCGTTCCTTAAATATCATTACGTAAAATGTGATTTGTAGCAGCCTCATAGCCAGCTGGAAGACTTCCAGGAATGAAGAATCCAGACCCAAAAGAATTTTCTTTTTTTTAGTTGCCCGAATGATTATTTGCACATTCACACTTTGGCAGAGTTATCCTCTGTCACAGAGTGTTTTTCACACAGAGCAGTCCATCAATTAATAAATTCATTAAGTTTAATGATGGGAAACATTCCTCACCTACAGTTATGTATAGTACTTCTAGCTTCACCATATGAAATTTTATCCAAAATGTGTTTCCTGGTGACAGCTCTAGCATCGTGACTATTGTGCTCTACATTCCAGTTGCAGGCTCAACCTAGGTTTAGTTCATTCTCTTCTGCATGGTTCTATTCTTCTTCCTGATACAGGAATGAGGGAAGCTCAAGCTCATTGAATCAAACCAAGAAAATGAGGGCTTTAGGAATCATACAGGATTTTAGGAATTATAGAATCTTGGAACTATTTTCCAACTAGATATGACACTATTTAAATGACAACTAACAGAGAATTTTTCTGAACACCACATTAAAAATAACAACAAAAGTCTGATATATCTGCAACAATTCCAAGAAGTATTATGTCTGTTTACATGTAGATCAAGAATAAAGTTTATATATAATTCATCTGTGATTTTGCACTTAAGATGGTTGAGTGTGAAATTAGATATGCACGTGAGTACATCTAATACATTTTTGTCAACCAGTTAATCTAACTCTCTAAACGAAGTTGAGCCAATATGCATATTTTTGGAGGGGAATGTGCATCCTGCGGACAGAAGACGAGAGAAGATGATTTTGGTATGTTCAAAAAATGTTATGGTGTATATTCTTCTGAATCAGTAAATGTTTACTAGACATTCATGTTGGTACAGTCATTTGTTTCTATTTCCTCTACCAATTATTAGTTTTGAGTTTTAAATATATTTCTCAGTTGATTTTACACTCGTGTTTTACAAAGGATTCTCCTCCTTTTCTGCCATAAACCTGGACATATCAGTTGGTGTAGCTAGATATAATCTCGGCCCAGAAATATTTTCAAATGTTTTATGACCAAAGGAAAATAATTATATTAAAACTCAATATTTAATAATATGCTGATAAATAAGAAAAACTGTCATGTGGTTACATTTTTTTAATATCTGTAGAAAAGAATGAATATATTGTTTTGATTTACAATCCAAATTTCGCTACACTTATTGGACCACACTATAATACTGAGTATCAATAAATTACAGGTTAATTGTGTAAATGTGCTGTGGTATCAAAAGAACAAAGGAGATGATGATATGAAGCAGCATTTAAAAATGAAAATGATGGGCCCAGCATGATAGCCTAGTGGCTAGAAGTCATCACCTTACATGCTCTAGGATCTCATATGGATGGGTGTCCTGCTTCCCATCCAGCTCCCTGCTTGTAACGTGCAAAAGCAGTCAAGGATGACCCAGAGCCTTGGAGCCCTACACCTGTATGGGAGACCTGAAAGAAGGTCCTAGATCCTGGCTTTGGTTCGGAGCAGCTCAGACCATTGCTGCCACTTGGGGAGTGAACCAGCGATGGAAGATCTTCCTCTATGTCTCTCTTTCTCTCTGTATATCTGCTTTTCCAATAAAAATAAATAGTAAGTTTTGAAAATAAAAATAAAAATGAAAATGAAAAAACAGATACACATTTGAAAATTATTGACTATGAGAAAATGCATATTGGGAATATCAATCCTCTAATGTCAGCACCTTTGCATTGCCTTTCATACTGCTTGGACTACAGTTTCCTCAGCTATATGTGTATTTTCCTCTTTCAATTTAGTATTCTATTGAAATGACATTTAACAGAGAATTTCCCTGAATACTGCATTCAGATAGCAGTCTCATAGTCTTTTGGTTTTCCTTCACAGTGCTTATCCTGTTCCTATTATTGTATTTGTTCATTTGGTCTGGCCTAAATATGAGTTACTTGAGAATCCGAACTTAGATATTTTGTTAATCATTATGTCCCCAGAGTCTGGCAAATAGCAAATCCAGAGTTATTGGTTGCTGAATAAATAAACGGATGAAATGTATCTGCATATGGGTATAGGTAAGGGATGAATAATAACACAATTACTAATAACATTATCAACTTGTTTATTAAGTTCTTACTATGTACTGAGTGCTACATGCATTATCTTAAAAAACTCTCACAGTCTTCCAATTAATAACCTGTGAGAACAGATATAATTTTCCAAATGACAAAATTAAAACTTATACTAGGCTGTATTATGTCACTGCTTCTTAAATTTGACTATACATTGAAACATACAGTGTGTGTGTGTGTGTGTGTGTGTGTGTGTTCAGATGCAGATGTTGTCACACGTTAGATTAACACCACCTCTTGGGAAATTGCTTCTCTAACAGAGTGCCTGTTCCAGTCCCAGTTACTACCTTTTCAATCCATCTTCTGCTGATGTGTCCTAGATGGTAACAGCTGATTATTCAAGTGCTTGAGTCTCTCACCAACATGGGAGGCACAAATGGAGTTTCAGGCTCCCGACATTAACATAAATCAGATATGACTGTCACATACATTTGGGGAGTGGATTCTCAGATGGAAGATTTCTCTTCTCCTCAGCCCCTAATTCTCCCCCCGTACACACATCCATCTCTGTCTCTCGCTGTATCTTTAAGTCTGTCCCTCTGCTTTTCACACACATGCACTCACACACACACACACACACACACACACACACGTGCATACACATATACATGTTCCTGCCGGACAGTTTGGATTTAAACGTAATCCCCAACACTAATAAACGTAAAATTTATAAGGGTAGGTACAGGCTATCGATTTTTGCTAAATGTCCTATGCGTTTCTAAAGCAGAGACATAATCGAGAATCACTTACTATGGTGAATAAGTTAACTTCTCAAAGGTAACGGGATTAGAAGCTGGGGAAAAAGGATTTGACCATTGTTTTTCACAAATTTCAACCTATGTTCTTGCCATGTTTTTTTTTTAATAATGTGAAATTCCTTTCTTTTTTTTTAAGATTTATTTTATTTTTATTACAAAGTCAGATATGCTGAGAGGAGTAGAGATAGAGAGGAAGTGGAGCTGCTGGGATTAGAACCAGCGGCCATATGGGATCAAGGCGAGGACCTTAGCCACTAGGCCATGCTGCCAAGCCCTGTTCTCACCATGTTTTACATTATGTAAGAAACTTGCCAACTGCAATATTGTTATGAGTGAAGCTTTTTTAAATTTAATAGCATCATTTTATAATCTGTGTTTATCCAACATTAAATTTCATTCCTCACATGCCAGAATGAGACAGAAATTATTGTTTCTTGTTCCTGTGCATTGCAGTAGTTATGATATAGAGTAAGATGAAGCAAGACGAGTTTTTTCACTAGTTCATTGCTATGACAAAATAACTAAAGCAAAGATATTTTGCTTATAGCTTCAAAGCTCAAGTCCAGTATGAGGTTGTATCATTGGTTGGGCATTTGATCTTGAACTGTGAAGGTGGCAAATGACAATGACAGAATACTTATGGAGGACTGATACTATTTAAAACCAGAAAGAAGAGTTAGTAGCTATGCTTAAATCAAAGTTTTGATAACAATGTTCTCACTACACCTGTCCTCCAACAGCATATGTCCAATGACCAAAGGATGCACCACTAGGTTAAGGATCTACCACTTTATAAACACTGCAGTTGCTAAGCTTCAATCCTGCAGGCACAATTAACAGAAGACTTTGGGGTTTAAACTTCTGCATGATTTTGGGTGCCTAAATATAGTAAAACTAAAGACCTAGGCACAATAAAACTTTGACTTCCTTTAAAAATAGATTATTAGAATATTGTGCATTTAGTTAGACATTCAGTCAGCAACAGCATGGGGCTGCTTATTTATATAATAGTAAATAAAGCAGGCTCTGAAGTGAGGAAGATTGGAATTTGAAACAGTCTCGCAATTATAACTATGTGTTAGAAAGTACTTTAATCTCTTCAGTATACTAAAATGCAAATAAACTATCATAACTAATTAATATGAAACTAAGAGATAGGTATAATTTTAGTACAGTGTTTCGTTCATATTACATTTCTAATATTTGATTACTGTCATTGGTCATCAAATGTGCTAATTTCTAGTCAAAAAGGATTTAGGTGCATTGAATGAAATCATGTAGATTAACCTAATACATGATATATATTATAGATTAAACTAAAATTAAACTAATATAATCATAAATGTTATTATTTTCATTTCCTAACATATTAATTATTCACAAAATGATCAGGAATTTGAGGAATTTATAATACTGTACTTTCCCTATTATATTTGACTAGTTATCAAATCATATCTATTTTTCCTCTTGTATAATCTCTGGAAGTTATTTCTTCTATTTCTTCCACTACTACAACAACCACGCCATTATAATTCCTTTTCTACACTGTGCTTGATTCCATTCTCTATATTACATCCGGTATATTATAATTCCAGATTGCAAATATGATCATATACTCCTACACTCAAAAGAAAACAATGACTTTTCACTGAATATAGAATGGAAACAAACTCTCTTAATGTGGCAAATAAAAGATTCCATAATATGTTTTTTTTTTTTTGCCTCCCCAGGCTATTTCAAAGCAATTCTTATTCCCCTCCGTCACAGCCTTTGAGCACTATAGCCTCTGCCTGAAAATGTTCCCCCTGCCTTCATAACCTTTAGCAATCTTTCAGCTTTCACTTTAGTTATTATATGGACACATTAGCTTCATACTTCTAAGCAAATCACCCTTTGTAATATTAGTTATAAGACCAGATGCTGCTGCTCCTGGGAATTCATTATTCTTGCAAAGTGGCATGTACAGGGCAACTTCAAATGGTTCATAGAAAATAGGAATATATGATGGGCTTGTTTCAGCACAAATTTTTTTGAAACATATACTATTTTTTACTATCTACTATTTTATTATTTTTCCATGATGGCTTTGCCTAACCTTCATATGCATATATTTCATTTTTTGCAATAAAATAATTTTAATTTGCTTCCATAAACTTCTCAAAATCCTCTTGCATGTGCACATGCATGTGTGTTTCTGTCCTTCCTCTTATTAGTACGGTCGATGACAGCAGAGACCGTGTCCATTACTGCAGACTGTTATTCCTAGACCCTAGTGTCATGGGTGACATACACACTACAGTCAGTAAACATTCGTGGAACAAGTTTATGTACGAATGTATATACACATTTGAATAAGAATAATGACAAGAAATCATGATGCAAAAGGTTCAGGAAGTGAAGGGAAAATAGAAACAAGACAATATTTATGTAGACAGCGCTTCTGTTCCTAACCTGTTGATTACTTTCCCTAATTAACTTTGAGTGTCACATAATAACTCATAAATAAGTGCATATGATAACTAATATCACAAATTATTTCGAACACATCTCTTACTGCTTTGAAATGTTGGTCTACAGAGAGGCATTTTAATTGAGAATTCATGAAGATATAATTCGTGTATCTGCATATGCATATATAGGGGAAACTGGAGCAAGCAGTGCAAGAATGAGTGAGACAAGCACAGAGACCATGTAAAGAGAGGAACTCTTTCTAACTTTTAACTGCACATAACAAGCAGATGTGATGGACAATCCTACTTCTGTTGTGGTTCCCTTTTAGCTACCACTTATTATTGGGAATTTAAAGTCTAAATAAGACTCGTAGGACAGTAATCCAAAAATGAGTGGAAAATGGAATTAAATGATATGTTTATGTTAAAGAAAAATTGAAATATATGTATACTTTTTATATTATATATTTTATGGAGATATTAGAAAGCCTTCCTACTGCCACTGAAATCAGTTGTTATTCTCATGAAATATTTAAACAAACTATGCCAACCATTACAATCATATTTTAAGTAATATTCCAATACTAAAGAACTGCTTAAGAAAAATCTACTGAATAATAGCATCAAAGTTAATAGTCAAATAAAGGTAAAATTGATGGATAATTTCAAACAAAATGTCATTCTTCTGCCTGAACAAATAATTTCCCTATCAATAACATTACTACATTTAACTTTCTGATGACCCTGTGTTTCCAATGTTTTTGCATTAATAAAATGTATCCTATAATAATATGCATTATAATTGTCTAGTTCTTTTTATGTTACAATTCGAAAAGAGATTTTTATATAAAAGCTGATCCTGTGATTAGATTTCATACAAGGAGACTATACCTGAACTTCCTATTCACTAATTTTGCATAATTTGAATGATGAAGTTTAAAAGTAATGCCATAGCAATGAACTTATAAAATTAATAGTGGTACTGCTTGACATAACATACAAAGCTCACATTGGGTTGCAGTATTTGAATATAATTTTATTAAAACAATATATATTCATAGTTTTATATCTATATATAATTTGTGTTCTTATGTAAAATCAACATATATGTATATTGACAATTGCATATAAAATTAAAGCAAGATAATTTATCATTAAAATTACGCTCTATTTCATCTTTCATTGTGGTGTTAGGATATTATCATTATAGGAAAACAAATTGCATTTTCTTGTTTGCCACGAAACACTAGTTGTTGAACAATGTTTTGAAAAATTAAAAAAGATATAAAACTTGAAATAATTTCTAATGATTTATTTTGTAATCTTTAAAGTACCCATCATCAAATCTTCAAATAATTCATACAGAACCAAACTTATTGTTGAAAATAAGTGCAAGCATCTTAATACACAGCACCAATGTCTTTGGCTTTTTTATTCAAATAAACCATTTATGGCCACATACAGTATTCAAGTTTTTTGAAATATTATAGAAATATATGTTTAAACCTTTAATTGTAATATATTTCATTGTTGATCTATTCCTAGTTCAGGACAATCACCTAATATAAATGCAAAGCTCACCTAACCTCCACTGAGTTGAGCACTAATCTTACAACCATTCAAAACTTGGCAGAATTTAAATTTTTTGCCTAATTCTTTACTAGTTTATGAGGCATTTCAGGACTTCTGGTAAAGTCAATAGGTCTCTGGTAGCCTAACTTGTTAATTCTCAAGTTCCAGATCCTTTCCATTTCTTTGTAATTTGGATTGAGAGAACAGGATGCTGAGAGGAAAAAAAATAATTTGCAAAAAAGGAAGAATGAGCATCTCAGAGGCAAATTCATGAGATTTGAAAAATGTTTCTGGGAACCAGTAGCAAATACATTTGCAAATTGAATTGTCCACACATGACAAATTGCTCTCCATATTACTGTCTTCTAATGAGGAGTTACTGGGAAGGAGGCTGAGGTTTGAATATTTAAAATAAGGAGAATAGCTTCCCTAACAGGTGGCTAACTTTTGCAGTGCAGGCAGTTCTCAACAATCTGGCTGTCACAATCAGTTGTATACCCTAGTAATAATTAGTTTTAAATTTAACCTGGGAAGTGGAGGTACAGGTTTCTACACGTTTTCAACAAGTTATAAGATAATTGTACAGACTAAGACTGTAGACAGAGAAAATAATGGCAAATATTAACATTTAGACCAATGTATTTCAGAATGAGAGATGGTGAAATAATGATGAGAAAATAACAATGGCAGGAAAAAATATGATTTATACATTTCTGCACTGTAGTACTGCCAAAGATACATACACTTGGAGAAAATATTACAGTCCTTCAAATCTTTGAATATACATTCTTAGGGCCAAAGAGAGATTGGATGACTGTACTGGGGTAATCTCTTTGAGAAATTATCTCTCTTCCTGATGGACTTGAAATATGTACCAAATTTTCATGATATGTGCTTTAATAAATTTGGGTATGACTACACAGTTAAAATACTACAATTTAGTTTTTGCTTATTACACTTTGCACTTATTTGTTAAAATTGGTTTTAATGATTCTTATTCAAAAAATTTAAAATAAACTTGTCAATGGGAAATGAGAGAGAGGTTGCACTGAGGTAAGCACAATGGAAAAACCCAAGAGAGAAATTCATGCAGAGATTTTTTTCATATTATACAATTCCATTAGCTTTCTGAAATCCACTTGTATGGATGGATTTGAAATTATTTTGCAGAGAAGTGAACTTCTTTTCATTATATTTCCCTGCAAATGTGTACAGTCATATACACATATATGGAGACAGAGGTGATGCACAAAATAGCTTCATTTCCCTGCTTCACATAAAGTATTTTACAAATTTGAAACATTAATTCACTCTTCACACTTACAATCACATATTTGGTATTTAGTCTTGATCACCTTTCCATGCATATATGCTTTTTTTAACCCTTAGAGTTCCTCAGCTAATATCTATTTTTTCAATTGAGTTTCTTCAAACATTTTCTGCTACACAAATTCTGTATAACATTAGTCCTTAACACCAGAAAGCAAATCTGATTTTAAAACATATCTGTATTAAGTTATAGCTGCAATCCAATATAATTCCTACAAGGATTTAAAAATTTAAGTATATTTTCCAAAATGATCTTTTTCTCTTTAGTTATTATAATTCTAAAATGAGCTCATCATATTCTTCTCAGGTTCAAGTGTATCAGGCAGCTTTACCTTACCAGGGGAGGGAGGGAATATCTCATAGTAGCTAGTATTGTTATTATATATCATGGGAAGTAAAATAATGAAAAAGGCATGTGGAAAAAAGAGTCAAATGTGAGCTTTGGCATTAGTAGATCTGAATAAACACTGCTTTTTAAAGGATTTATTTATTTTTATTGAAAGGCAGATTTTACTGGTATGGGTAGAGCGTCCTAAGGTCTTGAGCCATGCTCTGCTTCTTTCGTAGGCCACAAGCAGAGAGATTAATTGGAAGTGGATCAGCCGAGACACAAGCCAGTGCCCACATGGGATGGTAGTACTGAAGGTGGAGGATTAATCTGCGACACCACTGTGTTAGTGCTAGTGCTGCTGTTCTCAATGAATAAATACGCTTATGTTCATGCAAATGAGGAAAATTACATTCATTTTAATGAAGAATTCAATTTGTTATTTTTTCTGACATGCTTCATTTGATATTTCTACTTATTTTCGAAACACCGACTAAGTAGGAAAAATGCCACATCCCCTCTTTAAACAAAAACTTTTAAAAACGGTTTCTTTTTCATAATACAGTTCCATTGGTTCAGGCATATGCCCTTCTACCTTCCCTATTTCCTCTCCAATGCACTGTTTCCCACTCTAGTATTACAATAGTGTAATCTGTGTCTCTGCTGCTTAAGTGTATCATGACAATGTAGGTTTATACAACGTCAGAATGTTCAGCATCCTACTGTCAACATATACTTAACAGTTTCATTGAGAGCATATCCCTATTCAGACAGGTATACTGCAATGTATCTTCACTTTTCAGTATGCTAGTCTTCATTATGAAGTTCCTCTGGATTAATATAAACCTACACATATAAACATATCTATCTATCTATCTAGTTATCTATTTATTTATTGATATTACATTTTACGTGAAGGTTGTTTCATATCAAAGAGAACACATATTTGTCCTTTTTGAATTGGCCTATGTGACTGAGCATACAGTTTCTAGTTAGGACCATTTTATTAGAAATGGTAGAATTTCATCTATTTTAATGGCTGAGTAGAATTTCAGAAATTTTGCACCAAAAATAATGAAATAATAATTATAAACAGTGGTAAATGACATGCTTTGTAAAAAGGCATTCCTTACAGTCATCGAAAGCAATATGTGACTTTTGCTAAAGCAGATTTAAAGTTGTTGCTGTTTATTTTTCCCTTAAAATTTTGTGGAAATATACAAAGACATGCAGAAGGTATAAATTGTGATTAAAAGTAACAGTGTCAAAACATCCAAAGGGTTTATTTTTAGAGTAATTATTATGATTGTAGAGGTTATTAGCATACATGTTTATCCTTCAAACAGTGAAAGAAAAGTTTATTCCAGGATCAAGAAAATAATAAGCTCACATTAACTTTAAACAGGTTCACAGTTATGTATGGATGGATAGGTAGATAGATGGATAGATAGACAGAGAGACATATAGGAGAAACATATGAAATGTTTTCCCTGTCCTGTATGTAAGCCTAATTTGATGGCTGAAATAACACGCAACAGAATACCTGTCATAAATAATGTCATAATGATAACATTATGAGGGACTAGTAGAGTAATTCAGCAGATGGAAAACTGGAGATCTCTCTCCTTACTGCTCCTTCTAAATCTGCCTGTCAAATACATAAAAATGTTTCTTTAATCATGTAAAAAATCAAATAACTTTTTAATTAAATAATTTAAATGAAAGCTCAGCAAATCAAATACTATAAGTTGAATTATAGATAAGTGACAGTAGACAACAGAACAAAGGGTTCAAAAAGTAATAAATATGCTGACGTGCTGGCACTTTTGACAACCATTTATTTCATGAAGACATATGTGATCATCTAATTTTCTCTTCAGAGTTATTGCCATTGTGCAAGTCTACATTTGTCTTGTCTTGTTTCCTTGGAATAAATGTGTTTTAGGTGGCTGAAAGGGACAGCAGGAGTGCAAATGAATCGCAGCTGGTTTAGTTCTGATCCCATTTCCTTTTTTCCAAAAAAATGCTTATCTCAAAAGTAAATCAGTGCCATTTCCAGATAATAATGCATGAGAAGTATGAAAATGAGGCCATCTTTGTCAATTAACATGCAAATTTACACTGCTTTCAATATCTGGATATGTTCAGTGAGAAGAGGAATTGGTAAACTGCCGCCTAAGCTTGGTGACCTAAACATGTCAAGCTTAGTGTCAAGCTTGCCACTCAGGATTGTTACAGGTAGAACTATCTGCATCAAGCAGTTTGTGAGTATTTTCTCAATTACAACAGGGAGAAAATTCTTACAAAAAGTGTTATTCCCAAGTTACTAGGGGAATCTTTTACACAGTTAACTCAAGAATTTACCATGAGGACAAATGTATTAATCGGGTCATTCTTTAGAGATTTTGATTTAACTGACGTGATGAACCCAGGAATAGGGCTTTATTTTAAAATCTCTGCATGCAGTGTTAACATTCAGCTAGGAAAGGGGACAACTGCTCAATGGAACCATCAGGATGTGACTGTACGTTCCAGAGACTAACTACTGATGATCTTCCCCATTTCTGTATTCACACTAATTTCTTCTTCAGCCACGTCCACTTTCATCACAGAACTGCTGAAATTTTTCCTATTCATACGTCATCTTGCCTATTTTAAAGTAAAATGAGATTGTGTGGTATGTAGAATGCATTTTCGACTAAGTATTGAAAGGGCACCCTGAAGAATGTCTAATTGTTCAGGTAGTTTTGTATTTTAAATAATTATCCCTTTTGTAACTAAAAAAGCATTTATAAATACATCATTATTAATTTCCATCAAGCAACTTATAAATTATATTTATCATCAAAATTTATCAATTGTTAGAGCACAGGAATATCTAAAAATCAAAATTATATAATACAATCTCAAACTATTGCTTTTAGAAAAAAATGATCACCAAGAAATATGTGTGGAAAACTTTCATACACATACCATCTGTCTATCTTATTTACCATATGCCACCCTATTAATTGCTAATATCATTATTATGCATCATTTCATTTGTATGTTACAATTATTCCTTGAAACTAAGAAACCATCAACAACAACTACAGAAAAACACCTGCTGTATGCATTTCTGCTTGATAAAGTTCAGCAGGTTCTGCTTTGCTCTTGGGCAAAATTTTCTAATTGCTTTTGCATAACAGAAAGCTTTCAAACAGGGTAATTTTCTCTTGTTGTCAAGGCTACAGGACCATCTTATAAAATTCTTAAAATTAACTGAATATTCTCACAACCTTTAATATGTTCTGGTTAATGAGAGTTATAACTTTTAGATATGACCTGCAATTACATAAAATGAACACCCATATTTTATTCATATATGGAGAAACGAATTGAAACACATTTGGATTCTCTCATAGCAATGGATGAATAAACCACACAGGCATCTTCCTTTTGGAAAAAGATGTAGCAGTTCTGTTAAAATGCAACATTTTAATACTGTTCATTGTTTTTGGTTAGGAAGCAAGTCTACTGTCCATGAAATGACCAGAGAACAGTGCAAAAATACATTAAATGTAAAATTTTGTATTAAAGACAGTAGATGCCTTGATTTAAAAGAAAGAGTTGATAAATGATAACTGAAATAGAAAACAATTTGTGGACAATGTAAAACTTGACCTAGACTTTGAAAGGTGGGAAAAATATGATTATTAAGTAAGGCATTTTGAGGACAGGTTGGATATGTATGAAAATTGAGGTGGTAATTTTGACAGTGTCAGGAAGACAAAGTAACTCTGGCAAGTTTAGAAAAGCAGAATTAGGTGTAGACACGATGGCTATATAGCAAGAGATAACAATTATCAACAATAGCAGAGCACCACAACCACTAACATAACACCATATCTATCTATTAAGTATTGTATCACATTTTGAGATGAATTCTAAGTGCTTTTACATGAATTCCTTCATTCCCCCAAAATTATTAACTCCCTACATTATGAGTATTGATAAATTATAATGCCATTTTCAGAGATAAAATCTGATCATCATAAGGAGAATAAGATCACAGAATACAGCTAGCATATGTGACCTCTAAGTTAATATTCTTGATTGATTTGGCTGAAGTACACTAAAAAGCTGAAAACCCACATGGAGTCTTCAAATGGTCTTGTGACAATACAAGTGAGATTTTAGTGGGATTATTACAACAACAAAATAATAATAAGTTAGAGTCCAAATGATAAGACATTATATAGTGTCAGTCTTAAAATTTCAGAACAGCCCAACAAAAACATTAAAATGTACAGAGACAATACATTACAATTCTACATCATCTTGATTCAACAACCTTTAATTTAATCAGCATTCACTACTTCATCCCCCATATAATGCTGATTCACACTGAACAGTTGTTGAAGACATTACCTCTATGTTTTGAATGACATGTAAATTCATTTGTCCATATCCAAAGCAATTTCCATGCTCTATCAAGTTCCTTCCTCTATTTCAATGTTTGGCAATCTCCAAACCTAAAAATTGCAAAGGATTTGCAAAGGATTTATTTTGTCTGCTCTACCTAATAGTCTATAATAGATGAGAGAGCTTTCATAAAGTTCTTGGAAAATTTCGTATTATGAAGAAAAATGTTCCTAAAATTTTTGCAACAAGATACATTTACATTTATGTTGTAAATCAATATAAAGCAATGACATTTTAGGGCCTTGCTGCACAGCATGTAAAGTTGCCACCTGCAGCATCCCGTATGAGCACCAAACTCCAGGCTGCTTCACTTCCACACCAGCTCTGTTTTAAAGCACTTGAGAAACTAGCAGATGTAGCCTCAAGTGCTTGTGTGGATGAAGTTGCAGGCTCCTGGCCTTGGTCTGCCCAGCCTCAACCACAGTTGTCATTTTGTGGAGGTAAACTATTAGATGGAAAATATCTCCCTGTCTCTTGCTCTTGCTCTGTGTGTGTGCAATGTAACTCTTCCTTTCAAATAAGTAAATAAATTTTTAAGTAAAATCAAAAGATACTGTATTTCTTACATAGTAATTAGCTAGCATAACTACTGAAGTTCATATGTGTTGGTTAATGAATTTTAGAAAGCAGTCAATCAATAAAAATGGAAATATTATATATACATATATACATGTATATACACTTATATAAATTACCAAATTTGAGTCTTGAATGGCTTACAAAATGTTCATTTTGGACCAACAACAATTGCTGCAACAACAGGTTTCTCTTGTTCATCCAAAATGAACATTTTGTAAGCCATTCAAGACTCAAATTTGCTAACTTATAAAGGTTCAAGTATTTACATTTCCAAAACAGGAATTTGTAGGAGGATATTGTGACCCTAGAAGGTCAGTGAGCACAGGATTACAGTTGGTTGGATAATATTTGGAGGAGAATAACCAAATGGCTACCTTTTGTATACCTTATTGGATATCATCTGCATATGTATATGAGAACACCTGGTGGAATATACAAGACAAAAGGAGTTCCAAACAAGCATTAATGGTTTTGTTGAGTAAGCTCAGCGCTTCCTCCCTTATCCTATATGACCCTCAGAGTATAAAGTCTGATGCTACTAATAAACTACGGCTTTTGACCATCAGTCAGGGTCCACGTGTGTTATTATCGGCTCCGTGCACCCAAGTCCATCGCTGTGGGACAGCGACAGGAATTATTATTTACCAAAATGTAAATTAGCAAATATTTCTTTTTATATCCAACTTAGGGAACAGGAATCATCATATCTTAATTTACATTATAATACACGTTAACATGTATTCCTAAATTGCTTTTTAAATGTTCATTCATAACTTGCTGTCTGTGTGAACTCTGGTTCCTTTAGAATCACCATTTCTTAACTGCTTAAATGTCCAATACATAGACAGCAATTATACTGATAGTCTCTCAAAGCTGTAGTGTACGGATACTGTTATTTGTTCTACTTTCTGGAAAAAAAAGCATATTTATCCTCTCAAAGCACCCATGAGACATGAGAACTATTCTTTGTGCAGACTCACACAGTGGACAGTCATTTTAAAACTTCAATTACCATTTCAGCATGCTTTTTCCATTGCTATTTGCAGCACCACAGCCAGAAATTTCCAGCAGCAAAATGTATTTTATAAGCCATATTCATAAGTGCATTGAATATAATGGAAAATAAATGTAAATATACATGAAAAATATCTGTAAAAATTTGAATTCAGATGAAATATCAATATGTGAATTTTGATAAGCATTTTTATGACGCCTAGATGACTACCAAAATTATTTCAACATGTATACACATAGATAATGACACTATTAACATATCTGAGAAAAACAATCACACATTAATACTCAAGAAATACTTCTTCGGAGCAAGTCAATACAGAGCTGCTCTTGTCCCACAGGATTAATCAAAAGCAACTAGATGTGTAAGCATAAATGTGATTTTTTTAATTGAAAATGACAGAATAAAAACAGAAGATGCTTTATAGTTTTAGCCTTAAAGAATTATTTTTCTTTCGGATTTGGGATTTTGTATCCATATTAATATTAATTTCTCTGAATAATTTCTCTGATTTGCTAACAAAATAATTTGCTACCAAAAATGCACACTTTTAATTTACCTAACTCTGAGGTAGGATGTTTACCGAATATAAATTTCAATGTATGTTCACTATGTTTTCCTTTAAAACTATACCTACATATTGAACGGAATGTATTACAAAACATTAGTTTCACAGAGATTAGCATTTTATTCATTTCCAGGACATTTATGGAAGTAAATATTTATGGCTGACATTGTGTTTTAGAGGGTAAAGTCCTTGTTTGTGAGGCTGGCATCCCATAGGGATACTGATTTGTGCCCTAATTGCTCTACTTCTGATGCAGTTTCACGCTACTGGCTTGGGAAAGCAATGAAGGACTACCCAAGTATTCAGGCATTCTACCCACATGGGAGAACCAAATGAAGCTCCTTGTTCCTAATTTCAGCCTGGCTCAGGCCTGGCCATTGGGATCGCTTGGGGGGGAAACCAGCATATGCAAGATTTTCAGATTCATTCTCTCTGTCTCTCATTTTATGTGATACATATATTATATGATTATATATATATAATATATATATATATATCTTGAAATAAACTATTTCCTATAATACATGTAAAACAACCTCTACTTTCCAAGAAAATAGCTCAAAAATACGAAAATATTTCTTTTCTGATTTCTTTTAGTTAAGATAATTATTTTATTTTGATGGTTCTTTTTACATAACTGATTAGGGTGCATAGATAGGGTGAAGGGCTACAGGAAGGTGGGTGATACCATTATTTCCACATTTTCCTTTTTTGCTTCCTGTATCTAGGGGAAGGTGCTGTGGCCCACTCTAGCATGGTTCACCTTGGCATTTGCCACTGGGTGCTGTAGCCTGGCCCAGCCGGGACCACCCTCAGTTCCAGCTCACACTGGGAAGGGGAGTAGAGTACAGTCTACTCCAGCCAAACTGGCCCCCAGTCCTGGCCCTCATGTGTACTGGCTTATGTTGTGACCTGACTTAGCCTGACCCACACTCCATTCTGGTACTTGGATTCACCATCAGGTGATATGAACTGGCCCAGCCTGGTTCACTCCCGACCTGAGCCAAATTTATGCTGGTGGGTACCATTACCTGGCCTGATCTTGGCTGCTCCCCATCGTGGTTTTTGCACTCACCTACAGGGATGCACAACCAGACAAGGTTCATATGTGGCTCAGCAGGGGCAGACACCTAGCCCAGCGCATCCTACACACACCCTAGTTCTCATGAGCACCAGTGGGTGCTGGAGTCTAGCCCAATCTGGCATCCAAGACCCAGTCCACACTTGTGCTGAAACACTGCAGCCATGTCCAGACCAGGTAGCAGCCTCCACTCTGGCCCTTGCACTAACCAGTGGCAATTATAACCCAGGCAGGGCGTCCCCTTTGCTCCCCAACCAGGCCTGTTCCCAGCCACAGATCTCGTGCATGCCAATGCTTACCCTGATCCAGCTTGGCATAGTCCCTCACCTGTCTTGGGTTTTGCCTTTGGATGCTGTAGCCTGGCCTGACCCAGCCTGCCCCTAGTCCCAATTCTTGCTGGCAGATGCTGAAACCTGGTCTTGCTCAGTCTGCTCCCATACTTGGCTCATGCAAACTGGTAGGTATGATAGCCTGAACTGTCACGATCTGTGCTCAAGCCTGATTTCTGCACTCACCAGTAGGCTAAGGCTTGCTCAGCCCTGCCCAGTCTGTCCCCTTCCAAAACCAATCCCCACATTTGCCAACAGATGGAGCTACCTTGCACAGCCTGCCTAATACCAAGGTCTGGACCACATGCTCACCAGCAGAAGTTATGACATACTAGGGAAGTTTCCCAAGCTCCGCCACTCAGCCCACTCCCAGACCCAGATCTCATGCATTCCAGTGGTTGCTAGGCCTTTACCCGGCATAGCCTGCCTCTCCATCTTGGCCTTTGTATAAGCTGGTGAATGTTGCAGCCTAGTCTGCCCCATACCTGTAGAATGCACATGCAGTTCCTGCAGCCTGGACTTGTCCAGACCATTCTCTGCCCCAGTAACCATGAGTGTTGACGGTTTCAAGGTCATACCTAGCTCAACCCATTACCACCCCAACTATTTTTTAAGAATTTATTTCTTTTTATTGCAAAGTCAGATATATTGAGAAGAAGAAGAGGAGGAGAGACAGAGAGGAAGATCTTCTGTCCAATGATTCACTCCCTAAGTGATCGTAATGGCCTGAACTGCGCCGATCCAAAGCCTGGAGCACTTCCAGGTCTCCCTTGTTGGTGCAGGGTCCCAAGACTTTGGGCCATCTTCTACTGCTTTCCCAGGCCACAAGCAGGGAGCTGGATGGGAAGTGGGGCTGCCGGAATTAGAACCAGCGCCCATATGGGATCCTGGTGTGTTCAAGTCGAGAACTTTAGCTGCTAGGCTACTTTCCCAGGCCCACCACCCCAACTCTTAAGCTAACCAGCAGGACTTGTATTTCCACAAAATTGGGCCCACATATCCTCCACAGAATCTACTCCCAGAGCTGGTTCTCTCACATGCTGGCCCACATATCCTCCACAGAATCTACTCCCAGAGCTGGTTCTCTCACATGCTGGTTAGTGTCATGGAACTGCCTAATATGACGCCTCCCCTGTTCTGACACTCAGTCACCTACTGGGATCTAACCTTGTTAGACAGGTCCCCAGTCCTAGCTTTCATGTGGGCAGGTGTGTGGTTGTCAGTAATGTTCCATGCTAACAACTCAGGACTCTCATGTGGGCTAGTGCATCAGTCTGACCCATATAGATCTTCCAGTCTCTCCCCTCCAAACCACTAGATCTCAGTCCCCTCACTTACCTGAAAGTACAGTGGCCTGTTCTTGGGAGTCTCTCACAATTCATTCCTCACCTACACATACAGTGGCCTTATTCATGCATGTCCCTAGGCAATAATTCCACACCCCCAATACCCCAGACCTCATCCCATTCATTCACCCAGCACTAGCCAAGATGGCACCGGCTGCTTTTAAGCAGCCAGATTAGGTTATGCCCACCATCCCCGCCCCCAGGAGACAAAAACAGCCAGTGGAGTAGAAAATCCTTTTTGTATGCCCAGCCCCATAATTTCTTCACTATATTTTTAATAGGTCAAAAACATTTTGTGTATAAACTGATCAGGTTTTGTATAATATTTGAATATGTAAACTGTTTAGATTATTTACATACTTATATAATTATAAATCTAGGATCATATAACAATTTTACCTTATTTTCTCACTATCCACATTTTATCACCCATTTATTTTAACCATTATTGCAGCACATGATATTTTGCATGATATTTTGTTAGTCCTATACATGCTAAAAAAAAATAAGTAAGCATCTATATGCGACAGAAAAGATTACTTCAATTTGTAAATTTGCTCTTATTCTGAGTTGCCAGAGATAATTGAGTACAGGATATATGCTACTTTTAGTTCCCTTCATCTTCTCTTTTCTGTTTAATACTCTGAAATTAAGCTTTTACCCTGTGTTCTGTGAAGCATTTTTAAGGGATCTGCCATTCTTCAGACATTGAGTTTTATTCCTCAGGCTTTAAACTCATAAAATGTGGAAACCAGAGATTCCATTAATGCATTTGAAAGCATTAACAAGATAAAGTGTCTGCATTGGTTAGCACAGTAACTATCACCTAATAACAGTTTAAAAATGGTAGCAATGATGATAATGTCATAAATGTGAATGTTCTCCCACTTAACTCCATTTTTCAGATTTTTCATTTTTATTGTAGGCAAAATAAATTTTATTCTTATATACTTGAGCATTTTTTTTTAATCTGTCACTTTCTTTTGTTTCCAGCAGGTTAGGACATAATTTGTCATTTTCCTTTTGCAGGGACTCTGAGATCTGCCCCTCTATATTCCCTTGACATCACACTCATTCTCTGTGACAGAAAACTACAGGTTTTAGTGATTCAGTGAAAATGTTTGTTGAGAGAAAAAAAAAAAGCTAAAGGAATCTAGAATACAACAACACTGAAAACTACATAAATGTGATTGTTGGGAGAATGGAAAAATGTAAGGAAGATGAAAGAAGAACTAAAAACAAGTTTGGGAAGAAAGGATGGAAGGAAAGAAAAAGAACAGAAAGAATGACCACTGAAATAACAAGTAAGCAGTCAGGCATGCCAGCAGGTCAGGGCAAAACGTTTATTTTCTGATCCACTTTTACAAAATTTAGAGAGTCATTTAATTCACATGTTAATATGTTACTAGAAGGAAGATGGTGGGAGCAGGAAGGTAGGACAAAGGATGGGGCAGGAAGAGCTGTTTTTATGCTTAGTAGTCAAACCTAAAGAGGAAATGGAATGGATCATGTGGCAAACACACAGAAGGTAGAAAAGAGTGCAACAATACAGAAGCCAAGGAAGATATAATAGTCCTGCATTATCATTAGTCATGTCTCATCTCAGTGGCACGGTGTTTAAGTTTAAATTTTAAAAGAAACTTTTATTTATACTGGCAAATTATAAAGTTCTTGCTTATAATTATTAAGTCTGGCCTAAAAAAAAACCAGGATTCTGAAAAATCTTGGTGATTAACCTAATCTAATAATACTGATTTAAATGTTTTCTAATACCTGAAGATGATGGTATTGATACTGTGATCACTGTGCCATATAAGAATATGTCCTTTTTGGGCCCTGCATGGAAGCCTAGTGGGTAATGTCCTCACCTAGCATGCACCAGGATCGCAAATGTGTGCCGGTGCATGTCCTGGCTGCTCTACTTCCCATCCAGCTCCCTGCATGTGGCCTGGGAAAGCACTGAATGAAGACTTTAAACCATGGGGCCATTCATGTGTGTGAGAAACCCAGAAGAAGCTCCTGGCTTCAAAGCAGTTCAACTCTGGCCATTGCAGCTAATTGCGGAGGAGCTAGCAGACCGAAGTTCTTTCTCTCTCTCCTTCTCTCTGTAAAATCTGACTTTAAAATCTAAATTGTTGATGGAAATTAAATATTAAATCAGATAAAACAAATAGTTTAAGGCAGTGAACTGTTTAACTAAACTGATTCTTTCATTCTTTCTTCTCTCTCCAAGGTAGATTTACATAATTTCATTTCCCATTCACAAATGTTTCTCTGTTAAAATTGTCCTAATTCAATTTAGTTTTCTATCCAGCTTTTGTATTACATACAAATATACATATATTAATATGTGTATAATTAGTAACATCAAGTATAATGGATAACTTTACCAACAGATACCAATAGATAATTTTACTGATCTCTTCAGAGCCAAAATTGAATAATGTAAAATTACGCTTTAGAAAGATAAGTATAGTCTACGGCCATACCACCTTGAACAAGCCCGATCTCATCTGATCTCAGAAAGGCATGTATATTGTGCTTCTAATGACAATACCTAAAACACTACATATGCACACATATGTAAAAGACACTTCAAAATGGTGGTGGAATTGAATTAAAGATAAGCTTATTTCAGTGCACAAAAAAAATACGTAGTAGCTACCAATAAAGAAAGTTCATAGAAAATGCATACTATGAAAACACTTTACATGGATCTGCAATTACTGGTACAAATAAAGCCAGAAAACTCCTCAGTTTATCTCCATTTAAATCAACTCATTGTAAACAGGCTCTATCTCCACTATACCACCATTATTATAATTGGAAATAAAAGCAATAAAAACGTCAGAACATGTAAGTGGAGGTATAATCATGGTTAAAAACATTCATTATCAATGTTTTAATTACATTAAGAAAACAACTGTGTTCTTTAAAATCTCAGTAAAGTGCAGAGTGTCTTCAATTATATTTTTTCTATTTCAGTCTATGTTATCACTACTGAACTGGTAATTCATTAGAAATCTGTGACACTACATCACAAATCACTAATTGTTAATAAATCTAATTAAAATGTAAGCTAAATGTTTTCTTAACATAAAGACTACAATCAACTCCAAGATTTAATTGCAATTTTTACTCAATAAAACAAACCCCAAACTATTAAAATAATGCTTATGTAATGTAATTTTTATTTTAAAATTTCTCATTACCTTTACATACAGGCCTGTGGTCACTCCAAGCAGCAAAAACTTCAGCTATCCGTTGGCATGTGATGCTCTTTGCACCCTGTAGAACATAATCTTCATCGCAAGAGAACTGTACAGTTGATCCAAGGCTAAAAGTGAGCAAAGGAATATAACATAGGATTAGAAAGACAAAATGAGCCAGGCTGCATTTCTTAGGGTAATGTATGATGATTGTTTTAAGGAATAAAAACCACATGAAAAAGCAAACCAAAGGGCCCGGCGGTGTGGCCTAGAGGCTAAAGTCCTCGCCTTGAAAGCCCCAGGATCCCATATGGGTGCTGGTTCTAACCCCAGCAGCTCCACTTCCCATCCAGCTCCCTGCCTGTGGCCTGGGAAAGCAGTTGAGGACTGCCCAAGGCTTTGGGACCCTGCACCTGCGTGGGAGACCCGGAAGAGTTTCCTGGTTCCCGGCTTTGGATTGGCGCGCACCGGCCCGTTGTGGCTCACTTGGGGAGTGAATCATTGGATGGAAGATCTTCCTCTCTGTCTCTCCTCCTGTCTGTATATCCGGATTTCCAATAATAATAAAATCTTAAAAAAAAAAGAAAAAAAAAGAAAAAGCAAACAAAAAATACGACTGTCCACATAGAAGTTATTCTGCATGAGGTAAGAATCTACATCTCTTCTTACTCTCACAATACTATTACCCAAATGACCTCAATACAGCTGATTTAATAAATGAAAAAAATCAAGTGAATCTCTAACTTCATCTAAATCAGTGATTACAGAAATGCATAATTTTAATCAGAAAAACATCAGGTTATTTTTGTCCAAGTGAGTTTTGGAGTAGGGAATTTTTATTACACAATGTTTATGCACTAACAATTACACAAATTGTTTACACATACTACAGAAACTTTGAAAATGTGTGTTAAAAGAGGTACAATGTTGACTTTCTTTTTGGAAACAGATGCAAATCCATCTGTTCATTCCAATTCACTATCCCTTCTTTTTTTTTTTTTTAAAGATTTTATTATTATTGGAAAGCCGGATATACAGAGAGGAGGAGAGACAGAGAGGAAGATCTTCCATCCAATCATTCACTCCCCAAGTGAGCCGCAATAGGCAGGTGCCGCGCCTATCCAAAGCCGGGACCAGGAACTTCTTCTGGGTCTCCCACACGGGTGCAGGGTCCCAAAGCTTTGGGCCGAGCTGGATGGGAAGTGGAGCTGCCGGGATTAGAACCAGCGCCCATATGGGATCCTGGGGCTTTCAAGGCGAGGACTTTAGCCTCTAGGCCACGCCGCCGAGCCCCCCCTTCTTTTTTTTTAAGCATAGAAATTTATTGCTATTTCGCAACCTGATTTTGGTTTCTGCCCTTACCAGTTTCAAAGTACATATTATTTCTACTATTAGTCTGTCACTCTGTCTCTCTCTTTGTCTCTGTCTCTCTCAGGTATTTAACCACTAATTTTAAGCTGGTAGTAAAAGTGATAACATCAACTCAGGCCTGGCTGCATGGTCTAGCAGCTAAAGTTCTCGCCTTCAACGCCCCAGGATCCCATATGGGTGCCGGTTCTAATCCCGGCAGCTCCACTTCCCATCCAGCTCCCTGCTTGTGGCCTGGGAAAGCAGTTGAGGATGGCCCAAAGCCTTGGGAGACCCACATGGGAGACCCAGAAGAAGTTCCTGGTTCCCGGCTTCGGATTGGTACAGCACCAGCCATTGCGCTCACTTGGGGAATGAATCATCGGATGGAAGATCTTCCTCTCTGTCTCTCCTCCTCTCTGTATATCTGACTTTGTAACAAAATGAATGTTTAAAAGAAAGTGATAACATTAACTCACTTAATTGTGAGTTACAAAAACTATTGCAAATAATACTACCACCTCGTTCTCAAAATACATAGCTAATGATACTATTGCTAAGATTTATTTTGCACAAAGTAGGATAATAAGTAAATACCATGGTATTGATTCTCAGATTTATTTATTTGAAAGTCAAAGTGGGAGAGAATCAAGATGGCGGAATAGGGTAAGGACACATTTAAACAGACGGAAAAACATTTAACCAGGATGAAGCAGAGAGGACATATTTCAGGTAATAGGAAAGGACAGAACACAGCAGAGGGGTACCTGGAGACTGACAGACACAGAAAGCAGCGGACACAACAGTGTGGTGTTGCAGAGACTGATATTCCAGCACGGCAATCTGAACTCCACAGCAGCCGGAACTCCACCAGCAACCAGGTGGGAAGGGACTTTCACTGGGAGCTTGGGTGGTGAACCCAGACAAAGAACTGTCCGTTCTGCTGGTCCGTTTGATTTGACCAGGAGCAGACACAGAGCGGCAGATCTCAGACGGGCAGTGCAAGAACAGAGTGGATTTCACAGCCCAGTCAGCCCCTGAGAGCTGAATTGGGCGCCATTTTGCGTAAGGAGGAAAGGGCTAGGGAGAGGACTGAGCATGCGCTGAGCTGGGGGTGAACTCATTTCTGTCTGTGTATTGTAACAATGTGGCATTCTAGGGTTTCCACTCAGGGCAGGTCTGGGATAGCCCTCGGATCTGACGGCCAGCAAATCAAGAACATTAGTGGTCGTATATCAGGTGCCATTTTGGGCACTGTGGCAATAGCTTTGGGACTGCAGGGGACAACAGTGAACTGCGTATGTGCTGATCTCGCGAGAACTTGCTGAGGTCCATGATTGCACTGATCCCGCATGAAAATAATACTTACTGTGGCATCGTACGGGTCAAAATAGATCCGTGTGGCACCCAGACCTAATGTCCAAAAGGTTCCAGCAAGATCAGCGCCACCAACAACCTAATTATATAGGACACCTGGTGTCTCTCTAATCCTGGGACCTGCTCCTACCTGAAGTGGGAGAAAGGTTGCAGAGACAACAGTGCAGCCTCACCACGGTATCACAGGAGGTGGAGAGTGGTGAGCCAAGAGCTGGGGCTGTGGAGACCATGGTGGAAATCTGACATAAGAACCCAGACCTGGAACTCACTGGAGGTTGTGGCACAAGTGGCTGCAAGCAAAGATTTGTGTACCAACCGCAATAAGTAAAATCGCATTGTAGACCTGTGGGTGACACAGCTTAGAAACCTACACCAAGGAGAAGACTCTGCTAATCAGAAGCACAAGGATCAAGAGCAAAAGAAGAGACAAAGGCACAATGAATATTGCCAAAAACTCTCCTGCAAGGGAGCAAAACCCTATGCCAATCTCAGAGTTAACTGAGGAAGACATCGAGAAAATGGGGCACACAGAATCCATTAGACTCATTTTAAAGATTCTGATCAACAACGAGAAGCTGATGCAAGAGTTCAAAGAATTTAAGGAAGCAATAAAGCAAATCAAGGCTGATAGTTCAGAAATTAAGAACACAGTAGATCAAATTAAGAGTACAATGGAGAGTCTCCAAAATAGAATGAAGAAAGCAGAAGAAAGAATCTCAGAATTGGAAGGTATTTCCTGTCACCAGGGGGAAGCAAACAAAAAGCTGGAAGCAGAGCTGGATCAGGCCAAAAAAAGCATTCAAGAATTGAAAGACACTATTAAGAGGCCTAATATAAGAGTTATGGGAGTCCCAGAAGGTGCAGAAAGAGAAGCTGAGTTTGCAAATGTATTTAATGAAATAATAAAGGAAAATTTCCCTAATCTAGAGGAAGAATTGGGAAACAATTTCCAGGAGGGGCACAGAACTCCCAACAGGCTTGACCAAAAGCGATCTTCACCACGACATATTATCATCAAGCTCTCTTCAATTGAACATAAGGAAAAGATCCTTAAATGTGCATGTGAAAAAAAATCAATTGACATATAAAGGAATGCAAATTAGACTCACAGGAGATCTCTCACAGGAAACTCTACAGGCAAGAAGAGAATGGCGTGACATATTCTAGATTCTAAAAGAAAAAAATTTTCGGCCCAGGATAACATATCCAGCAAAGCTTTCTTTCGTCTTTGAAAATGAAATAAAACTCTTCCACAGTAAAGAAAAGCTAAAAGAATTTGCCTCTTCCAAACCTGCCCTACAAATGATACTTCAAGATGTTCTCTTGACAGAAAAGAGGAATAGCACCTACCAAAACCAAAGGCAAATGGGAAGAACATCCCAGTAAAATGACAACAGGAGACTAAACCATTGAACAACCCATTCCTAAAATGACAGGAGCAACGTAACACCCATGTATATTAAACTCTGAATGTAAATGGCTTAAGCTTAATCAAACGTCATAGATTAGTACACTGGCTTAAAAAACAAAACCCATCTGTTTATTGTCTGGAGGAGACACACTTCAACAAAGATTAGCGGAAACTATATCACATGGGTTTTGTTATTCTCTGTTAGTTTCATCTCTTCAAAACACTTCCTTCTGATTAAATCATTCAATGACTCGTATATCATACAGTAGCATTAATTTCTTCAAGAAGGTTCTTGATTTTCATTTCTTCAGCTACACATTAGTCATTTAATAGCATGTTATTTAACTTCTTGGTGTTGTTAATTTCTTTTTTCTTCCTGTTGTTGATTTTGTTTTGTGGCTCTTCATTTAAGGGGATGTATAGTAGCTGTGTAATGGAGATTGTCATATCTAGTAAAATGTCATTTAACTTCATGGCATTGTAACTTTCAATTTGTTGATTTTGTATTATGACTTTTCAGTTAAGGGGATGTACAGTAGTTGTGTAATGGAGACTGTCATATCTAGTAACATGTCATTTAACTTCATGGCATTGTAAATTTCCTCTTCTCTTTCTATTGTTGATTTTGAATCATGACTTTTCATTTAAGGGGATGTACAGTAGCTGTGAAATGGAGACTAACATTCAGATGTGAGGATGTAGTGTGGTATGCATTTCTGCTTCCAGACAAAGAATGAAACTGTTTACTATATCTTAACAATAGGATTCTGGACTCTCTGCCATTGTCTAGGCCCGCAATGATGGACATATGACTGAGTATGAAGAACTATATGTTAGTAATGATATAGAGAAACGGGGGGGAGGGAACTGGGGAGGGGATAAGGGAATATGAAACTGTACTATAAAATAATAAAGATAATAATAAAATGTATAGAAAAATAAAAAAATTAAAAAAAAAGAAAATAAAGGCAGTTAAGAATCAGAAAAAAAAAAAAAAAAATCAAAGTGCCTGTGTGAGAGAGAGAAAGAAACACCCATTCTCTCACCCAGCTTACTTACTCCCAAATGCTGACCTCAGCCTGAAGCCAGGAGCCAGGAATTTAACATGGGTCTGCCCCATGGTAGGAGCCCAAACAGTTGGCCAATATCTGTTGCTTCTCTGACTTACTATTAGGAAACTGAATGCAAAGTGGAAGTAGGATTATATGGCAGAGATTCTGAATGGGATACAGGTATTCCAGGGGACTTAACCCACTATGCCATAACACTTGCCCTGACACCATAGTCTTACTCTGTACTGTTAATTTGAACTCCCCTACAAAATTAATTTCATCCCTTTGTATTGACAATGTCAACAGAATAAAGGTATGCAGAATGAAAGGATAAACCAATTAATTATTCACACACCAATGTAACTTACAGTATCTACTAGAAAGTTGCACTGTTGTTATGTTCACTCTAGAAATTGGCCATAAGCATCTATGTAGAAAGCTGAAAATTATGTGCTAATTTAATATTTAAACCAAGTACTACCTCAACAAATTTAAACTTTCTTCTAAATAGTAAATATGATGAAACCTCAAGTAATTCAGTTTACTTCAGCTTATAATCACTGAGAATGTCTTTTTTACAGTATATTTCATACACATCTATAAAATATGACACAATTTGTTGAAAGTTCCATTCCAAAAGAGACAATCTCAAAAGCAGTGTACAGGGTGATAAAAAATTAAAAAATAAAAATGGAATGTTAATTTATTTCTCCATCATTCTACTTAATTCAAATTTTTGTATTTTTTAATTTAAGATCTTGGTATCTACCCAGTTAGAACAAAAGTTTTCAGAGATTCTGATATTTTGATTAAAGTTAAGTTTGAAAGTTATTAGGCCAACTAATATTAATCATTTTCCTATTTATTTTTTGTTTCTGAAGGCATAGAGTTAAAAGCTAACTAAGCTCAAACAAGAGCCATCAAATGTTTATCTGCGGCCCAAACCTTTGTTATTATGTACATTTCCTGCTGCATTCTGTTTTGTTTACCTATTTTATCCAACACTTGCAGAGTCAAACTCTGTGCTTTGATTAAGCATTCTTAAATGTAATTTCAGTCCTAGATAGGCATGGCAATTTTATGTTAAGTTGAGTACAGAACCCTAACTGTATTGTTAAGTTTGAAAAGAACAAACATTGGGACAATGATAGTATTTAAAATATTGGTAATAGAGCTTTCTATGTATTTTTTTTTAAAAAAAAGATTTATTCATTTTTATTGGAAAGTCAAATATACAGAGAGGAGGAAAGTCAGCAATGAAGATCCTCCATCCGCTGATTCATTCCCCAAGCAGCTGCAACAGCCGGAGCTGTGCCTATACGAAGCCAGGAGCCAGGAAGCTCCTCCAAGTCTTCCATGCGGATGCAGGGTACCAAAGCTTTGGGTCATTCTCGACTGCTTTCCCAGGTCACAAGCAAGAAGCTGAATTGGAAGCATGACTGCTGGGGTTAGAACCTGCATTCATATGGGATCCCAGCGGGTGCATAGCAAGAACTTTAGCTGCTAGGCTATTGCACCAGGCCCCTCAAAGATCAGTATTAAAAAGGGTACAACATTAGCCAGAAAAGTTGCAAACACACTTCAGATAAAATGTAACAGAAAAAACTTTTCCCTATTATACAATTATGTTGTGAGACAAAATGTTTAACTGAAAATAATATGCTTTCCATATAATATTAATAGGCATGATAAACTTGGTATTATCATTACTCCTATAATCACTAAAATCAGAGCGGCTCATTGTAATACAGGTTAGGGGGCTAATTATATTTGCACAATCTTAAAAATTGAAATTTAAAATAAAATTGTTTGAAAATAGAACTATGCAAAAGTTTAATCAGTGTTTAGATTGCTTTGTTTTTTACTAGTTCAGTGCGACTTTTAAAATTACTTTTATTATTTTAAAATTTTATTTATAATGCAAACAGACACAGAGGCAGAGATGTTATATAGAAAGGTTCACTAACAAGGGCCAATAGCTTCCAGTCCTGGATCAGGTTAATGCCAGGAACCTTGAACTCAGTCCCTGAACTCCCTCTTCCTCTGCTCCTCCACTCTTGTCCCTAATCTGCTGGAACAAAAGACCTCCCAGGTGCCTCACTGTGTCCAGTAATTTTGGCTAACTGTGGCAAACTTATCTCAAAAAAGAGTTTAGTTGAGTGAAGGGACTAACAGAGCTGGTACTTGAACACTGGCAAGCTAAAGTACAATGGAGGTTTCCAGGCAGCCTGTTAACCACTGTAGCAAAGAACAAAAACCAGGCACTCAGAATAGGATGTGGGCATTCCAACTGGTTCCTTAACTTTTGTGCCAAATGTGTAAAGGGTAAAGCTTTGAAGTTTTTACGTGGGCATATGTATATCTTGTATAAACAAGTCATTAAACATGGCATTTAACATATCCTTGGCATGTTAACGCTTGCTGTAACAAATACTCTTCCACTTACTCTTCTCTAGTTCCCCAGATTTCCAATAGAAAAAAAGTGAATTAATTCAAGAAACAATTCTGTCTTTAAAAGTTTTCAAAAATTAATTAATTAGGGTGTCAGGATGGCCGAGTGGTCTAAGGCGCCAGACTCAAAAATTAGTTAACTATTAACTTTTAATACTTTCAATAATCCATTAAATGTAAGAAAAATGAAGTCTCAAATAACCACAAATTTATGCTTAAGAAGATTATGACACATGAATAACCCAACTGAAGCTGAGATTTCAATAATTTATGTCAATTCCACCTCAGAGTAACAAAATATTCTAAACACACAAATGAGCTAGACTTTGCAATACATGATGTTATAAGTTAGCCAAAGCAATCAAATTTTTAATCCTTGAGCAAATTTTTAAAAGAATATTGAAATATTTGAGTAGGGCATTATGATTTACAAAGCACTTATGGGTATAAAATCACATTTGATCTATCCCTGTAGTTATTAATAGTCAATGTTTATTCTCTCAACAAAGATATAAAAATATTCAAAAATAACTCACAAGGCATTTGATGAGAGATACTGCACAAAGATAGATGCAAAAAGTAACTAATATGCTTGTGCTGCGGGCAATTTTTTTTTTTAAGTAACAGTGCGACTTGATGAAAGAAGAGCAGGAAAAGACTATATCTGCAATCTTAAGGTCATAGACCGCTGGTGCCAGAGACCGAGGCCAAACTGTGGGCAATGGTCTGTGAGTTGGCCAAGGTCCAAGAGTAACACTGAGGCCTGCAGGTAAGGGTACACTGTTGGGCAACATTCAAGGGCACAAGAGTTGAGAAACTCCCATACTGGCTTTTGTACTTGCATCACACTGCTGCATCCTGATCATCAGACACTGGCTGTTTAATAGCAATAGGGGATACAACTATTTATCAACGCTTGTGATACATCAACTCCTGCAATTTGGTTCCCCAAGTAGTTCAATAAAAGATTGAGGCAGCGAGCCATCTAGATCAACCTCTGTCTTCAGAGCAGGGGGCATCCCTCTGGCCACGCTCTTTCATTGTCTCTATCTTGTGTCTGTCTCATTTCCTATATTCTCAATTGCATGTTGCTCCCTATACAACTCTGCTCAAGCTGCTGAGGTCAGTGGTCGTTTGTGATCTGCCCGATATTATACGGAACGGAAAAATCAGTTCTGTTTTACAGACAATCCAAATAAAACTAGCTACTTCCTGAATCCTATATGGAGATTTTGACAATGAATAATAAAGTACCGTAAATGTCAGAATGCAACTTTGGTAGATTAAATTCCTATTGTCATAAACTATGATAATCTGACAGTATTCTATTTTTCACATTTAGTTTTTCAGTAGTAGGCTACCAAGTAAAATTTTCCACACATAGATTAGGTAATCTCTGGGTATATTCCAGCTGTTACTTTTCTTTGAATATATTTTCTTAAAAAAAAAGAAAAGTAAATTTGATAAAGCAAATATGCTTTAAATATTGTATTACATTTGGCGTTGTTTTGCCTTTTGTGTTTTTTTTTAGTTGTTATAATAAAACAGATTCTATCTCAGAAGAGTGTTCAACTTTTAAATAATTGTAATATAATGGCATTGCTACACAACAATCCCCCAAAAATGTGTATTACGAAAACTAAATAGTTCAGGCTAAATAATAATGTAAGTAACATCTCTACTTGCATTAAAATGCATTTTTGATAAAAACAAAATCTAAAACTTAAAGTAAATGTTGGATAAATCTAAAAATTCTGAAACCTCCACCTGCATGTGTTGACATCCCAAATCAAGGCTGGCTAGTGTCCTGGATACTCCACTTCCTATCCAGTTCCCTTTTTGTGGCATGGGGAAGCAGAGGAGGTGGGATTAAAGTTTTGGAACCCTGTACCCATGTGGAAGACTCCCAGGGTGTTCCTGGTTTCAGATGGGCTCAGATCCAATTGTTGCAGCCACTTAGGGAGTGAACCAGTAGATGGAAAATTTTTCTCTCTTTTGTAAATCTGCCTTTCCAATAAAAATAGATAAATCTTAGGGAAAAATGTTTTGAAAATAAATAGTTGATTTGGAGGTTAGGCAATGACATGGAGACCATTCAGCCATTCTTTCAGCTATAAAATCCAGGTCTCTTAGACACTATACTAAAATAAAATAATTTATTTATAAAAATAGTTGCATGTAATGTGTATAATTATTGAATTTACCTAAATGTTTATGTAGTAGTTACAACCACAAATACTTTCTAAATCTTCAAGGCCCCAAATTGTTAATGAACTGGTTGATTAAAGTGGTAATGATATATAAATAATACGTAGGCCCGACAAAATAGAATACTTTCAGATTGTATTATAACTTCTAAGACATATTAGAGGCCTGCCGTGATAGCTCCATAGGCTAATCCTCCCCTTGTTAGTGTTGGAATTCCATATAAATGCTGGTTTATGTCCTGGCTGCTCCACTTCCCACCAAGTTTCCTGACTGTGGCGTGGGATTTGGGCAGAAGATAGCTCAAGACTTGGGACCTTGAACCCATATGGAGACACAGAGGGGGCCACCAGCTCCTGGAGTTGGATCAGCTCAGTTCTAGGTTTTGTGGCCACGTGGGGAGTAAATCAGTGGGTGGAAGATCTTTCTGTCTCTCCTTCTTTCTGTAGATCTGCCTTTCAAATAAAAATAAATAAATAAATCTTTGTAAGACATATCAGGTCTTGCTTGATCAGGATGTGCAATATTGAAATATATGAGAATTTTCCCAAGAAGTATAGATGAATAAAGGGGGAGACAAATATGAAAAATAAGTTGAAACATCATATTGTTAATGTAGAATCTGGGGAGGCTTTTGGCATAATGGCTAAATGTTCCTTATGAAGCCTACATCTCAATCCACTGAGTATCTTGCTTCAAGTCCTGCCTTAATTGCTAATCCTGATTTTCTGCTAATGCACACTCTGGGGGATAGCAGGTAATGGCATGTGTGGTGGAGTCTCAGCCAAACCCAGATATCTGAATTGATTTCTGGCTTCAATATTTATTGTTCAGGACACAAAAGATATCTGACTATGTTACTCTCTGCCACTCAAACAGAAATAGAAAGAACATTTTTTTCTTGATGTAGAGGTTATTATTAAGAAGTCTTTGAATTTGAGAAAAGGAAAACTTTATGTGCAATAGTCCCATTAGTTACTCTTTTACTTGTGATAGTTAATCCAGCTCCCTATTTATTTGCCTGAGCCTCAGTTGGATCAGCCCCAGAGAATAAACCAGCAGAAGGATTATTTCTCTCTCTCTCCTTGCTTCCTTTTCCATCTCTTGATAACTCTGCCTTTCAAATAAGTAAATAAAGAACAAATTTAATCCAACTATTTTTCCATTTAATTAGGAAATGAGAAGTAAAAGTATATTCAACAGGGCTTGGAACGATGTCTCACTAACTAAAATCCTTGCCTTGCACATGCCAGGCTCCAGTTCCTGTGTGAAATGATCCAGTTCCAATCCAGCTCCCTGCTTGTGGTATGCGAAGGCAATCAAGAACGGCCCAAAACCTTGGGATCCTGCTCCATGTAGGAGACCCAGAGAAAGCTCCTTGCTCCTGGCTTTGGTCTGAACCAGTTACACCTACTGCAAACATTTGGGAGAGTGAACCATTGAATGTGAGATCTCTCAGTCTCTTTTCTCTGTAAATCCGTCTTTCCAATAAAAAAATAAATGAATCTTAAAAATGATTCATTAAAAATAAAAGAAGGTAGATTCAAGAAATATACAAAACAGAAGATTTTTTTGTCTGGATTAAGGGAAACCAACTTATTTTTCAGACTTGAGGTAACAATGACTACAGAAGAGACAATTATACTGATTACAGAGTTGAAAATTCATGGATACAGCACTGAGGCATAGCATATTAAGCCACCACCTCCAATGGTGGCACCCTATGCGTACCAGCTCATGTTCCAGCTCTTTCACTTCTGAACTAGTTATCTGCCAATGTTCCCGAGAAAGCAGTGAAAGACAGCCCAAGTGGTTAGACTCCTGTACCCACATGGGAGACCCAGAGGAGGCTCCTGGCTTTGGGCTGAACCAGGGATGGCTGATGCAAGTGTTTCTTGGACTGAACCAATGAGTATGAGATCTCAGAGTCTCTCCCTCTCTAATTCTGTCTTCAAAAAACATATTGTTTTAATTATATTCATTTATTATTTCCTATGATTCAGCTTTATCTGCATACAGGTTCATTCCTCCACCTCCCTTTCTCCATCCGCTTAATATTTTTCCAAAATCTGCCCCTGAGTTATCACAAAAGCACAGTATTAGAAGAAAAGTGAAAAGTGAAAATGAGAAAAATTAGGCAATAATTAATATTCAAAGAAATAGTGGTAAAGTCAGAATCAATTTATTAGGAAATAGCTGTGTGATTAGAAACAAGCGTAGGCTCTTATATAGAAGGGTTTATTGTAGACAGAGAACATCTTTGGATTTCTATACATGAGTGGTCTTTTCTAATGACTCATTTAAGCATTGTAAATGAATACACACACACAAACACATATATATGGAAGAAATTACATAAAGACAAATTATATAATTAAATGCATGAAGAATTTTATGACATCCAGTCTTGACTGGATTTTTTAAAAATTTATTTTTATTGGAAAGTCATATACACAAAGAGGAGAGACAGAGAGGAAGATCTTCCATCCTCAGGATCACTCCCCAAGTGACTGCAATGACTGGAGCTGAGCCAATCCAAAGCCATGAGTCAGCAGCCAGGAGCTTCATCTGGGTCTCCCATGCTGGTGCAGGGTCCTGAGGCTTTGGGCCATCCTTGACTGCTTTCCCAGGCCACAAACAGGGAGCTGGATGGGAACTGGCCCACTGGGATTATAGTCAGGGACCATATGGGATCCAGTCAAGGACTTTCAGCTGATAAGCTACTGCACCAGGCCCTGAAATGTTTTAATATTTCAAAATTAACTGTTTTCTGTTTCACCTTTGGAAATTACCAATGTTTTAACTATTGAAATGAGCCTCTGAAATTTGGGGCTGGTATTGTGCTTTTCTTTCAATGGAAGCACAAATTGATATCTCTGTGTAGTGATATCTTTTGTTAAATTCAAAGTATTCCTCTCTTTCTATATCTTGTGCTTCAGACAGAGAATACACCAAATAAACCTTTCTTATAGAACAAAAGTATGTTAAAGAAAATGGTTCCATAAGACAAGCTTTGTTAGGCACTTGAATGTTAATTTTGAAAGATGTTTATATTTTTAACTTAGTTTTCAATATAGAAAATGGTGGTGGATTTTATATTCCTTTGGTGGTATTTTTCCCTTTAAAGGTTTTCTATGCTGTACAGACTTCTCACATTAGAAAAGCACTTTAGGATTTCAAAACACATCACCTGGGACTCTCAGACTGGGAATTACAACAGAAAAAGGGAAAACAGTGTAGCAAGAGGGATATCTTACTTTTTCATGCATTTTCTTAGATTTCTTCAGTGATTATAAAATATTGATCGTGTACAAATAACGATGTTTCTGTCTGCAAGTCATTTAGTTTTACCATGATATTGAGGAACTCATATCGTCACATGTTACAAAAATCAACTGCCTCTGTCATTCACATATAAATATGAATACCTTATTTACAGCTAAAGATGTTACACCTAGAAAAGTTTCTGACAAATAAGAGAAACGAGTTCAAAGTATCATTACAAGGTGCACACAAAACTAAAAGAGTTACACAGATTGGAAAAATATGAAAAGCTTGATGAAGGAGAACTGTGCTTGAGTACCTGAGGAATTCATACAGGAGGCAAAAATGCTGACCCAGAATATTCTAGGAGGAATAACTAACTAAATGAAAAGTTTAGGGAATATGAGATACATTTGAGCAAACCATGTGCAGTAATTTGAAGCAAACAACCTAAGAGAGGTCCACACGGTTAGAGAACTTGTTTAGGTATTTTGTGAAAACTGAGTAGTTTGTATGGGTAGGACCCGGGACAGCTCTATCAGTGTTACAGCTGGCAAACACATTATTTTCGATGTGATATGGAACACTAACTTGGCAGTAGCCTATAGAAAGATAAGAAGGGGAAGAACCTGTATCTATTAAATCTGACCATGCAACTTTCTAAAAAATACGTACATAAATGGAAAAAAAAATGGTAACATAAACGCAGTACAGGGAGCTCTTCTTACATGTGAAAAAAACCTTCACTTTCTAAACTCACTCTCAGAAATTACTGTTATTCTATGAAAATGATGAGGCCATAAATGAAGTTGCAATCTGTGCTCTACAGACATATTTTAATAATAGATTATCATCACTTATCAACATTTTGCATAAGTGTGGTACATTTGTTATAATTGAAGACCAATGTTGATAGATTTTACTAATGAAGACCCATAACTTACCATATTGACAACACTTTGTGCTCTGTGGGTTTTGACAAAGGAACAACATGATATACCACTATTATATCATTATAAAATAGAGGTTCACTGCTCTAAAAATAAAAGCCCTGTGTATCAGTTGCTCATCCCTCCATTCCTTCCCCAGACTCTTTATACTCATTGATATTTTTACTTTTTCTATAACTGTCTCATAATAATGGCATACAGTTGGAACCATACAGGGATATAACCATTACAGACTGGTTTCTTTCACTTAGCAATACACATTTAAGGTTCCTTCATGCATTTTCATAAGTTAGTAACTCATTTCTTCTTATTACCATATACTATTTCATCATATGGAACTATAAATAATTTGCATACTGACTTCAATTATTGTCAATTATGACAAAATTACTGTAAACATTAATGCAGATGTTTTATGTGTCCATAGGATATTTCATTTATAAAATGACAGAGATGGTTAACAAAATTTCAAGATTTTGTTTTTTAAAATATTTATTGGGCCTGGTGAGATGATTACCTTGCATATGCAAGAATGCCATGTGGGCAACGGTTCATGTCCCAGCTGCATCACTTCCCATCTAGCTCCTTGCTTGTGGCCTGAGAAAGCAATAGAGGACAGCCCAAAACCTTGGGACCCTGCATGCATGTAGGAGACCCGGAAGCTCCAAGCTACTGGTTTCAACATCAGCTCAGCTCCAGCCATCGTGGCCACTTGGGGAGTGGACCAATGGACAGAGTATCTTTCTCTCTGTCCTCTCTATGTATCTGACTTTCCAATAAAAATAAATCTTTATATGTTTAACTCTCTCTATGTATGTATTTTTTCCTTCTTTCTTTCCTTTCTTCATTCTTTCCTTCCTTTCTGTCTGAGGCCAGCATCCTTGAGCCTCCTAGAGTTCCCCAAGTGGGTGGCAGGGCCCCAAATACTTGATCCATTCCCTGTTGACCTTGCAGGTGTACAAGCAGAACACTGGACTGGAACTGAAGTATCCAGGACTCCATCTTTTAATTCATTAATTATAATCAGTTTTATTTTATTTATAAATATATGTTAATATGCATTACTATATAATGTATGATATATGTTAATATACTGATAATAAATATAAATTTTATTTATAATTGATCTTATAGAATTTAGCTTATAAAATCAACTTTCCTAAGATTATCCAAGTAGCAGAATTTGAATCCACATGCATGTATTTAAAATGTAAATACCTTAATTTTAATTTAGCATATGACAATAACAGTAATTTTACCTCCAAAAGTGCCATGATAAAGTTTATACATTACTTAACTAGTAACTGCAGAACATATTAATAGTAACATATCAATGGAATCTGACACAGTTTGAAGTCACTAGAACTTAAGATGTATTTGTTGTTTATATTAAAATTCTAAAATTTTTACATATTTTAAATCTTAAATGTCTATAGCAAATAAACTTGACAGTTAAATAATGAAATGAAATCCTAAAATATTACCTAAAATCAGATCCAATTCTTTTTCCATTTTCTGGCTCTCCTGGATCAGGGCATAAATTGGAAGCTGTTTTAATGCCTCCTTCATTTACTGCAAAAGTACAAAAACAAGAGAAAAACACAACAATTTAAAAAAAGTGAAGTTTATGTCAGTTACAAAATTACATAAAATGTATGTGGTATTTTTTCTAGTGACTTGAAGTAGATAATGTTAAAATAGAGTTTTATTAACCAATAATGAAGGTAAACTTTCTTTATTATGGACCTAGTAGAAAAAAAATGCGTATTAACACATTAACATCTTAAAGTTCATTTCCAATTATTACCAAATTTCAAAATTCCTTGGACTACATTCCCAGGTTATCAGAGACAATTTCTATTAATTGTTGGCAGTAAAATATTTGCTAACAGTTATAACAGTGAAATTTTGGTGCCTATTTGTTGTTGCTGTTGTTATCTCTGTTGTAACAGAAATAATTAAACCCATGGAAAAAAGTTTTAAATTATTATAACTTGTGTATAAGGTCTGAAAAAGTAACTCCATTCACAAATGTTAAAGTACACCAATGATTAAACTTACTAAACATATTAATGAATTATGATGTAATGCTGAACATTAAATAAACTGGCTTTATCCACAGGTGTCTTCTGAGCATTTCATGTAGTTACTGTATATGATTTTGGCAATTTTTTCAGGCATCCAGCTAGTAAAAGGTTCACTGGTTTTCTTTTTTCTGTGAATATAATCACTTTGGATAATTACATCTCTAAGACACACCTTTTTAATAGGAAGATTATTAAACCAGATGCTTATGAAATATCCGAGTAGCATGTTTTTTATAAAATCAGGCTTATAATAAACTAGAGGATAATTTCCATTGATTTCTGTTTATCAATATATCTGCTTTTCAAAGGAAAAAACAGTATCAAGCACAGACTCTAAAGCGGTAAACCAAAAGCAAAACCAAAAATATTCTAAGCCTTGCTCTATGCTGCAGACTAAAATCACAAATAACTATTCAGCGAGTGAGGATTCTAGTTTTAACCCTAGATATTATGACGTAATTAGTCCAGAGAGGACCCTGAATATCAATTTATTTTTTTAAAGAATAACTTTCAGGGCTGGGTCGGTGCCATAAAAAAGCTAACCCTCTACCCTTACCATGGGCATCCCACATAAGCACCTTTCTTGAGTCCTGGCTGCTTTACTTCTGTACCAGCTCCGTTGCGATCTGGTAAAGCAGACAAGAACGACCGAAGTCCTTTGTCTCATGTACCCACAGGAGACACACTTATAGGAACTCTTGGCACCTAACTTCACATCAGCCCAGCTCTCGCTGTATGGGATATTTGGGAAATGAACTAGCAAATGGAAGACATCTCTCCCTGTCTCTGCAAAATCTACCTTTCAAATAAAAACAAATCTTAAAAAAAAAAAAAAGAATAACACCATGATGTCTCTTTTGCAAAGTGAATATTTAGAACCACTAAACTGTCAGATCATTTAGATCAAATTGGTCACTGTGTTCATTCAAATCGATTCAGCCAAGAGATCACATTTTTCACACAATGAGCTAAGAATCATGATCGTGTAAGGTTGTAGGGCCCACATTTTTATTACATATGACATTTTGCATCATTCTAACCATTGCTTTCCTAAATGTCACCAGTGTCACCAGCCTTGCCAACACTATTACAAGCTAACCAATTAAAAGCATGCGCTATTTCTATCTTCATTGCTGCTATTCCTCTAGCTTGCTGTTTTTTTTTTTTTTTATTATTACACTGCATTATGTGACACAGTTTTATAGGTACTGGGATTCCCCCCACCCCTCACCAAACCCTCCCCCCTGGGTGGATTCCTCCACCTTGCTGCATTGCCACAGTTCAAGTTCAGTTGAGATTCTTTCATTGCATAGCTTGCTGTTTTAATCATACTACCTGTCTGGGTTTTTCTTTCTTCTTTCCTTCCTTCCATCTTTCCTTCCTTCCTTCTTTCCTTCCTTCTTTCTCTCCTTCCTTTCTTCCATCTTTCCTTCCTTCCTCCTACCCCTTTTTTCAACATCCTTTCTGTCTGATTCCACCATAGTGAAAAAATTCAAAGGCATTAATTCATTTAAAACTCTTCCATGCTTTGTTACCCTCATGGACTGAAAAATAAGCTCTTTGCTAATAATTAAAATCTAATGTACCATCAGCCTTTTCAAGCCTCTTGTTTTTCCAAGAAATTATTGACTAATTTGCAAAAGTTCCCATTATTATCTCATGTGTCTGCTTAATTCACTTTCATGGCTTTATGATGTCATTAGCATCCCCTCCCAAATACATTAACTATTAGAAGATGACTCAAAACTAAAATCTAAACCAGTTTTTACTGAAGTTCAAATCTATAATAGCTACATTTTATTTTTATTAATAATTGCACTTCTCAATAGTTATCAAGATGTATCCATCACTCTAGTCAAACTGCCTCTTCACTGAACTTCTCTTTTCCTAGTTATGTGCTCAACTGATTCTTCCATTTACTCCATGTCTTCATTTTCTGCTTATCTTCCTTTTTGTCTATCAAACTTCTAATATTAAAGACTCAGCATGATTCCATTGCATCCAAAAGTGAGTCACTCATTTTTTTCTTATAATGTAACTCGTCTGTATATACAAAACCAAAGGCACTTTATTAGAAAATATTATATTTAACTTTAAAAACACCTCAGTTTTTTAAATTTACAGTTTAGCATATCATTATATTTCATAAAGATAGGAACAGAGCTTATAAATATTAAAAGTCTAAATAGGAATAGAAATTTCTCAATAAATATACTCTAATAATTATATTGAAAATATCACATTATACTGTTTTTTATTGAATCAAGCATTTTCTATGTGAAGACCAGATAGTCAATATTTGAAAGATGGTAGAAAATACTGCAGTACATGCTATTGAAATGACTTTTTAAATGTAGAATTAAGATGAGAAAAAGAGGGCCCGGCGATGTGACTTGAAAGTCCTCGCCTTGAACACACCAGGATCCCATATGGGCGCCGGTTCTAATTCCGGCAGCTCCACTTGCCATCCAGCTCCCTGCTTGTGGCCTGCGAGGGCAACCGAGGATGGCCCAAGGCCTTGGGACCCTGCAACGGCGTGGGAAACCTGGAGGAGGTTCCTGGCTCCTGGCTTCAGATCAGCGCAGCACCGGCCGTTGCGGTCACTTGGGGATTGAATCATCGGAAATAAGATCTTTCTCTCTGTCTCTCCTCCTCTCTGTATATCTGACTTTCCAATAAAAAAAATAAAACTTTAAAAAAAAGATGAGGAAAAGAGGTAGCATGACCAAGGCTTAACTTTTTTTTTATTACATTACATTACAAAGCACAGATTACAGTTCAATACACAATTGGCTCATGTAAACATTTTTAGTAAATAAAATTGCAGAAAAAAAATCTATCTCACCACTATTGTTGCCTTTGAAAGTAAGCATTATTATGTACAACTATTATGCATGAAGATGTCAAGAAATACTTTCAAAAGATCGTGATAGTTATAATACTAGGGTCTTTATTAAAACCCAGGTAATTCAATTAGAATTTTTTTCAAGATTCACTCGAGTGCTGTATTCCATATAGAAAACTAAGGCAGAAATTGCCCTCAAGTAACACTCCAGACATCCTTCTGAATATTTCATCTGAAGACACAGATCATAATTTTTCTCACTTTCTTTTTATTAGTACAAGTTAATGCAGTTTTACTTGTTGTTACCTATATTTGTTTGATATGTTGTCAAACACTTCCGAAGAAAACTTCTCAATTAATTATAAAATCATATGAGCTTTATAATGTTCTTAGCAATAAAATTTAATTATATATATTAAATGAGGAAACTAAGAATAAATAGTCATTTAGTAGATATTTTAGAACTATCTATAGTTAACTTATGTAAGATATTCTGATGTACTTACTATTCATTTAATTTGCTGTTCTCACTCTATAACACCACTGAAAAGTCAACTGATGCAATTTATTAGACTTTTTAATATGTGAATAGCAACTTACAATATAATAAGAATACGGAATCTCTAAAATTTAAAGTCATGTGAAGGATGTTGCCTTTTAAAGGGAACACAATTTTCTGGGAAATTACTTATTTATTTATTTGCTCTGGGATTTAAGGACACTATCATTGGTAATATTATGCAATTTTTAAATCTGGGGTCTGTAGCACAACAAAAATTTTCAGCAAATTTTTGAATACCTTTCTTGTGTTTCCACAATTTTGGTGAGATTTTATTAGTAGTAGTATTGCACATTTTAACTTAAAATATTAAATACAGTCAACTTCAAAATATGATATGTTGAAAGGAGACTTTCCTGATGTTCCTGATTTCATATAATTTATTCTAGAACTAATTAGCAGATACAACAAAATTCATCTCCATGTAACTTTTTCCAACTGTTTGCACTGACACTTTTGTAAACTTTCATTCTAATGTTAGACTTTTAATTTTTATTCCAACGTTCAAAATACATTACTTTTGGATCTTGTTCTGAACTCAACTATCATGGATATCTGCAGTGTGCTGTTTTTTTCAAACTAGTGTTTCTCAAGTTGCACAAAGAGTTGTCTTATATCTTATTTAGCTTCTAACTGATATATTGGATCATTTGGATGGAGACTATATTTTTTTTTCAGCTTTTCATCTCACTATTGCATGATGCTGTCATGGAGAAACTACAGAAACAAAGGGTAACTTCAATGAAATTTTTTTGAATAAAATGACAAAGACATAACCCATTAACATTATCTTTATAATTCCACTATAGTGTTGTAAAGTGATCTAGCAAGAAGTTGGCAAAACCAATTCATTATAATGTTATAAACATATAAAACCTTTTTAACATATTTTAAAATTGTAAACACATGTTTTTCCTTTGTGAACCTGCAATTTAAATGAAAGAAGGCGATTTAGAGGTCAGATATTAAAGAAAAAAAAAAGAAAAACAGGATAACTTATACATTTTTTAACAAGCAAATTCTAAGACCACTATCACAGCTATTTGAAATTCTCGCTATTTAATTTATTAAATAGAATATGGAGGAAACATTATGGGAAGACATGCTACAATGTGTTTATTTCCTATCCTCTATGCTTATCCTTATGTTTGGTAGTATCATTAACAGAACTGATTTTTTTACTTTTTTTTTTAAAAAGGAACTTTCACTTCCATTTGAAAAAATCAATAAAAAATATTCTTTGTTTTAGTGTTTTCTTGTTACAGAAATCAATCAAAACAAATGAAAATCCAAATGCTTCTTTCTAAGTGTGTGTATTATATACATATTACAAATTAAGCAATATAACCCATAACTACAAACAACCATGAGAATTGATAACACTTGAAATAAATGAAATGATTTTGGTGTGCCTTTGCATGGTTGTTAAAATATCGTCATATATATTATTTTTACATTAAAGTAGGAATTACCACTGTTTATAACTAAACACAAAAAGCAAGAGTATTTTTAAGTTTTAAATAATTCACAGCAAATTTTGTTTTTAAATTATTAGATAAATTATTGTTTATCCATATTAATTTTTATCTAAAATATTAAAGGTAATGTTTTTAGCATTCTTAAGGTAATATTTCTTAATTAATAATAATATTACTTTTTGCAAATACTTATACATATATTCTGCTCTGTAAATCCCTTTTCTTTCACTTGCTCCTATAAGCATGATGGAGAATATGGAAATATACATTTACACTAAGGCAGTATATGAACAATTATAAAGAGTGATAAACATAGATAATGTTTTGAGAATCACTGATTTCTTAAAATCAATATAATACAATGAATAGTCTGGTTTGCAGTACATCTGGAAGTTTAAGAATATCGGCACAGAAAATAACAATTGTATAAACAAAATGGGGAATCAATTTTATGTCTTATAATTCTTAGAATTCCTAAAGAAATATATGGTCTAGATAAAATACTGGAACAAAATAGTAAAAGTAATATTCAATTCTGCAATTAACTTTTATTGTAATTAGATATGATAAAATTTGATGTATTAAAATATATCATTTCATATGGCAATTCTTTCCTACTGACACTTCTGAAAAATGAAACATATTTCTTTTTAAAATATATGAAATAATTATGAATCACATTGTAGCATTATTTTCCCAAAGACTAGTAATCTAGATATATGATTTATTCCCCCAAATATATGAGGAATTCAGACATAGCAAAATATTTTAAAATTAACTATTTACTATTTTCCAAACAGATAATCCAATTTGACAAATGAATTCCTATTTATCTTTGCTGTTTTGGGTTTAATACTCTCAGATGTACTAACAAAATGTGAAAATTATATTTTAAAATTAAAATACCATAATCTATTTGATAACACAGAAACTTCATGTCCATTCGTGTAACAGCTCAATTGGCACAATTTGTTAATTATGTATACAAGTCAACAAATTTGCTGTATAACTACAATAAATTATTTTTGTTAAACCAGCATTTTATCAAATGATATGAAATTGAAAATAGGGCAAAAGATATAGTCTTGTTGAAAAATAAACCGTAATGCCACATATGGAAGTTAAATGTGCTCTATTTTTCTATTATCGCATTACTTAAGAAGGCACTTTTTATATCATGAATGGACTCTTGCAAAACTTATAAAATCCATGCGTACGAGCAATGAAGAGAATTTCTGCCAGCTGCTTTCAATTAGTAGCACAAAAATATTTAACTCTACTAAAAACTAAATATGCATTTTGTTCACAGTAATATAAATCAATACTTTAACTGAGTAGTTATTAATCTGAGGTTACAGGATGGATTCAAGATAACCTAAATAAGTATGCCTGGATTTGTAAGTAAAAGTGTATATATCAGGCAATTTCAAAAGAGAAACAACAGTAATTAATCTACTAATTATTTACCAAAAATACTGTTAAAGACCACTGATGAGCCCATCCAAATTAAATCTAGTTTTTCTAAAATGAAGATAATAATTTCAAAAGAAAATTTCTTTTGACAGTATCTTTGCTAACATTTAGGTATGTTCAAGTAAAAATTATCCACAACCAATTTTAGGAATTTTACTCATCTTTAGGGTACATGCCAGAATTATAAAACTTGAGTACCACGAACACATAAAATCAAGAGGGTTTTTTTCCTTTCATTACATTTTGAGATACGAAATAAATGTGAGCAAAAAGTATGCATTTGTAAGATCACATTAATCCATCAACTCAATAAACATTTAAATACAATATTATACTGAATAGTCATCATGCATGTTATTTAGATATTAATGCAGTTAATTTAGTAAATACACAAATATTTTGATAAAACACACACAACACAGACACCACAAACTTCACTCTTGCACTAGAGAAAGTAACAAAAAAGGAGTACACTCACAGATAGAAAACTTGTTGCTGTTGTCTTTCCCTGGAAACAATTTAAATCCTCTAGATTTAAAATCTATGGCCTTTTTCACTAGTTAAGAAAACAAACAAAAACATGTATCAGGAAATACAATTTAAAAATGAAATTCAAGTTAACAAATTTTGTTAGCATGGAATTATGCAAGTTAAAGAAACTGCTTTCAATAAGCCTGATAAAGGGTACTCAGTGGACAATCAAAAAGCAAAAAAGAAATATGAGTCACTTGGTAATAAAATATTAAGCAGTTTAGAATTTAAATATCCTAAAAAATAGACACCTGCATATCCATATATGTATTTCCAATTGTATATTTTTATTTAAAATGCAAAAGCATCACAACGTTTATTAACTTCAGTTCATAAAAATTTATGCATTAGAAAAGTAAAACTTATTTGGGTATAAGAATAATGCAAATAACTTGATGAAATTAGCTTTTAAAGTAAATTGCCTAAAAATTTAGTCTATTTGAAGTATTAGAACACATTTCAGGAAAAAAACATATAGGGAAGATTTTGATTATCTATTATTATTTATTCAATATCTTCTACTCATGATTATTTCTCTTAAGACAATGATGTCATTCTATGTGGTTATAACTGGAACCTTTTAAAACATGTTGCCACTATTTTTCTAGGAATAACATTGTGCCTGTATTAACATCAATATAAGTGGATAGTCTAGGAAAATGATACACCCAAAGTTCAGTGGAATAGTTTATCATTATTTCTTTGGAATTTGAGACATATAGTTTTGACAAAATATTATTTTAAGTATACAGTATTATAGTTCCTAGTGAGTTTTTAACATGGTACTGTTTCAGAAGATGAAATCGTTAAAAACGTTAAGTCATATAAGAATGATTAAGGAAAAATCATTTAATTGAAATTACACTGACTAAAAATAAGTTACGCAATCTAATCTACTAAATTTTTAAAATGTCTATTTTTAAATTTATTTTCCTAAGGAACAGCATGAATACAAGTACTACATATATATTTATTTTTGCAATAACTTTAACATTCTTTACACACTTCTTAATATATCAAGCTAATAGTGAGGGATGACAGTTTTAAAGATGCTTTGAGGTTCTGCTCATACTATAAATTTTTAAAAACCAAAACTAGTTTTTGGAGTAGTCTGAAATAATCTCATTTTGAAATGATTTGTTTATTATTCCTGTGGAAACATGTTAAGGGAATGTCTTTCCTATTAATACTTTCAAATACTAGGAAAGGAGAAACTGCGAGTGATGATTTACTGAAATACATACTAGTTATGAATTTGCCACACAGAACACAGACTGCCTGTAATTAATAAAAGGAAGATGTAAGAGTCTTTGTTCTTTGCAGTTATGCGATGTCATTTATATATAAACCTCCCTTAAGAATGTTCCTTTTAGTTTTTCCCTTTAAAATATGATATGCCTAGATGATTTATTAACCTCTTTGCTTTTCTTTGATTCCTTTGTGTCTATTTTGTTGTTAATGTTGTTGTTGTTGTTTCCCACAGGGTCTCTCTACATTTCTTAGATTTGTTTGTGATTTTTCTCCATCTAGAAGGATCTTATACCTCCCCTTATAGTTGTGTGTTTCGTTATTATTCTTTACTCCCTGAACCAGCAGCACTATGGTAACCCAAAATGTCTATTCTAGCCCTGTATTCAACTACTCTACCATTATTTTTCCACTTGTGAATTTCCCTGTTAACAATGTTTTTGTCAAAATTGTTATTTCATATTATGTGCATAATTTCTTACTTTCTTCATTACAGACATGTATTATAAGTAGGAATTCACTTCAACTGTCTCTCCACTATAAGAATTTACTTATAAGAGTCTAAAAATTTAATGGCAGTTTTAATACAAATATGAAATTAAAAAAGAAAAAAAGAATACAAAATGTAAACATTGTAAACCCAAAGGAGAAAGCTACAGAAGAAAAAACTATAGATAATCCAGTGCTAAAAATAATAAGCCATTATTGTATACTAGGGAAATAATGTGTCACTGATGAGTACTGAGAAAGAGGGGTGGATTGGAGGAGTTATGCATGTGGGAAGAATAGATTAGTGTGCACGCTTCTATAGGTATTTGTTTATCTGACTGGCTGAAGTCAAAGGAACAGCGTAATACAAAACAAGTGAATGCTTCCAGCTTACAAAGGGTGTGACCTTAAAATAAACATTTTAAATATATTTCTGATTAGAAAAACCTTGATTAATACATTCTTCTTTTTTAAGGCATCCACATACTCAGTATAGTCTGTGTATGGTACTGTATTTGTGTTTTTGGAAATAAAAACCATAATAATTATAAATCAATGCATTCATTTTAAGTAATAGCAATGTGTAAAGAAACAATATGAAATTAAATTCACAAAAGTATGCTAATCAAAAAATACTTGAGGATTTTCATCATTTCACTAGAAATAACATATTTGTCTGTTTACAAGTAAAACAAGAAAATTAGCACTGCAAGTATCAATTACCACAGTCTGTGTAAATTAATGTATCGCAGAATTCGTGCTGCATAAATATCATAAAATGTAACTTCTACGAATAAAAGTTATCTGCAATAAATTTCAGAATGTCATCAAATGATAAGTGCTTCAAGTGACCATATTTAACATTAGTATTAATTTGGCTTTTAAAATTAGTGTATTTCAGCAACCATGCAAAATTTATCTTCCTAAATAGCAGATTTTAAAATATATTATGATCTCTGTCTCATTTTCAACAGGCTACTCCTCCATGTTTAAGTGCCAGCATTCCATATGGGCATTAGTTCATTTTCCTGCTGCTCATTTGTTCTCTGTTACTTCATTTTCCATCCAGCTCCCTGTTTATGGCATGGAAATTAGTAGAGGATGGCCCAAAGCCTTGGGATTCTGCACCCATTGGGAGACCCAGGGGAGGCGGCTGGCTTCAGACCAACTTTGGATCAGCTCAGCTCTGGCCATTGTAACCACTTGGGGAGTGAACAAAGAGATGGAAGACCTTTCCCTCTGTCTCTCCCTCTCTCTGTAAATCTGACTTTCCAATAAAAATTAGTATTTTTAAAAAGATAATTTAAAAATATAGTATGATATTTCATACAAGTTAACAATATGCTAAGATAGCACATTATTTGTGCCAATTCTCTGCACTACTTGCACAGTACCTCAAAACAAGAAAAAATACTTCACTTTTGTTGCATTTGTGAATGAATGAATAGACCAAACAGTTATTTCTGGGTCATTTAACCAAGACTTATTTAGGGAGAGTGGAATTTCTTTTACTGATTATGAATCAAGAATGGAAGTAATGAACAACTAATCTTCATTATGAAGGGTTTTCATCTAAGAAACTATACACAGGAAAATAAGAGGTATATAATGAATTCAGACAGATTTAAAAATAAGATCCATGCACTAAGTTCCATTTCCTTTGTTCTCCTATTTTTCTTATGAAGAATGGTTTGATAACTTCCATATTTTTTAAATCACATTTTTGAGTGATATTTTTTTCAGCATGGAAGAAATATAATATGTATAATGTATGGCACAAAGAAATATCAAGGCAGCTATTAAATTCATTTTGTTTTTATAAGAACTGGACACCAGGTAAACCAGGTGAGCCACTTTGTTTCTGTAATTTTCATTATAGCAAACTAAACCCACTATAACAGATTACCACTGTGATTTTCCAGGTCAATCAATATTCCACTATCCTCAAATTTAATCTGAATTCCAAGTCATATATAAAATCTAACAAAGAATAAATAACATTGACTAAATGTTACTTGAATTTCATCTAACTTTAATGTTAATAAGCTGATGTGATTTTACTTCCAATTGAAATTTCAACTATTAATATAAAACTTAACTACCTGTGTACATAGATTAAGAGCTTGCTTTTAAGGGTCAGTTCCATAATAGATTAGGCAGCCAGGTAGAATGCAGATACCACATATGGGCAATGGTTTGATTACAGTCTGCTCCACGTCAGAGCCGGTTCTCTACTAATGCACAAGGGAAAGCAGCAGATAGCAACATTTCTTTGGCCCCTGGACCCACAATGAGAGACCTGGGTGAAGTTTCTGGTTTCTGGATTTGTTCTGGCCCAGCCCTGGTCCTTGCAGCCATTTGGAGAACGAAACAGCAAAAGAAATCTCTCACTCTGCCATGCCCCTCTAGTTCTGCATTTCGACTAAAATACATATTTTTTAAGTCACTTTTATTTCAAAAGTCAACATTTATGTAAAAAAAAGGTAGCACGTCAAAATACTTTTCACATTACAGAATGTTAGTGTAACTTCAGGAAATGTGGTACAAATGTAGAAAACAGATTGAGTAGATGTTGTGTTTGTGCTTCTCTTTAGACATGATAGAGGGGTATAAACATTAGGGAGGTTTCAAAATATAAACTAGAAAAGGTCTTTTCATCACAAAGCTTATCTAACTTAGTCATAAACTATCTCTTGGCTTCAAATATCATATGTGAAAGTTAATGGGTTCTTTATTATGTAATTTTAGCAGTTAAATGTTTCCATTTATCATTCTACTTCCATTGCTATGTATACACAGGTACATACATTAAGAAGTTAATTGTCAAAATGTATCTTTAAAAATGGAGGCAGAAGATTTGGTATTACAAAAGCATTTTCATTTGGAAATATTGCTTTTAAATTTGTTTAGGTTACTATAGAAGAGACCACACTATTTGTCAAATATTGTCAATATAACATGAAGGCATTTTTGTCATTTATATCATACAATCATAAAAATAAATACAACAGTCCAGCTTAGTATTTTTCTCATTTTACTTCCTTGGTAACAAAGTGTCCTGAAAGTGGCAGCAGGACATAAATATGCAATTCAATCAGATCACAATTCTTTTTTAATTAGACATGATTGACTTGGAGAAATTAAGTAGTTTATATCACATAATTTATTAGGTTTATTTCCTCTTTATTCTTTTTTGTTGTGTTCAGTTACATACCTGCATATGTAATTCTTATCATTTATTTTGACTTAATTATAATCTCATCTTTTTATTTATACTTCACAAAAAACTAATTAACATAGTTAATCCATTAATTTTTGTTTGGATATTAGAAATCACATGTATATAGTGAATTGGCTTTGCCCATTTTATTACTGGCAACTTATTTACACAAAAGAAAGAAACCTAATCAATTTTTGGCTAGGATTTTCATTACAGATTAAAAATAATATTTAAATTAATTTTATTTGTAATATTTCCCTCATTGACACTTGAATTGGTGGATATCTTTCTAGTCCCATAAGATATCAGCTACACTAGCTAATGTCTCTGCAGTTAAAGGAGATTTATATATTTACTTTTTACTATGTAAGAATAGGACTTGAATTAAAAGAATAATGACATCAAAATGATCAGATTAAAACATTTGGTATTACAAAAATAATAGTAAGTGGTATATTCATATTTATGCCTACAAACGTTAGAATTTAGCATAGTTTTGCACTGTCAGTACTTCCTAAACAAAACAGCTCTTAGGAACATACTTTTTGGAGTCTGCTACTTTATAACAACGTGCATTTTAATCCTCATAAATTAACCTGATGCCAGGATGAAAACTGACAACACTACTATAAAGTCAGCTTTACCATCATCATAAGTCTTATGTGTAGATTAACAATAAAAATTCCCAAGAATATATATTTGTAATTAATTGCAATTAAATGTTTCCAAATTACACAGGAAAGCCAAATATCAACTTCAGAAGCATACTATTGTCAGTCATGAGTCTCTGTGAAAAATGATAATTGTTCTTTTAATATGCTAAAAAAAATTGAGAAAACCTTTAAATACAGTAAATACTTAATAGCCATTACCTGCTATGAAAAGCACAGATAAATCCGTAGAGAGTCAAAATATGGATTATATAAGATTAAAAACTTTTCTAGACTTAGAATGATAAATTTCACTAATTTCATCAAGAAGTTATACAGCTATTTGTATAATTAATTAATTTATTCATAAATTTTCCCTCTGAAAACTCACAAGAAGCAGGCAATATGGTTCAGATCCACCAAATTTTAATTATTTAACTTTAAGGCTTTATTTATTATTTCATGCTTATTGTGGCTAGCACTTATTCTTAAATGTAGCATGCATACATTTAAAATAAATGTGATATCTTATTTTAATCAAAAGGAAACATATCTTCTAGAAATTTACACATGTGGTAAGAAACTGCAAGTTTTTTTGGTTTTGTTGAAGATGCTGAACCTATATAATCAACACTGAAAGAAAATCAATCTGTTTTTTAAACCTTTAAAATTTTACTTTTCAACCATTTTAGAAAATTACAACTGCTTCCACTTGGAAACTGAACAGAGTGGTCAGCAAAGAGGAGAAAGTGTGTTTTGTAACAGTGATTTGTTAGTTTTTACAGGCATTAGCAACTGAATAAATTTACTACTTGTTATGGACAGACTGCATACTTGACCAAAAAAAAATCATACAATTAATTTTTACATAAAGGCTCTAAAATATTTAGAGGGTTTTCTTGCTTCCTGAAAAGGGAACACACTCAGTAATTTATAACACTTACACATAGCAACAGATGTACCAGCAATGCTTGGCGTACCAGGACTTACAGTTATGGTGTGCTGTAAAATGTCAGGATTATATGAAAAATGTGGGATTTTTATTTTCTCTTTAGGATTCATAAAATTGAAATAATAAAAGTCACCATATGAGAAGAGTTACCGATGGTATGGTTTACATATACTTTTAACTCTTTAACTTTATTAAGTTTTTCATTTTAATTTTCTGACAGCTCAAAACCAACTGACTTTGTAAACTAACTTATCCAAGAATATATTCCCTCACTACAAATTTTACTAGTGCCACAAATTTTAATTAAAAAATAAAATCAAGAAAACATGGGATTAATTTAACACCACCATCCCTTCATTCTTATGATGTCAAGCATTTACATTTTATATGATTTCTTTCCTAAAAAACCTTTGTATCAGGATCTAGGCTCTGTTTAGAGCAAACACAGATGAGTTCTGAGGGTTGTATTTAATGCAGTTATGCCAATAAATTTCTGGCTATTCAATACAATATTGATTATAACATATCCACATTCAATATATTCATTTAAATTTTCAGATTTGTTTCCCTAGTTATCCTGCTTCTCTGGCCAGAATTTTTACCTGAATAGCCCACATTCTTACAGCTACATAATACATTACATTAGCTTCACTGGCATCGTTAGGGAATTTGTAAGAAAAGAATATTGAGCACCACATCAGTTTTTCTTTTTTTGTTTTGTTTTGTTCTAAATAAAATTAGCTTTAAAACAAACCTCGAAGTGTTTCTAACGAATATTTAATTTTTAAGCATAAGATTCTAACATCATATTCTTTTTTTCATACTCTTTAATTCTTTGAGTTATTCATCAGGAGGATAGAATAAGCAAAGTAAGAGAAGTATTTTCAAAATCCTTCACCATTGTGTTGAATGGTGTGGGCTTGAGTTCTTAATTAAAAGATGCTGGTCTTTTAAATCTTCTCTAGACAGTCTGCTACAGATTATACTATCCACCACTGTGCTCCCTTCCAACCCCACATTTTGGGTATTTCAACAGTCCAGCTACTGCTCCCCTACTCTATGTTACATCATGGCCCTTTTTACTTCTTTACATTTGCTTAGAACTAATCCCATTGAAAGTAAATTTTCCTTGAATTAGCCAATGTTCCATTGTTTTCAAATGAATTTGGACAAATAAGCCAATCAATGTGAACATTACAGATTTCATTTGAAGTATAGTTTTCAAGACTGCATTCAGAAAATATCTCTTCATTTGTCTATGACTATTGTCATTTTCCAAAGGATATAATATTTAGGTAGAAGTATCAGTAGCTTTTGCTCACCATTCAACTACTGGCCATTTATTTGTTTCTTAGGTTTTTGAAGATGTACAGTATAGAACTGTACTGTTTTCTTGTAATTCTCTCCCCATAAGACATCAATAATTAACACATATAGAATATATAAAAGAAAACTGAGTTGCCATGTTGAAGTTAAAGAGCAATTTATTGAGGAGTAAAAATGGTGAAAAAAAATAGAAATCAGATATGAATTGAACAGTCCACAATACTTTAGTATGACAAGTACATGAAATCAAATATGAATAATTTTAAATTGTAAAGACTTATTTACAATTCTTCTATCAGTGTTGCATTCCCCTAAATATTTTCTTTCTAGGGAAAGAAACTTCCTATGCTTTTTCCTTCACATTATTTACATCTTAAGAGATTTTTATATGATTAGAGTATGTTCTCCTATAATGTCTCCAGGAGATCATTAGTTATTGGGAGTATGTGAAAATACGAGTTGCCTTTGACCTAATTCTAATGGAAATTGCAAATTATCCAAGCAACATCTTTCAATTTACTTCATAAATGCGGAAACAGAGAAGACTCAAGTGAGTTGCCCAAGGTCATTAAATATATTTTAAAAATGTTCATCCAGTTCAATCTGCAACTTCACTACCATTTTTGAATTATATATTCTATCAAATTTCTTAAATATACAACTTGAAAATCCACAAAAAATCATGTGCTGCTATATTCCCTTCTCATTTATTATTTTAAAGCAAAGCTAATAATACAAAACTCTAGAAAATAGCAGTATTATTTTAATATGATTTAACTTTAATACGAAGCAGAAGCTTCATTAAGTGGATTAAACCTGAGATAAAGACAGATGATTTGTTAATAATGCCAAGTATAATCATAGACTTTAAGTCTCAGAGTATTTTATTTTAAAAATGTATACAGATGAATAAAGAGGTACAAAAAAGTCAACTGCTTTATGAAATGCAAATCAACATCTAGTCTTAGCAAAATCATCTTTGTCTGCATTTACTTTTAATGTGAAATTTCAAGAGTTGAAACTTTTTTCTTTAATGTACGTCTACTCAATAAAAAAAAAATCTCAGCTTGCTAAACTCCAGTTAAAATAAACCTAGAGATTTCTGATACTTACTCTCTTTTGGTATTATGAAAGAATGTCATTTGTTGAATAGTTTAAAGAAAGATCAAGTATCAACATTAAAATCAATAGTCTATGATTTATAATAAAAGTGATGCAACTGTGAAATGAAAAATATCCTATGCAGTGCACCGCAATCCTAACACTGTATATGAAGGTTTTGCTCATCCCAAATTTTAAAGATTAATTGTGTGATTTCACTCTGTGCACAGCAGGATAGCCATATGCTCTAAAAAAACTAGATACAAGGAAAGCAGCTTGTTGCAAAAGTAGGTGAAAATGGCCTGAAATAATTCTGAGCAAGATAAAAATGTCTCTAACATAGAACCATTTTCTTGTACTCCAAAAAGCAGAGAAGTCTGCTTTGGCTTAAGCTTTGAGCACAAATAGAATGTCTAGCCCCTTCTAAGTATTTTAACAAGGAGGAAAAAAAAGACTTAAAAAAGCCACCTATGTCACACTCACTGTGACTGTCTCATTCACAGGTACGATAATAATCCTTGGTAACCAATTTGGAAAATTAACTATATAAAAAGCATGCTTTCATTACTGATTTTTAAAGTTATCACTTGCCTTTTGATCAGTTCAGTATTTTATTAACAGTTCTCTATTTACCTATTTGACTAAAGTTATATAGAATATTAATGTAAGACATTAAAGTGAGATATCTGACTTAAAAGTTAGCCATAAGCATAATGATGTAGTTGAAAATCAACAAACAAACAAACAACAATCAAGAACACACAAACAGGTTTGTATAAAAGAAGATCACTGCCATGAGATTATCATTTCAATTAATGTGAAAAGCTATAGGCTTCCTGAAGACTTATTCAAAGCAAAACAAAAACTTAGTGTTGTCATCAGAAACTGTTGAAATGTTAGTGTTTCAAAATATTAATTTGAAAGCATAGCTTAAAGGCTAGCACTGAATGAAAATATTAAAATTTTTATTTGCAGTTTGTTGCTTTTGAGTAAAACATATTTTGATTCTTAATGTTGTGAGACAACTTCTTAAGCATACAAAATATTTTAATTTAATATCTTGCAAAAAAGCATTGTCTGCTTGATTCTAGCCAAAAACCCAAGAAGCCATAATTAATAAATTCTAATATTTTATTTTTAAAGCAGCTCATTCAACAAAACAGAAATATGAAAATATTTACTAATATAATTAACAGTGTTTTGACAATTCCACAAATGTAATGAAACAGCAACAAAATACAAAATGATGATATTCAACAAAGACTTATGCATTTAAACAATAAATTGAAATGGGTTGGGATATCTTTTTTTAATGTTTTAATACTAACGTTACACAAAATAATTTATCACAAGATAATAATCAGGAAAATTAAAAGAATAAAAACAAAAACAAAAACCAAAAACAAAAAACGATATTGAGAAAGAATTAAAGGTCACTATCTATAATTTCATCTCAAAATGCTGAGAATTCCCTGTACATTGTGTGGAATAACCATGATGGAAGTTCTCACCCTAAAAATTACTAATTAAATAAATAAAATATAAGATTAATTAGCGATCAGATAATCTCTGAACATTATAAATCATCATTTGTTATTTTGTATGCTTTAAAATGATTTACAAAGCAATACCTCATTTGCCTAAAATGTCCCTGTTTATACAAAGTAAGAAAACAGTATATAAATATTCACTCAGGAATGTTTGAGAGCTGGAATTTATTTTATGTCAAATCTGTCAGCCTCACAGAAAGGTTAGATTTTTTTGTGTGTATTATTAACATTTGAATTGTTCCGTAACAGACGATCTCAATGGGAGTGAGGGAGTGGGCTTATTTGCTATCTCTCAAAGGTAATCATCTTAATCTAAACTCTTGCTTCTCATTGTATTGGGATAGCCTGGAGTCTTATTCAAAATATAGAATCTCAACTCCAATACCATCAAGCTACAATCTGCATTCGAACACCACTGCTGCATGATTTTTGTGTTCATAATAAAACATGAGAAACATGGTCTAAGATGACATCAAATAACTATACCTTCTTAGTCTCCTTCTGTATATCTCACTAATTTATTTTCCTGCTCCTCTTCACTTGTAATTTCCTCTTCAAATTCTGGTTAAACTGATTTGCTTAAAAATACAGTTGGTAGAATCTTTGTTTTCTTTAACAAAGCCTTAGTTCCATATTGTCTATTTCTCCCCTATGATTGCTACCTCATCCGCTCACTCTCTTCTTTAGGTACCTAACTCCAGAAACAGAGAACTTTCGATTTCTTGATATAAAATTCACTTTTTTTTTTATAACTTAACTTGTTCTCTGTCTGGTATACTTTCCGCTGATTGTGTCCAGACTGTGGTAGAACATAGCACTAAAAGCAAGTCTATTTCATTCCCATTTTTTTAGCTCGCAGTTGAACTTTTCATTCCTCAAAGAGACCTTTCCTGATCTTCCCTGATGTGATTTATCTGCATATCCTGCTCTGATTTTCTGCATAGCCCTTCTTCTCATCAACCAATTTTGCTTCCAAGTTATTGCTTTTTTCCTTCTTCACAGGTGGATATAAACTCAATGAAGTGGGGGCTACTAATTGCTCAAAACTGAATACTCAACAACTGGTTGATGATTTGTCAAACAATATTAAAGAAAGTGGAAAGGGGAGAGAGAAAAGAAAAATAAAACTGAGAAAGAGAAAAAAGGACAGGGAAAATAAAAGAAAGTGAGTGGAAATTAAATGAATGTGTGAATAAGTACATTACCAATGTGCTAAAGCAAGAATAATAATATATTTATGATTAGAAATAACATTACTAAATGACAAGCTACAGTCGTCTCTGAAAGTGGAAAAAAATGGAATCTAATGAATACATACAAACATTGATTCAGGAGAAATTTCCTATTGTGGGTACTTTGAAATGTTTGTGATTGGGTGGGCGTTTGGCCTAAAGGGATGCTCATGTCCTAATCACTAAGAAAAACACTGTTGGAAAAACAAATTATCAAAAATATGCAAAATATTTGTAATACAAAGTTAGTTATCTTTTAATAACTTTTTAAAAGATATACTTCTTTATTTGACAGGCACAGTACATAGCAGGAGAGACAGAAAATTTTCATCTGCTGCTTCACTTTTTAAGTGTTCACAACAGCTAGAAGCTTCCTCCAGGTTACCTACTTGGTTGCAGAGCCCCAAGCATGTGTGCCTGACTTTGCTGTTTTCTGATACATTAACAGGGAGATGGATCAGGGATAGAGCAGCTGGGGCTCAAATATGTGCCCAAGTGGGATGCTGTTACCACAGGCAGTGACTATGCTACAGCACTGGCACTTTAATTTCATTTTTCTATAATAGTTTTGAAGTACACTTAACTAACTTAAAGTTTACATTTACTAGAAGAAATAGACAGTTACTTTCTTAATGTTTTGATTGCAATATTTGCCATTTTTATACTTGGTTGATAGAATCTATAAATTAATTAGCATAGAGTAGGCACATATAAACTTAAATGTCAATAGAAAATATAAAATAATGATGAAAATATTATTAATACATAGTATGAACAAGGAACCCATTGACTTTTAAGATTAGACAATAGCAGTTTTATTATCCAAACCCTCTTGGCCTTTCAAATACTTCACTAATGGTTAAATTTGTCCACCTATTAATCTATGTTTCAATGTTTATAATTGACTTAGGAATATGTTGTTTGATGAAACTATCTATATTTGCACAAAGCTAAATACTAGAACACTCTTCTTAAAATGAACTGCTTTGTAGTGTTTCCAGAGTAAGTTCTACAACAATTGCAAGAATGTGAGTCTGATTATCTTACTTCTAACAGCACAGAACACAGCTGAAGACAGTTTACCTCATCCTAGTTCACAAAGCATATCCATTCTGCAGTAATTCTTTTTCTAATTACTGAGAAATGTTTTTTGTAATGTTGTTTTTATATGCTTCTTATGAGAATATAGACCATTGGTCTTATTACTTGAAGTTTTAACATGCTTACACAAGATAAAATATTCAGTAATACCCAAATATCTCATGATTTAATAAACCTACATTAGTATTTATAAAATCTATTTATGTGTTAATACATAAATTTCTCAGCGTAATAAATTTATGAATCTGAGAACTAGAACATATTCACCTTACAAACTGATACTATGCAAAGGCATTAATAGAAATTGTGAAAAGAATACAACTTGCTCACAAACACTGGGAATTATTTAAAATGCTTTCACTGGGTGAGGAAATAATCTAGCAATGGGCACATTGTCAGTACCTAAGAACTGTAACATCTACACAGCTGATGATGACTTAAATGGTTGGGTCCTGACACCCAGGCATGCAGGAGTTTTAAACTGATTACCTGAAACCTGACTCCAACCTCAGGCTTGTAGGCACTTACGGAATGAACTAACAGATAGGAATACTTTCTTTTTCTGTCATCCATGTGTGGTTGGTCTCTCTCTCTCTCTCTCTCTCTCTCTCTCTCTCTCTCTCTCTCTCTCTCTCTTCTCTCTCTCTCTCTCTCTCTTTCTGTTTCTATCTCTGTCTCTCTCTCTGTCTCTTTCTCTATGTGTGTGTGTGTATGCATATGTCAAAAACTTGGTATTATACTAGATAGTTTAAAATATCCCATTTAGTTATAAATAGATAATTGTGAAATACAAACCACTTTTAAAAATCATTATTTAAGTTCTTATATTTCAGTTTTAATATCAAACTAGGGTATGAAAGGGTTATTTTTAAAGTATTTTAAAGAAACGCTAGCAAATAACTTCAAAAAGAAATGATGCAACAAACCCTTCTGACATCTTTTAAAATATTTCCATTAGATATAGTTGAACACTTTCTATGTTTACAGACTTCTAAACTTTCTGCTCCACACAAGTTAATTCAATAAACCCTTTTATTACAGCTTTTAGTAATGTAAGCACAATTTACTATTTTCAAAGTTTTATTTTTCTGACCAAAATTCAAAACAGATGACAGAAATTTTGTTTCATCTTTGCAGAGAAAAATAGCTAAGATGTTTGGCACTTCCACTCACCATCACTTTTTGTCTTCAAAATAACTGTAATGTATAGAAGTTTGAATTTGTAGGTATCAATGAAAACTATAGAATCTTTCTAATCTTTTTGCTTGTAAGCATCAGCAAAATATTAGCTACTGTATTATTATCAAATCTTGTTCATGTCATAGTTTCCTTTTGCTTCATTATAAACTGTCTTTGATTTTAGAATGTACAATAAATATAATCAAGGAATTTGCATTCATTTTTATTCAAATTCTGAAGTGCTAATCTAACAAAAACAACATATTATTGTAAGCTAATTAAAATAATTTTGCTATTATAAACTGTTTTTATGATTGCAACAAAATTTAACAGTTATCTATAATATAGAAATATGTTGTCTTCAAGAAGAAAATTTCAAGTATTTCAGTAATTCAGTTGAAACTTCCAGCAACTAGAATTGTAAATATTTATTCAGTTTTTAACAAATATTTTCTAAATATGCCTACAGGCTGAAAATCTTGCTAGGAAATACGATGCAAATAAATAATATACATCATTCTTTTTCCTCAGAAATCTTAAAATTCACAGAAAATGCCACTTAAGTGGTTGATTACATATAGAGAGGAAAATGTAGGCTAAAATTGCATGGAAAACATAACCTTCAAGAAATCATAATTTAAGCAAAATCCTGGAACATAAATTAGAATGATCTGGCTGGAAGAAAAGATTAGTCTCTAAGGTGTATGGTTTGAACCCAGAAACAATATAATGTCTCATAAAGAAGACATTTAATTTGACACATTCCCCTACAAGTTATGAAGAGTCGCATGAGATGAAATTGAAATATGAACAAAAGCCAGGACATGCAAGTTCCAGTGGGTCATCAACAAATCCTAGCTGTATTCCTAAATTCATGCAGAAATAATTGGATTTTTTTAATAATTTAGGTTATATGGCTGGATTTTCATTTTTAGAACATTCTGACTACATCATAAGCAATGAATTTAAAGAATCATAACTGTTTTCAACAAAGCAAGATTCAGCAATATGTTTTGATTTATGTTTATTGACTTGTTTAAAAAGCAATTTTTAAAAATGTAAATGACTTGCTCCCTGCATATACCATATAAATCCTTTGCTATTCTGATTATCCAGGAATTTTACAAAATCTATCTAATACACAGGATGGTTTTATCTACAGAACCGAACCCAATACTTAACAAGTATTTTAGACATGCTGTTAGAGAAGGAATACTTATTATCTTGTTTTAAACATGTTACTTTTATTTCAGTCAATTCTAGCTTAGAAATTTGAAGCTTCAACAAATCAAATTCATGAAGTCATACAGTTTTTAATCTGTAAAATAATATCTGTTTTGAGACCTTTGAAGTACAATAATCAATAGACAATCTGCTTTTCACTTAATATTTTTTGCCTATGCTGTTAAAACTTTGGGTTGAAAATAATAGATATTCAAAGAAAAAATAAAAAAGGAGAAATAAACATTATTAATTTGGAGATTTCATGTAAGTATAATAATCTAAGTAATTGAAACTAATGCAGATAGCATTTCAAAACTATTTCTATGTAACATTTAATAGATATTTTTAAAGAGTCAATAATTAAAATCTATTTCCAAGTAGATGGCCCCCCTGAGTGGTTAGGGAGTTCAGACTGAACATTACAGCAATATAGGAAATGCTGGCTCCTAAATAGCATTGGGATATTGTAACTGAGAAAATATTAAACATTGATTTGATATCTACCAAGCCATCATTCTAGATACTTGACATTTACTTGAATACAGTTTAAAATTTGTATACTAAACTATCTGTAAATCACATAATCTAATAGTTGACTACCATATTTTTCTATGCAAACTATTGCTTCAATTTATAAAGCAGTAATTTATATCCCCATCTTTCCAAACCATCTTACAGCAAACTTTGTTTAATTCAGTATTACCAGTTGATTTTTCCAAAACTTGTTTACCATCTTACTCAATAGATAATAAAAGAATTACTAAAATTTTATATAAATGTTAATGCATAAAATTTTGCAAAGAGAGTGAAAAGAAACACACAATTTTGGTAATTTCTTAATGTAAGTTTATCCATTTGTATTTACTTGTAGTAAGAAGAGAGTATCTACTTGATTAAGCAAATTAAATTTAAACAGGTGGCCTATATTCTTAGGAATAACAGGGCACATAATAGTAAATAGATAAGCATAATAGTATTGATTCAATCCTTTACGAAGTCTATCACATGTTAAAAATTCACTTTAGCATACATCTTACTAAAAATATTCAACCGGTATTTTAATAAAAATTCTAATGTAAATGGAATGTTGAGTTTTTTTATTATTTTAAATTTTCTGTAAAGGCGACTTTATTTCTTTCATGTACTCTTAGCATTTAATGCTTTTCTATTACTTATACCATGATGACTAATCACACTGCATAAACTTTAGCCAGTTTAGAGAATGTATAGTGATGAGCAGGAAATGCAGTAGCATTTTATGTTTGAAATATTCAGTTAATTAGTATTTCCACTGACACATATTGATATAAATTTCTTTGATTTTTGATACAGCACTTTTTTCATAAATTGCTCTATGAAATTTGCCAAAAAAGGAAAACATGCTTCGTAACTTTCCTAAAGTGCCTTTATGTCAATTTAGTACAAACTACCAATATATGATTGCATTTTATTGTTTCTCAAAAACAAATTAAGAAAGAGATATTTAAGTTTTAAGTCCTAATATCAATCAACATATGCTGTAATTCTGGAACAACAAATCTAGTTGTAATATAATCAATGATTCAAGCAACAGGTAATTTATAAAAAAGAATAAAGTATAATGCTTCTATGTTCGCCAAACTATCTAGCTCTTAGTTGTTAATGACTGGTTATAAAACAAAAATGTCATGCGCATACTGATGCGTTCTACATGGGATAAATTATCTATGTGTAAATATATTCACTTATTTAGAGACTAACTTTTTCTGGTTATCTCAACATCACAATGGTATGAAATAACAGGCATTCAGTATTTGTTTTGATTATCCTTTGCATTATTTTCTTTCTACTCTTATCCCCACCACCCTCCAGTTTTGCATTCCAGTAAGATTTTCTTTACTTTAATTTCTGTACTTTTAAATTACTTCAACCTTAGCTGTTACTATCTACATTTTTCAACTACTTTAAATATTCTTTTTCTACATACTGACTGACTCTTTGATCTCACTCTCTAATTAGAATCATTACCAACATACGGCTTTGGCTGTAACTAAAGGGGCACAAGTAAAATAACATCCGATACCTCTATGAGTAACAACTGCATGCTCTTTAGTTCTTTCTATCTGTTCAGCATTTCTTGGTCTTCTCCTTGTACTTTGTGTATCTGCTTGATGAGGAGAGAGCCCGTCCTTGGATGTGTTGGGGTCCAGACCTGAATTTCTGAGATTCGTAACTTGCACTCGCTGTTCCTCGGAAAGTCTATGGATGGTGACAGCTGTAACACTGGATACAGTAACATCTGCAGGTGTGCTAGCAACAGCAATTGCACCAGTGGCAGTCCTGTTATGCTCCTCTAACTCACCAGTGGAGGTAGTGTGGGTCAATGTAGAAGAACCTGTGGGACACAGTAGCACTAGATGCTAACTTTTTCTTTTAAATTTTCTTTTTTTTTTTTGAAAGTTTAATAAATTACTTTCTCTTCTATCAACTTATGGATAATCAACATGAAGAGGCAAAACACAAACACACTACTAAAACGTGAAGCACATCAGTCTGTAGGCTTCATTGTACCAAACAACCTATGGACAGTTATTATACACAAAGTACACAACAATTTCACTAAATACATGGTAGGAGGTGGAAGATTATACCCTTTATTTTGCTCTGAATCAATCTTTATCTTCTGTGCTTTCAATTCACAGATTAATTTAAGCAATAAACTCCTGGCAAGCGACATATTTTGATAGAATGGGTAACTATGTAACCACACTTTTCTCAAAAGTATGCTTTGAACAGTCTGTGCCATAACTCTTAATAATTTCTGGGAAGAGTATCAAAATATTCCATTTTAAGACAAACAAATGGAAAAAGGAGGATTTAAAATCAAAGCCAAAATAAAAACAAATTGGTGAAAAATGAGACCCTGAAATTACTGCATGTAAATATCTTAACCTTATCACCCAAAAAGCAGTCAACATTATAAAATGTTCAATGTTGTGGGCTATTAAATGTTTTTAGATTTAGCTCATTAGAATTAATATTTGTTCATTATTTTAAAATAAAATATTAGATGACCAATTTTAACCTAATTAAATAAAAATCATTTACAAACATTTAAAATTAACCACTACTCAACATTTAATGTGTATTCATACTAGGTTAGCTTTAACTAACAGTTGGGAATTACCAACTACAGTATATGCATTACAGGGTATTGTGTATGTGTGTGTAGCATTACTATAATATATAATATACATATATGGGATTTGTAATATCATCCTTACCAAATTTTTATTATACTTAAGCATTATATAATTGGAATGCCAAGTCAGGATGTTATTTTTCCTTTCATTTAATTTTTATAGGTTGTAGTTAGTTGTGAATGAGTATTATATAATAAAAATGGTACCTTAACAGCATTAAAAAATGCTACCCTTAGCAGCATAAAATTGCCTGAAGCTATATTTCCAAGTATCTTAACAGCTAAAATTGTGCATAGGGAAAATCATTGAATTTTGAAGTTGCAAATACTAATTAGGAATCATAGGTTCTGGTTAAGAAACTCTTGATGTTTTAAGTCAAAGTTATATATTTTTATATAATTTTCTTCTCAGCATTTCAAAATTTATCCACAATGTTTAATAACATGCTTAGGGATATTTTATTCATTACAAAAGTGGTAGTATCATTAAATATGGATTAAGAATGATCTGCTTTTTGTGTCTTGTATTATTGGTAGGCAGTCTTGCTTGATAGCAAAAAAGGAAAAAAAAGTCCAATAGGAGTTCCATTTAAAAATTATACATTTCTGCTACTAATTATCCTAGTCTGTGTCTTCTCATCCTATTTTAATTTTTGTGGAAATTCAAAAGAATTAAATGATGATTGAATGTTGAATGGAATGACATAAAAGGTATCAGGAATATAAACTTATTTTAAATAGTTTCATATATTTCAAGCGTCAATCCAAATACAGCTGCTCTTCAAATTGATCCAAACTGAGATTTTATAAAAATTAGGATCTATTAAATTAATTTTTCTTATGCATATGGATTGTACTATTCCTTTATTTTAATATAAGGTAATGTTTGATAAAGGTTTCGTTAAACTTTTAATCAAACAACAGCTTTGTTATAGTACTAGCAAGTACATGAAGGACAGTACAACATGTATTTGGGATGTCCAGGTGCTCATTATTATTAAAATAGGTCCATATTATTTTCTTAATAACTAAACTTAGAGAAGCAATTGGAAGTGGGATAATGCTTTAAAAATTTTTATAACATATTTACAATTTCTGCCATCTGGATTTTAGCATAAAGAAAGAGGCAATTTATCTAAGAATATGTATTGTAATTATAAAGCAAAAATATGTGAAATTAGGTATTTATAATCTGTGTCAAGTTCCACAGACTATTGAATTATATCATTTTTAAAAAACTGTCTCATGAGAATCCCTACCACTCACAACAGGGTATGTCAAATTATCATATTCAGCATTGAGTCTTTAGGATTAACCTCATAATATCTGGTAGTTGTGTAAATAATTTGGATTAAATGCTGGAAACAGTAATGCTTGGGACACAATTGGTGGGTCAGACATTCTGTGTTAATTCTCCACAATAATCACTGTAAACATTTAGAGACCAATTAAACAAGCATAAATTTTCCTGAAGATACCAGGCTGAAAATACAATTACAGGTCAAATTTGGGAGTTAGAAATGATCATTCGTAGTGTTTTGACTAAGGACTTGCTAATAACATACATCCTCCAAATCTTCAGCATTACAGAGATGTATCTCACTATTGGTGGTGGTAATTCAATCCTATAGCCTGAACCAGAATAAAGGACAGAATTTAATATTAAAGTGTATCATCATAAAACATGATTTCTCAACAATCATACACTAACCTAGTCACACATCTTACTAACCAGTACCTATGTTTCACTTATATTGCTTTTAATATAATTAAAACAGAAGCAGAATGCAAGTTCCTGAATGGCTGAAATTTTTTTGTATGTTCTGTTCATTGTTCAAACCCTATCATTTCGGACAGTATTCTGTACATAGCAAACATTCAAGAGGAATTCGTCAAACTATGGACTAAATGAAAGAATAAGTTTTGTAAAATGACTCAAATAATTTTAGTAATAATGAACAGGATAAATTTGACAAATGAAACATAATTACATTTTGCTCATAGCAAACTCATATTTCCAATAGTGATATGGCTTAATAACCAATTCAAATATGTAGGAGGTTGATGTGGAGGAAATACATACTTTTGGTTTTAACCTTCAAAAACATTACTTTGAAAAAGTGTGGAAACTGAAGATACGGTTGAAAAAGTAAAATCACTTAAAGATTTTTGTCTCTTTTTCCAAACATGAAAGTTTATTCTGTCAGTGTGAATAGATTCAATAAGTGTTCAAATTACAGGAGTAGTAATATAGTATAATGACAGAAGTAGTTCAGCAAAATAATGAAAGTGTAAAAACATTGATCTTGAAGAGCCAATAAAACAAGTTCTAACCGTTTAGAATATAATATATAGATACAACCATTTTCTCTAAAGTGTAAATATATGTAGACTGCTAATATTGGAGCTCTTTAAATTGACAGTGTCTGAAACACAGATTTTTCAATTATGCAGATGCATCATTTAACAGTTTGAAAACATTCTAATTTTTTGTATATATTATTTTGCAATGAAGTAATTGCTAATGTTGGAAAAGAACTTTATAATTGCGTAAAGCAATGATGTAATATTAAATGCATATAACAGAGATTAAAATATCTGACTTTCTTTTTAAAAAAGAAATCAAGTATGCTATATAATTATGTAAGCAGTGTCTCTGGTAATACAGTTAAATGTATTATATATAATAAATATACGTAAAGTAAAAGGAAGAATACATACATCAAAGAAAGTTCAACTGAAAGAAAATTAGGCATAGAAAGTGTACTTTATCACAATTAGACTAATTTTTCTTAAGTTACCTGAAACAGCTTTTTAAATAAAATATGTACAATATAAAAAAACCTGAAACATTTTATTCTTATTATTAAACAAGATACTTCCTAACAGAAAAATGAAATGACTCACAGAAATATACATGCTTGTATAAATCAAAATTATATCATTCTGAAGAATGATAATGAAAAGTGGAATGTTGTACATGTAAATAAACAAGTTTATATAACAGTAGTAAATACAAAACTGAATCGATTTTTTACTGATATTAATTATACTTAAATTTTAAAGTTTTTAAATTTTAGAAATAAATCTCCAATTGAAGCATACATAACAAAGTAAAACTCTTTAATAGCTATAAAATTTTAAAAATGTATCAGTTAATACTACATAATATGCTTGAATTTGAACTTTCTTTGAAATGACATTTTAAACTTAAACAAAATTTTAAGTTTGAATGTTTTGCTGTGCTTTGTAATTATTGTCTAACCACTGCAGAAGAACAGAATATGTTGTTAGAGATATGAGTCAATAACTCAAAATAAATATATACAATTACATCTTAAAGATAATTACATATTTAAATAAGTCACTTTTAGAATTACTTTTCGCATCTTATTTTATGTAAATTAGATTCAAATATATATATTCAAGGTTCATCAGAGTAACAATTTCATGAACTGAAGAAAAATGCAATGAACATATTACACATAAAAACAGGTGAACACAAATACATACATACAAAAACTAATGTGACAATTTCAATGTATCACTTAGACATTCTATAAAGAGTATGTAATGTATGCTGTTTGCTTCTTTTATTTAATATTAACTATATAAAATTAATAGAAATATTGCTACTGAATAAAATACTTGCAAACTAATTGAAAATGAGTGTATGATAGATGAGAAAATCAAACTGTTTTTGCTTTTTGTTTATGTTTTTTTAATTTTAATATGCTTCTTCTAACATTCCAAAGTGTGCATTTAATAATTTAAATTGGTGAATTTATGTATGCTATCAATGCTCAAGTTGGAGAAGAAATGGGTAAATTGTCAAAAAAGGTAGTTTTTAAAATTCTAGAAGAAATATAAATAGGCTACCTCTGATTAACTGTAGAATCTGGGAGAATTTTTGGTGAATGTTTAGGAACAACATATTCTAGCTATAGACAGTATTAATCTTTTAAATTTGCTGCTTTAGGGAGTGACACCATGGCTGAAAAGGCTATTGCTCCATCGTATTGTGCCAGCATACCATATGGGCACTAGTTCCTGTCCCACCTGCTCCACTTCTCATTTAGTTCCCTGCTTCTGGCTTGGGAAAGCAACAGAGGATGGCCCAAGTCCTTGGGACCCCACACCCACATGGAAAACACAGAAGCTGCTAGCTCCTGGTTTTAGATTAGCTCAGCTCCAGATGTTGCTACCATTCGTCGTGTGACCAGTGGACAGAAGTTCTCTCTCTCCTCTCTGTAATCTGCCTTCCCAATAAAAATAAATAAATGTTTAAAAAATTACTAAAATTAATTAAAATACAACATTTATTTCAAGCTTCAAAAATGTTGTATTTAATAAAAAATGTCATGTTTAATAAATATAATACATCCTTGGTTATAATAGTTACCCTAAAAGGTGGGGGAACATTTGCTACTCAGAGTATGAAATGAAATGCAAAAATGCTAACACTTGTATCAGTAATTCTGAAATGGTAAAATGTGAAAAGAGACCCTTCTTAGTGAAATAATAACTCAATAATTCATATAATAGATATTGTGGGTTCTTAAATAAATAGGTACACCTTAAACTTCAATGCAAATACCTACATTAAATTTACTTTGTGTTTTTGAACATTTACCATATTAATATATTTAGGTTTATGTTTGTATTTTTATTTCTGCTTAAATTTATAAGCCCTATTAGGCAACCAGTATTAAGCTTTGTTGCTGTTTATCAAATGTAAATGGCCCTCTGGTTATGTTATAGAAATAAGAAAATAAAGCAAACATGTGGTATCTAACCTTATGGGATTGGCTCATCTCCCTTAGCATTATGGTTTCCAGTTGGGCCCATTTGGCCACAAAGAACTGCTTTTTGTTTTTTTAATAGCTGAGTAGTATTCCATGGAGTAGATGAACCATAGCTTTCTTTTAAGATGATATGATGTTATGTATAACATGTTATGTATGTTATGTTATATGTTGTGTATAAACTAAAATTGAAATGTCAATGAGGTGGTCACAGAATGTGGTTAAGAACTCGCATTTATTTTTAACATATTGGTTACTCATTACTATGTCAATTAATTCCATAATAAT